>NC_062228.1:16569959-16889458 GCF_902686445.1 Sciurus carolinensis | reverse complement strand
AGGTGTTTTTAGTTTCAAACATTTTTAGAAAAAAGATCTGACATCACATACATCAAAGATTTCTTAAAAAGAAAGGAGTCTAGCTGGTCATGGTTGGAGCACACCTAAAATCTAGCAACTGAGGAGACTGAGGCAGGAGGATTGCAAATTTGAGGCTAGAGATTTAGCTCAGTGACAGAGCACCCCTGGTTTGATTGCCAGCACAGCAAAAAAAAAAAAAAAAAAAAAAAAAAAAAAAAAAAAAAAATCAAGTTAGTTAAAGCTGGGGGCAGTGGCATAGGCCTACAGTCCCAGCTACTCAGGGGCCTGAGGCAGGAAGATTGCTTGAGCCTAGGAGTTTGAGGGTAGCCTGGGCAACATAGCAATACCTCATCTCAAAAAAAAAAAATAATAATAATAATGGCATTTAGCTCAGAGGCAGGCTGTTTGCCTAGCTTGTGTAAGGCCCTGAGTTTTGAGTTCAGTCCTCACCCTGGTGCAGAAGGAAAAAGAATAATAATAGTAATAATCACATGTCATTTAAAAACCTGGTATGAGAAACCTTGAGCTGGTTGTCTTGCTTGCTTAAAATACATAAATATTCTTTCTGTGTTTCCATTATGGTGTTGTTTTATTTTCATTAATATAAGCTAAGCTAATATAATGAAAACCCTAAAGTATAATGGTTTAATCACATTGGAAGTTTCTCTCAGACCTTATGGTAACTCAGATCAAAATTCCTTTTGAGTTACTGTTTCTTCTTTCTAACTTTTTTCAAAACACAGTCACCACTTGCAGGACTGAATCTTAACCTGAACCAAAGACGGGGGGGAAGGGAGGAAAAAGAAACCCAAGCAAGGAATGAGAAAGATGTAAACATCAATTTTTTGCTTATAGTACATTGGAGTTTTTGTTTTTGGTTTTGTTTTGTTTTTTGTACCAGGGATTGAACCTGGGGACGCTTAAGCACTGAACCAGCTCCCAGCCCTTGTTATTTTTTTCTTTGGAGGCAGGGCCTTACTAAGTCAGACTAGCTTTTAACTTGCAGTCCTCCTGCCTTAGCCTCCCAAGCCTCTGGGATTACAGGTGTGTACCACCATACCTGGCAACATTGGAGAAATTTCAATGTCTATACCTAGCTACATAGGGAAATCTAGGAAATGTAGTCTGTAGCTGAGCAGCCATTTGGCTAGTTAAATCTCAGTTATTAAAAAAGAATAAATTGAGATAGCAGGATACTATAGATACCATCTAAATTTTTCTTTTTGGTACTGGGGATTGAGTACAGGGGCATTTTACAACTGACTGAACTACATCCCCATTTCTTTTTATTTTTTATGTTGAGACAGGGTCTTGATGAGTTGCTAAGGGTTTTGTCAGGTTGCTGAGGCTGGTCTCAAACTTGTGATCCTTCTCCTTCTTGCTCCTCCCACATTGCTGGGATTATAGGCATGTGCCACTGCATCTGGGCACCTGCTGAATTTTTAAGAACTTATTACTGTTTTTTGCTTAAGAAGGCTAATCAGATTTTGATAAATGCAAATTAATTGATTCATTCTTGCTGTAAATAGGTGAATTCAGTATTTCATATATTAGTTTAGATGATCTTCTTATAAATTATAACATAACCTAAAAATAAACTTAGTGAAACCATACTACAGGGTAGTAAACCACAAGGTAACACTAGATTTCTCATCCACTTAAAGTCATTTATTTTCTTCCATATTTCTTGTTTCTTCATTTCAAGTGAAATTCAGAAGAGAATTGCCCCTGTATGTAGTGTTCATTTTATAAAAAATAATATATCCATTAACTTATTTACACAGAGAATAAATTATACCTTTAATGTTGGAGTTTTAGGAAAGGATGAAAAGATGACCTTGACAAAATTATGGTGAATGTTCATTGTAGTCTCAAGGGGAAATAATAGCTGAGCTGGGTGGTGCTTGCCTATAAATCCCAGGTACTCATGAGGCTGGAACTGGTAGGAGGACTACAAATTCAAGGCCAGCCTGAACAATTAAGCATGAGAGGCTGTCAAAATAAAATTCTTAAAAAGGTCTTAGAGTGAGTCAGGGGTTATAGCTTAGTGGTAGAGTGCTTGCCTAGCATGGGTGAAGCACTGAGTTCAATCCTCAGTACCACATAAAAACAAATAAATAAAATAAAGGTTAAATTAAAAAAAAAAAAAAAGGTCTTGGAGTATAGCTCAGTAGAGCCCTTGCCTCTTAACGTGGGTTCAGTCCTTAGTATCACTTCCCACCCTCCCCCACCAAAGGAAGTAACATATAGAATCTAACAGTACTCAGAATCCTTCACAAAAATGCTTACTAGAAAGTCTCTTTGGTGTTTTGTGTATGTAGCATTATGCCAAAGTGGCAGTGCCCTGGGTTACCCTGACTTTTCCCAAGGGCTTGTAAGATTTCATACTATACGGTGTCAGCTCTAACTTTGAATCCTTACACATGAGAAGTAGCTCTGAAGGAGAGGACTGCTGCTATGCAATCACCTCATTCTTAGGTGTAGAAATAGCATTTCAGTGGACTGCTAATTTGAACGTTTCTTGGATTTGAAAGTTTGTTTGTTGTTGTTGTTGTTGTTGTTGTTTTTAACAGCAGACATTGCTGATAACTTTGACTCTACCTTTGTTATGGTGGCACAGGCAAACCCAGGTGTTGGAGTAGAGGGAGTTGAGGATGGTGACTGCCAAAAGTGGGACAGATGCTATGACCTACTTAACCTGTTAGCACTGGTATTGAGGGCCGTTGACTCTTATTTTAGGCTTTTAACTCACTTTACTTTTTAAAGGAAGGAAAATGATAAAATTATGCATTAGGGGCATAAAAAAAACTCTTTACTCTTCTACCAGTTCATCTACTTAGTGGACTAGGTTTAAATAAATCATTAAATTCATGCATAAATACATTAAGGTTGAAGTAAGAAATGAAATTGTAAGCATTAATTTTTGTTTGTTTTATTTTTGGTACCAGGGATTGAACCCAGGGGTGTGTAACCAATGAGCACATCCCTACCCTTTCATTCCCCAACAATTTTTTTTTGGGGGGAGGGGCGGTGGGCAGGGTCTAAGTTGCTTAGGGATTTGCTAAGTTACTGAGACTGGCATCAAATTTGTGACGCTCTTGCCTCAGCCTCCCCAGTCACTGGGATTACAGGCATGTACTACCATGCCCAGCTCAACCATTAGTATTTACAAGAAATAACAACTTAAGTACCGTGTTTATCAGAGTTGCTAATAATTTATACATACAACTCTACATCATAGATTTTTTTGCCAGAAATATTTTTATTTGGTTCAGTTGACACCTGAGTTTGGCCAGTCCCAGCAGGAAGTCATGCCTCAGAAAACCAGAGGTAGAAGCCTGAATTTAGAGCTCCCAGAATGAGGAAAGTGAGTTAAGAAGGAAAGCAGAGGACTTGCATAATTAACAAGCTGTGCTTAAGTTATTGTTTTTGGTATTGGGAATTAAACCTGGGGTGCTTCACCACTGAGTGACATTCTCAGCCCTTTTTATTTTTTATTTTGAGAAAGGATCTTGTTAAATTGCTCAGCGCCTCACTAAGTTCTTGAGACAGCCTTGAACTTGTGATCCTCCTGCTTTAGCCTCCCTAGTCTCTGGGACTACAGGCATGTGCCACTGGCTGTCAAGTTACTGTTGAAAGACTGTGAAAATACTCTGTTGCAGTATCCCTAAGATTTTTGTTTTCATTCTTTCATATCCCCAAATTGTACCAAAGGTTCAGGTAAAGGAGAACTGAAATACCACAACATTGAACAGACTTTTACTTTTATCTTTTTATTGGAATTTACTGGGAATTGAACTTAGGGCACTTTACCATTCTGCTTCACCACAGCCCTTTTTAGTTTTTATTTTGAGTCAGGGTTTTACTCAGTTTCTGTGACTGAGCTCAAACTTGAAATCCTTCTGCCTCAATCGCCCCAATTGCTGGGATTACAAGCATGTGCCATTGTGCCTGGCTTAATCAGACTTTTATTATAAATGGTACCCCCTGCCAGGCGCACACCTGTAATCCCAGCCCATCGGGAGGCTGAGGCAGGAGGATCATGAGTTCAAAGCCAGCCTCGGCAATTTAGTGAAGCCCTAAGCAACTCAGTGAGACCCTGTCTCTAAATAAAATATTAAAAAGGGCTGGGGAAGTGGCTGAGTGGTTTAAATGCCCCTGGGTTCAATCCCTAGTACCTAAATAAATAAATAGTGCTGGATATGGACCCTCATCCTTAGCAAAATATAAGCATTGCCTTTAAAAGACCCAGAAAACAAAACATCTTGTGGTTTGAAGTGCTCACCTTTTTTTTTTTTAAGTTTTTTTTTGTTTGCTTTTTATGTTTTTATTTTTTACAAAAGAAAAAATAAAGTTGAGAAGTATTTTAGTGACTTGAGTGAGGCCACCCCACCAACTGGTGCCAGAGTTGAGATTTCATCCCACCCAGCTGGCCCCAGTGCCAAGCTTCTTTTGTACTACCCTGCATCCCCCCTACAGCTCTGCCTTGCACTCATCTCTGTGAGAACTGAGAAAAGAAGGCAAAGTAGCACCTTCTTCCATCTTGGGTGGGAATGTGTGTAAAGCACCATTTTAAATTGGCTTTGTTGTTTTAAAATCTGAACAATGAAATAAGAATTGAAAAAGTTACATTTCATGGCAGTCTGGAACATCTCTGAAGTGACTGCCCATGGGAGGAATAAGTGATAGCCAAAGATGACTTGTATGTGAACTGGGTGCTTGCTTTTATTTGGGGCTTTTTGCCACTGCTGTAAGACTTGCCTGAAATAGACACTGTCAAAATCAGATGTCATGTTTTAGTATTAATAACATTTTCTGGCTGAATGCCTATAATCCCAGTGATTTAGGAAACTTGAGACAGAAGGATCCCAAGTTTGAGCCATCCTGGGCAACTTAGTGAGACCCTATCTTAAAATAAAAATTTAAAAAGGACTGGCTTTGTAAAGTGCCCCTGGGTTTGATCCAGTACCAAAAACAACACTCTCTGATTTCCTTTCTACCCAATATCTAATGAACTTTTACTGTGTTGGTTCCAAATAGCTTCTGAGGGATTGTATTAAATTAGGATCCATGTACAGAAGTTGTTTCCTCAATGGTAAGGTCCTTGCCTTTCAGGAGATCACAACCTATTTAAATATCTTTTTTAGTTATCTGTGGACCTTTATTTTATGTATTTATATGTGGTGCTGAGAATCAAACGCAGTGCCTCACACATGCTAGGCAAGCGCTCTACCACTGAGCCACAACCCCAGCCCTCTGCTAATTTAATGTGATGGAGAAGGTTAAAGGTCATACAGAGATTGTGGGCCAGTGTATGCTCTGTCTTAGCACCAGAGTAGCCCACAGAACCCCCAAAATCCACACTGAAAATACTGCTCTTTGAATTTTATGTTGCTTGGAATAACAGGAGACTATGGATGTCTACTTAGCCACCTTCATATTTCTACTTTATATACTATATAAGAACTTTTCACCCTTTCTGACATATGGATGAGGAAACTGAAAAGAAAAATATATTCTTAAGCAAAGCTTCCTCTCAAGTCAGGAGTAAGTTGAGGTTATATTCTATTATTCTTTGCAAACAGCCATCATGAATGATCAGTAAATCCTAGCCTGGCAAATTTATTTTAAAATCCTCTGATTATGACCTTTATAAATCTGTACCAATTACTTTTAAAAAGTATCAGTTCTTTTTATTACAAGGTGAACCATTTTGCAATGAGACCATGCAAAAGTAAAATTCATATACATGTATTAAAAGATGATTACAACCATAAACTATTTCAGGTTGTTAATGAAATATGATATTCTTTTTTAACTATTTTTTTCCCATCCTCACTGCACCACCCTGTCAATTCTTGACTACCGAATCATCTTTTAACTGTTTTGTAATTAAATCCCTTTGGCTTTTTGTCCCTAATTCTTTAAATACACATTTGGTATTCATCACAGTCAAGTCTTCCCCCCTTTCTCTCCTCTCTCTCTCTCTCTTTTTCTTGGTACTGGGGTTGATTCATGCAGGACCTCACATATGTTGGGTAATCACTTTATCACTACATCCCCAGCCACTCTCCTATCCTTTTAACTTTTGTTTTTTGAGTTTCCACAATCCAACGGTGCCGGGGACTCGAACCTGGGTCTTGAGCTTGAGAGGCAAGCACTCTACGTGATGGGCTATATCGCCAGCACTTAACTTTTGTTTTTGAGACAGGTTTTCACTTAAGTTGCCCCAGGCTGACCTTGTACTTGTACTTTCCTGAGTAACTGGGATACAAGCGTGAGCCACCATGTCTGGCAACCAAATCTTTATTTCTCTATACACCTTCTGAGTGCTATCACATGAAAATTGCTGACATGAAAGCTCAGACTTACACAGCTGAAAGATGCTCTCCCTCCCAGTACTGGAGAATGCATGCTAGGCAAGCATTTGATCTCTGAGCTGCATCTTCAGTTTTTAAAATTTTATTTTGAGACAGGATTTTCCTAAATTGCCCAAAATGACCTTGAATTTGTGATCTTCCTGCTTCAACCTCCGAAGTAGCTGTGATTACAGGCATGTACCACCTCATCCCATGAAAGAGATTTTGCTAGTCCAGTACCAACATTGTATAGATAAGGAAATAGAGTCTTAGATATGTGAAGTAACTTGTCAAAGAGCATACTTGAAGTTGGTGGCAAAGCCTAAATTCAAACCAAACCTAATTTCTAGACCGCTCATCGGCATACATACTTGCTTTCCCAAGTATTTTCTTACTAGAGCAAAAACCTACTCTTTTTTTTTTTTTTTTTTTTTGGGGGGGGGGGGGGGAGATGAGGTACTGGGGATTGAACCCAGGGGCACTTGACCACTGAGCCACATCCCCAACCCTTTTTCTTTGTTTTTTATTTTGAGACAGGGTCTCACTAAGTTGCTTAGGGCCTCACTAAATTGCTGAGGCTGGTTTTGAACTTGTGATCCTCCTGCCTCAGCCTCCTAAGTAGCTGGGAGTACAGGTGTGTGTCACCACGCCCAGCTACAAACCTACTCTTAACATTATTTTCAGCCTTCTGCTTTTCAGTGGAACAAAATTCTTGAGTGCACAACTTCCCACACTTCCAGATCTCTAGTAACTAGTAACTATGTCTAAATCTCTTCTTGCTTTGACAGTTCATTGTAGCCCATTGCCCACAGATTTTTCCATTTGGATGTTCCAATTTCCAGCTCCAATTCCAGACCTAACCTACCACCTTCCTCTTCTAAATTCTTTCAAGTTTATTTCCAATAGTGACAACACCATTTTATTTTCTTTTAGTCTCAGAACCTTAGTGGTGGTAAATGAATCTTTCTTTCCTCTTCTTAACTATCATACTTGCTCTCTAGTATAATCACATTTGCCCAGGTCCTTCATATTTTCTTTATCTAAATCATTTTCCTGCCTCACAATGCCTTTGACTTTCAAGAGTGTTGATGGGTGTTTATAAGACTGATTGCACTATTCAATAAGCATGTAACCTTAAGACAAATTGTGTGAACTGTCATATCCTTAATTTGTCAGTAAAGGAGGATAGTAGTTATTATTATGTGTTATTATGAAGTGTTGTTGTGAAGATTATGTGGATATATATTTTTAGTTGTCTTGAGTATATGCCTAGGAGTAGAATTAGTATAGAATTTTTAGATGAACTGCATGCAGTGAGACAATATGAGAACTAAAATATCTTGTTTAGGGAATTTAGTTTTTCTTTTAATACTAGGGATTGAACCCCAGGAATGCTTTTCACTGAGTAATACCAGGCCCTTTATCATTTTTTATTTTGAGACAGGGTCTCTAATTTGCTGAGGCTGGCCTCAGACTTGAGATCCTCCTGCCTTGGCCTCACCAGTTAATGAGATTATAGGCATGTATCATCATACCTGGCTTATTTGGAAGATTTGGGACTTTCTTTCCCTTCTTTATTGGTTAAGATGTAAATTATTTGCACTGGGCCTCAATGGAGCACTGTGCTCCCTGAAGTACTTGACACATCAGAGAAACCGATGGAAAACAAGAGCCTGCATGGCAGTGGCACATGCCTATAATCCCAGCGCTTGAAAGGTTGAGGCAGGAGGATTCAAGTTCAAAGCCAACTTCAACTTACTGAGGCCCTAAGCAACTTAGCAAGACCCTATCTCAAAATTTTAAAAGGGTAGGGATGTGGCTTAGTGGTTAAGCGCCCCTGGGTTCATTCCCCAGTACTAAAAACAGAAAAGAAAGAAAACAAGAGCTTACAATCGGAAAGGATCACTAACAGTACAATGTCCCATGTAATAAAAGGTACTTGTATTAGATAGGATAACAAAAATAACCCCCCCGCACCTTTGTGATTTTGCTCTGGACAAAACAGTAATTTTCGTTCACTTCCTGTATTAGATGAAACTGTGGGAATCAGAAAAGGAAAACTTTTCCCAAAGGAATTAATTAGGAAAAAGTTAGATTAAGGTGAACACTTACTTCATATATAGCCTATCCTTAATGCTGTAGAGCACAAGCCTTTGGAGATTCAATAAAAAGGTTTTCTTAGCCATTCCCTTTCCCAACCCAAACAGAACTGAGAGGGAGAGCAAGGGGTCTGAAGCTACTTGGGGAATGATTTTTCAGTCTTTAATGTCACTCAGCTCACAAATAGGCTTCAAGTACTTCCTTTAACCTTTACTGAAAGCCTTAGAAATGAAGTAGTTGAGGGAGAAATTAGTGTAACTAAGCATGTGGCATCACTTAGAGGTCACTAATCACTTTTTCTTTTCTTCTTTTTCAGTGAATGAGATAATTGGGAGAGACATGTCCCAAATTTCTGTTTCCCAAGGCTCAGGGGTGAGCAGAGTCACTCCCATCCTGGGTCCTGAGTCCCTGCATTTAGGAAGATCTGATGGGCTCTAACAGTGCTCACTGCAGCCTTGTATCCACCAACTTCTCAGCATGTTTCTTTCTTGGACCTTGAGTTTCCAACTCTTTGGCCTTCAGGACTGGTGCCAGGAGTTGGACTCACCACTGTGGGGAAAAGCAGCATTCCTCCACCTCAGGCCTCAGGTAGATTTTGTAAAAGAACAGGAGCAGTATAGGCTGTTTGAGCCATGGGGAAGAGAGCTTTGCATTTTTTATATTTAAATAGGATACTTTTATATGATGGGTGCTTTGAGTGTGAATGCAGCAGGCTCTCCATTTCAGAGGTGCTGCTTTTGCAGATGACCTTGTTGCATAACTAGGATTGGTAATTTGTACTGCTTTCTGGTCATTTGAAGGGCCCTTTAGTTTTGATGATATTTTTAAAATAGGAACTTTTGATAAAACCTTCCAGAGGCAAACAAAAAAAGAAAAAAAAATTATCCTAAGCCCATACCAACGCCTCAGAAACTTGGCATGTGTCCTGAAGCCTTTCATAGATTCATAGGAAATAAAGCCAAATGTAGCTCATACTCTTTATAAAAGTAAGCTGTTAGATAAAATGAGACCATTCCATCATTGCAGTGTTGGAATATAAAGACATTCCAGAGCATAGTCTTTTTGTAACTTTCTAGGTAATCTTCCTGCAGTCTCTCCATACTGACTCCATGTTGAAACTGCCTTTTTCCCTCAGGACCATGGGTAAGATGACTACTTGTAGGTGACTCTGAAAGGTGAGGTTTTAGCTAAGTAGTTTTCATTTCCTGCCATCCTAAAAACTAGCAGTCTGTAAAAGTGTTCTTCCCGGTTGTTACCTGGCCCTAGAACCTTTTCCAAGTGGGAGCTTCTGCCTTTAATTGTTCTTGTCACCACTGAAGTAACAGTCTCCTGGTGGTTCAGGCAGGTTTGCAGTTCTTTTCTAGAACCCAAGCCAGCTATGTCAGGAGCTGAGCACAACTGACCTATGCATCAGGATGAACACACACAAAAAAATACAGGACTCCATATGGGAAGGCTTTAAGATTCTCACTGGCATAAGTTTATCTCCCATTCTATTAACAGCCTAAAATGATTTGGACCTACCCTGTCCTGTGTAGTTGACCTAAAAACTAGCCTTTTTTCTAAAAGGCTTTTAGACACATCCCAAAAATGAGATGGCATCATAGACCTGATCCTCCACACCAAAGATGCCCTGGTGCTGCTGCTGGTGACACTGGCATCCAAGGCAGGGGCTAGTACAAACTCCAGCCTGCTGTCTACCAAAGGAGGTACCCAAGGTGGGTACCTTTTTCAAACCCTGCTTCATATCCCTCCCTCCAGTGGGGTTCATTGTTTCTGGGCCTTTTTCAAAGCCCTTGAAGTTTTCAGTCTGTTTTTAAATTAGATGATGTACTTTAATTTATTCAGGAAGCAAATTTTTTGAGTGCCTACATGTAAGACAGTGTATTGGACTGATCGAAGACTTGACGCTGTTATTTCAGTGGATTGCAGTCCATAGAAGCCAGGACTCTTCTGAGGCTAAGTCAGGCCTGAGTAAGGAGCTGGCCTGTTGCCTACCACCTATAGGGTAGGAACTGCTGACCCTGATGAGAAAGTATGGTCTCTTTTGTTGCTGTTTAAACATCATGGATTTCTCCCCTAAAACTAGTTAGAGAAACAGTGTCTATCCTTTAGCAGATCACTCTAGCCTCTCTGGGAGCTGGATGTTTTCAAATTTTATTTGAAAGTAAATTTTGTGTCAGCATGTGGATAGTGAGATTTGCTTCAGGGCCTGTGGTTGGAAGTCCATAACTTCCTTTGGAGGGGAAGGGGGTTGGCCTCTCAGGTGAAATTTCAGAGACATGGCCAGACTTGCTGCACCCTCTAGCCCCAGGGATAGCTGCCTCACATGGGGTCTTATAAGACCCTTTGGGGGTTGCTTTGCTGCCCTCAAGAAGAAAAGCCTCTATGATCCAGAGTTGCTATGCACCAAATTTTTGATGCCTTTTAAATACCTTGATGCCTGTAGCATTAGAAATGCTTTCCTATTTAAAATAAAAGTTAAATTTTAAATTAGAGCTTTGTATACTATGTAAGCAGTTTTATATCAGCTTTGTAAGTGCTTTCATGTAAGAGTCAACAATATTTTTTGGCTTTGTAGGTAAAGACTTAAATTTTTGTGTAACATAGTGGTGTTAAAGCACACATCCATTGGACTATGCAAATTAATTTCTAGTGGCAGCACTGAGCAACTGGGCATGTGATAGCATGTCCCCCTTCCCTCTTAAACTTATGCTAGATCTTGGATTGAAGAATGGAACAAGCAGTCTTCTGCTTACTAGAGATGCAGAGAATCATGGCTGAAAACAGCTTATAAAAAGAACAGGTGTCTTCAGATTCACATGTGGTGCTGCTGCCCCAGGTCCAACTCTACCAGGGCCAGCTACTGTCACCAGACCTTTACTTGGCCTGGCAGTGAAGCCCTGTTTGTGATATTCAGAAAAGATATCTTAGTCATCTTTAAGGCCCATATGGGCTCAGATTGAAACCATGTATTTTATAAAATGGATGCTTAGTAAAGAAACTTGTTCTCAGTTATGTTTACAGCATTTGGGATTGTGTTTTCTTGTACAGTTTATATTTTAAAACCTTTTACAGGAGTGCAGTGCTCCTTACACAAATACAAAGGGAAGAAAAGCCAACATTTCAGGCTTCTCCTTAGTTGTAGTGCTGAAATAATAAATGGTGACAGATCAACAGTCTCTTTGAAATTGGTCTTGAGTTTTTCTCCGCCTGAGGCTGGTTGGAACTCTTCACTGAGGCCAAAGTTAAGGGCACTGTGGCTTTTAAAAAGTCCACTTGGTTAGGAACTTTCATTCATTTTACAGAGAAGAGAGTTCCAAATTCCTTTTGAGGCTTTAGTTCTGCACCTTTTAATGGATACAAAGGACGTTCCATGGCATTTGCTGGGTATGGGACCGCTGGCCCTTTCCAAGGTGTTGCAAGAAGTTGACAGTCCCATTTAAAATTTAAGCCTGAGTTTTTGTGTAGGGGTCCTCTGCCCCCTAGCGTTCTCAAGGAATGCTGCAGCACAGTCCGTAATAGCTTGTGGTTTTGCCATCTGATATTTGTGCCTGGCTGGCTATTATCCTTATGTGGAGCCACCCTTGGCAATGTTTTCTCTGAGGTTTAAGTATCCTGAGGTCAGGAGCTGGTTCTCTGTACCTCCCTACCTGCCACAGGAGGAATAGGGGGAGTAGAGCATTGGGATCTCTATTCCAAGGCTCAGATGGACGGACCCTTGATTCTCCTAGGAGTCATACATTGACGGAACCAGGGTTTACATTTTAAAAAGAAAAGCAAGCCTGTAGTGTACCTGTCAGCCCCATGGTAATCTGAGGACTTTAGTCCAAGGCAGAACAGGTAAAGGCTCTCTAGTCTCCAGTTGCCATTCAAGTTGTTCGTCATCCCACCAAGTCCTTATGCCTCCAGCCCTGTATGCCGAGTAGCCATCATCTTTGGGGTGAACACACAGGAATAAGTCAAAGGTGGAGCTGGGCTTGGTCTTCTCCAGGTGCCTTCTGAGAGCTTTGACAAGCCAGAAAGAAGCCACTGGATTGAGGGTACTCTTGTTATCTGAGGATAACAGCTTATTTTCCTGGCTTCCTCATCTACAAACACACCCACTCCTTGGGGGCTTGTAACACAGGGCGAGGTGGGTCACCAACAGGCACCAGAGTGGTGTAGTCATCAGGGGCTAGCTGCAGAAGGAACACAGATTTAGGGCAGGGACCTCCAGGTTCAGCCAGGCCCTAAATTCCTTAAGCCACATAACCTCACCTGGTAGGCCTGGAAGACACTGAGCAGATCCTTCATACCAGCTGTGTATGGGACACCCTGCATGCGCACCAGGGCTCCTGGCTGGGACAACACTGAGGTGGAAGTAGAAGCCAGGGCAGCAGGGGGCGTGGCGAGGTAGCCCACAGTGGTGGGAGAGACTGGAGGGCTAGGGTGGGAAAGACAGGTGTTTGTGCTTAGTTCAGTTATTCCTTCTTCCTAAAACCCCTGCCTGGCCAGGCATGGTGTCACATGCCTATAATCCCAGCAACTTGGGGGGCCGAAGCAGGGAGATTGCAAGTTTGAGGCTAGCCTTAGCAGTATCATCTCCCATCTATTTTACAGATGGCATTAGCCAACCCATACCTTTTATTCCTTTGTCATCTCAGAATAAAGTCCAGACCGTGGGTTATCTGAGCCAGAAAGGGATCACGACCCTTCCCCAAACCAGGACACGTAGGTCTGTGCGGTTCAGCAGCAGCATACCTGGGGTAGTAGGCTGTGTAGTTCATGTAGAGTTGAGTGGCTGGCCCTGGGTAGTAGGCAACAGGGGTAGGGGCAGCAGGCACCCTAGCAGCTGGGAGCAGTGCTGAAGAGGGATACAGAGCTGCCGTCTCCGTGGGCATAAGGGTTGGGGTGGCCTGGAAGGTGGCGTAGGTGGGTGGTGAGAGGCCTAGAGACAAGTAGAGAATGGAGTCCAATACTGCCCTGGGTGGGACAACTACAGAAATTGGGACTTAGAACAGGCTGGCCCTCACATGCCTCTTTCTCCAGCCCATGGGACACTCACAGGGTAGTTTGCAAGGTGGAGGGGACATGCCACTGCGGCCCAGGGTGCCACCCATCAAGACACGGCTCATCTCCTCTGTGGAGCAGGGGACCACCTCCACGTAGCGTTCCTTCATCACCTTCTTGTGGCAGCGCTGAGCAGCAGCTAGGGCCCGCTCTACTGACATCATCTGAATGAAGGCGTCACCAGATGGCCGGCCCTGTACACACCATCTTATAAGCAGTCTGTCTTGTGCAAGAGTGCCTTACCCCTAAAACACTTCTTCCTACCTGTAAACACAAGTGTCCCCCTCCCAGCAGCAGCCTCACCTGCTGGTTGAGTACCATGTGCACCCCGTGGGGCCGGATGTCAGCTGCTGCTTCCCCCAGAAAGCTCAGGATATCTTCAATGGTGGCCGTGTAGGGGAGGCCTCGAAGGCGTACACAGTCCCTCCCAGTCCCAGCTGCCAGTGGGAATGGGATGGGTAGCAGTGGAGCAGTCAGTGTGGGAAGGAGTGGGCTGGATGCATAGCGGTTCAGAACCTGGTAGGAAGGCAAGAAGCTTATCACACCAAATAGGGCAGGGGTACAGAGCAGTAAAGGTGCACCCTGGGGAAGCAGCACATTGTGGGGTGAGGATCCCTGAGTACTCACCTGCTGCACTTCAGCTGCAGTGCTCCTGAAGAGTTCAATATAACGCTTACCCAGCATGCCCTTGTGCCTGCGCAGTGCAGCCTGTGCCAACTCCTCACAAGCAAAGAGGGCAAAGGCATCACCAGTTGGTCTCCCATCAGGGTGGCGCACAAAGAGCAACCCATCAGCTCCCCCAGTCACTGGGCACTCCGGCCCCAGGAAACCTAGCACGTCTGTTGGCCCAGCTGAGAAGGGCAGTCCTCGCAGCCTCAGAATCACTTGGTCTTCCCGTGAAAGGAAACGAGCCACCTCTAATGATGTTCCTGGGTGGAGGGCATGGAAGTCAGCTTGTGATTCACCTGTCTTCATTCTTGTACTTCCAAATATCCATCCATACAGGGGAGCAGAGAGGTAAGTGGTAGTGATATATGGAATACAGGTCAAGAAGCGGGGGAGGTAGGCCCTGCTTGAGGGTACTTACCTCCTGCAATCTTCACAAACTCCTCCCCTGTTGCTTTATATACCTATGGGTACAAGAGAAAGCCCATGGGTCTCCAGCTGGATTCAGCTTTACCCTGCTCCACTCCCAGGCCAAAGCCCCACCTCAATATAACGGATGCCCATATGGTGCTTGTGTCTCTGCAGCGCTAGGTCCCGCTGCTCGCTGTCCACAAAACGGATGAGGGCCTCGCCATTTCTGCGGCCCTGGGCGTTGAGGCAGAGTGCTACACCACCCCTGCAGAGCCAGCACTGTTAGTGCCTCCTGGGTAGGCCTCCCCTCTGGGCCCTCCCATCCTGCCATACCCACCTGGCAATGTTGAGCCCTTTGAAGAAGCGAGCCACATCCTGGTCTGATGACTGCCAGGGCAACCCACGGGCTCGTACCACAGTCTCACTGTCCACCACATCAGCCTTGCTGCTGTGGGGGCAGGGCACAGGGTCAGAGCTGTCCAGTTCCTGTCACCCCCACCCCTACTCCCATACTCACCAAGGCCCTGTCTCATACTTCTGCTTTACCACCTGGGGCTTTGAAAACAATTGACCTGAGAAGAGATGACATGGGGGTCAGCAGAGTATGGTGAAGGGGTTCTCCCCACAAAGCTCTATAAAAAGAGGACAGTTGAGAGAGCTGAGGAATTGACAAAGGGGCTTGTATTCTCTCATAGGAGGTCATAAGTGGGCAAGAGGACTTGGAGGAAGTAATAGGCATTTACCCAACCTTGACAGCAAGTGACAGGATGAGGGAACCTTACCGCTGGGCCCTTCAAGCAGGTGGAGGATGATGGCCACCATTGTCTTTACTTCCCAGACCCCAAAATCGTCCTCTGTGGCATCTGTCTCTAGTCCCAAGTCTATGGGAAGAGAAGTGACAATGAAGAAATCCCAGCACAAGAGACCATGGAGCACCCAGCACTAATCATGTTTGCACCTAGGCCCAAGTCCCCTCCAGACCCATGCAGAAATCTCATTTCTTTTCACCCAGTTCATGTGTACAACTACAGGTTCCCAGCCCAGACACAGATAGACGTGCCCACATCCCAGATGCCTCCCAACAGACACAGAAATAGGTACCCTCAAGGACTCGGCAGATAATGCAGACTTGCCTGTGTTCACAATACCCACCAGCAGCATGCACATGCTCAGATACATAAAAAAGCCTGTAGATGTCCCTCCACCTTAACCCTGTTGGGTCACAGATACCCTGTGCCATGGTGGCCACTGTGAGGTCCCTGGCAGAGCAGGCAGTTGGGTGTTGCAGATGGAACTCTCTGCGGAGGTCGTAGAAGGAGAAGAAAGTGTCGGGGAGCACCAGGTTCTGGGGGCACACGGGAGTGGGGATGAATGAGGAAACTGAGGTGTCTTGCCCACCCCCACGACAACAGGGAACCCTACCACACGTTGTGCCTTAAGTGGCATACCTTCCTCGAGGCTTCAGGGTGCAGAACCTGTCGCAACAGCTGCTGCCCATCAGTGCAGAGCACGTAAGAGCCCCCACCCAGCAGAGCCACATCCCTGTTCACCAGCTGTGAGAACTGGGGATAGGGAGTGAGGAGAGAGATTCAGTTAAGACACAGACTCACAGCTGGGTAGACAGGAATTAGGGCTAGGAGGAGGGAGAGCACAGGTTGCAAAGCTGGTTTAGCCAGATGTTGGGCCCTACCCTGCCCAGGGAGGAGGAGGCCGCGCCTATAGGGCCTGTCCCTGTGGCCCAGACCCTTGCCCAAACCCCTGTCCCTGTCCCAGTCCACTGACACCTCCTCCAGGCCAAATAAGGGCAATCACATAACTCAAGCCCCCATCACACACACTCCTCAAGTCTGGAGTGGGGCCAGAGCAAACACCTGATAGAGTGGGACAAGCAGTGGGAAGGGGAGGAGCAAAGCAGGTTAAACCTGTCCCTGAATAGGCACCACCCTCAGACAGGTGGGGGAGGCCCAGGCCTGCCTGAAGGCCAGAAGGCTCATGGTCAATGGCAGCCCCGCCTCCAGGTCTGACCAACCAGAGGGACAGAGAAACTCCAAGGACAGAGCTCCACACTTGAACACCAGGGGCAGCATGAGCTTTGACCCACACCCTATTGACCAGCTGGCACCAACCTGTTTGCTCACAGAGGAGGTGCACTCGGGAGGCTGCCCAGCCCCTCCCCCAGGCTCCATCCCTGCTAGAGACTGGTATAAGCGCTAATCACAGACTTACAACCCCCCACCCACCTCATGCCCCCTGCCAATTCTGTGACACCTTACAACCTCAGGCTAGCAGAGCAAAGCACCCAGCTTTTCTCTGGCACCCACCTCAGGTGAGGGATAGGCCAGGAATCCTTTTGGAACAGACTCAGATTCAGAATTTTTGTGTTTCCTCATCAAAAACCGAGTTGTTGGAAGTTGAAAGTGTGTGCCTGTACAGGCACTCACACTCTTTTTTATACTCAAGTCAGTCACAGGGTGGGCACAGCAGTAAAAACGAGGAAAAAAGAACAGCAATACCTTCCACTTCAGCCAGGCTCGGGAAGCACTCAGCAGGCAAGTTGCCCCCAGGCAGCCTAAGGACAGCGCCCACGCCTGGCCAGCCGACCCGGACAGGCCTGGGCGAGCAACTTACACCTGGCGGCGTCTGCCCCAGAGGCAGACACCGCCCCTACGCCCCCGCTCCAGCAGCTACCCGGCGGGCGAGCAGAGGACGAGGGCGGCAGAGCCCCGCGACCTATGGCCAAATCGGGGCCCCTCGACCCTTTCGATTCCGGCTGCTGCTCTGGAAGACCTGACCCGGCAGGTTTAGAGGCGTCTCAACCTCGCTCCCCTGCGGGTCGAGGACTCGGGATGGATCCCGTAGCCGCCATCCCCCGCCCCCGCCCGCCAGCAGGAGTGGATGCCTGTATAGGTTGAAAAGCAAGGTCAGGTCCCCGGGAATGGCCGGCAACACACACAATGTTCACGTGGGAGTAGCTCAAAGTTTCGAAGAACAAGACCCTCTCCTACCACCCAGCCAATTGGTCGCCGCGCGCCAGGCCTTGCCTCCTGCCGCTCTCTCACGTAGAAACGTCCCCGCGGCCCGGCTGCTTTGCCAACCTTGCCGGTTCCGGCGCTCACCTGCTGCAGCACCTTGTCCAGTGACTCGGCCTGCGCCAGGCTGTCCGCGCTCAGCCCGCTCGCCTCGCGGCACTGTGGACTCAGTGCAGTTGCCTCGGCTCGAACCAGAGACTTGTGCAGCGTCCCCACCTGAGAGAGGCAAGGGAATCCAATCAGCCGCCGCGCCCCTTGGGCCCTGAAGTTTCCTGGCGCCCCTTGCCACCTCTTTTCCATCCTACCTGACGGTTCCGCGGTTCCACCACTTGCCAGACTAGAAGGATTAAGTCGGTCTCATCAGAGCCCAAGTCTGGTCCGAGCGCACCGGCAGTGGCCCCAAACAGGACGACCAGAGATCCCGACCCGGAACTGGGGTCTGCTGCGGAGTCTACTGCGGGGTCTGGGCCAGGCGACAGGGGCGGGGGTGGCGGCGGCGGCGGCGGAGTCATGGCCGCAGAGGAAGGGGGCGCCAGACCACACACACGCGGACAGACGAGGCGCACGCACTCACCGTCCGACGGCAGACGCGGTTGAGCTTGGGCGGGACACCGTATGTTGGGGGCGGCACCTGCGGCACTTCTGGCGCGGTGGGCGCGCCGAGATCCGCCCGCGGCACCCCGTGGGGCGGGGCGGCTACCGGCCTCCGCCCTCTCCTGGAGAGTTACCTGCAGACCTGGCGGACCACGTGACCGGGGGCGGCCCCAGAAACCTTGGGGGAGGGCCAGAACCCAGCCCAGGACGCAAGAACTCACACTCCAGACCAGGGGGCGCGCTCAGGATCCGGACCCCTACTTCCTGGTCTGATCTTGCCCAACTCCTGAAGCGAACCCATTCTTCCTCCTTTCCCCCTCTCGCTGGAACCTTTCGGACTTCGCAAAAGAACGTGCAAGATCTGAGTCCTTTTCCGGTTCATGACGGTCACGCTGGACTTGTGGAAGTCACCAGGAGGCAATCCAGGGGCTGTGGGGGTCACGACAGCCCGCCTGGGTTTGATGGAAGTCACCAAGGGTCCAAGGGGGCGGTGAGAGTTACCGGGTATCCCTTGGAGGCCTATGGGGGAGATCACCAGAGAATGGAGATGGCGAGGGCGGCAGAGGTCAGGGGTCCTAGAGCTGTGGGCAGTCAACCACAGATCACAGCAAACGATTTGTCCGCATAGATGCGAGGGCCGGTCTTAACGCTGGGGTAGGAGGAATCCTTTTTTCCCCAAACCCCGAGAGCAGCACTTTAGACGAGGCTAAGCCGAATGGTCCAGACCTGGAGCTTCGGTCCTACCTCACGTAGGGGCGCCTGCCTGTTTTCGTCGCTCCGTTGGACGACAGTCGGATTTCCTGGAGATTATGAGTGTGCTAGCGATAGGGGCTAGCGGTGATGTGTACGTGCGCGAGCGGGCTGCGGACTTCATCCCTTCTCCATCCCCCGTCAACAGCCCAATTCCAAATAGTCCCTTTCGTCCCCCGCGGCTTGGTGAATCTACTTTACCACACGTTTTCGGATAGCCCAGTACTTCCCTAAATTCCCATTATGTGATTGAGAAATTTGCAATCCGGCGGGAAGCGCTGCAGTCTGGAAGGGGCAGAGAAGTGGAATTGCCAAACCCGACCCGCGTCCCACGCTGGACCCGCACCTTGCACGTTCAGAAAACTGGGGCCTTGCGTCTGCGCCAGTGAACAAGAGAGCGGAGGACGTGGACACAACCCCAGCGCATGTCCAGGGAAGGGACGCAGCCCAAGGAGAGAGGGGAACCCAGGATGAAGGGGTTGACTTCTACGCCTTGCCACACTGCAGCGTGTCCCCAGTTGGCAGATGAAGAGACTGAGGCTTCTGGGCCGGATGTGACTGGCGCCACAACCCGGCGACCCGGACGGAGTGGAAGGTGGCCCTGGGACGACTAGAACGTTCCCCAAGGACTGCAGTGATGCACAGCAACCCCTCTTATGACCGCCCATCCCGGCGACTGCCCGCGTGTCCCCACTCCCGGAACAGCTAAGCGAATCTTGCGCGCGGGGAGGGGAGAACGTAGCTTCTTTGGCCCCACCCCCAAGTTTGGAATTTCAAATATTTGTTCGTTCCTGGGGTTGAACGGAACCGCGAGGTAGGCCCTTCCTTTCCCGATCCCGGAGCACACCTTTGTCAGGAGTTCCGCCCTCTGGGCTGTGCCCTTCCAACCACCTCCCTTTTACCTGTGCAACCCTACCTTTCCATATCCGTTTCTAAAACTTCCCTGGCGTGCATCTGGTCTTCCCCGCCTCTTGTCTGGCGTCGGCTCTTACTGAGCAGTCCTGGCGTCCCCGCAGGGCTTTCCCTGCTCTGCTTGTCACTGTCTGGCCCCTCCTGTCACCCCCATTCGTTCAACCTCCAAACTCTGAGCTGTTCTCTTTGTCATTGCGAGTTTCACTATGCCCGACTCTCCCGAAAGTCTCCCTCTCTAGGTGACCAGTTGTTTGTGGCATCCCTGGTGGTCTTGAACCCATTCCCACTAGAGAGGCACTCATGTGTGACCAGGTCTCCACTGTGTGGTGAACCTCAGGCCCCAGGATAGCAGCACAGGGCAGCTCCTCCAAACCCCTACGCTCCCACCCAGCTGCTCGCACCCCAAGACTATTCCTGACGCTTGGGCTCTTCTTAAAAAAACAAATTCTTCCAAATAGCATGGGGCCCTTATTTTGTTGAGCTCTCCTTATCTGCATGTGCCTCCTTCTGGATCACCCCATTTTTACTAAGCACTCTGTGCTTCCCTCATGTAACCAACTTATAATGTGATTTATTAATCATTTACTGTCTCCCCCACTCCACCCAACATCCTATCTTCCAGGACATAGACTTTTCTCCCACATACACCATGAAGCCTGGCACTGACTGAATGAATTGTCCTATAGCTTGTTTCTTTTGTCTTAGGATATTCCAGGGCCTTTGCAGTAAAATATCCTGTATGTCTTTACCCTCCTTCCCAGCTCGCTGGTGCTTTTCCTCCCAATTTTTGCCTCTTAAGGTACCTCCCTTCACATCTGGGGTCCATTCTACCATTTGAGATTTCTGAACTTCAAATATCCCCCTTCCCAAACTTCCTTGCTTTCTGCTTCTAGGGTTCATGAATCATGAATGAACAAATGGGAAATAAATACTGAGAGAAGGGTAAGAAAGGTCCCCACCCAGCCCAACCAAGGCCAGAGGTCTTTTCTAAACTGCCCTTTGAGATCTCTTGGCTTGGAGTCCTAAAGGCAGTAGGCCCTCAGGCGCTCCAGCCGCGGGGACTCCTGAGCAATATAGGCTGAGGTTTGTCGCGGCGGGGAGGGTGATAGCTTTCTCCTAAGTAGTGAAAAAGAGTCCTCCCGGGACTCTTCCTGTTCAGAAAAGGTTCCTCTGTGGAACAAGATTTGACGCTGGAGGCCACTGCAAGGATCCACAGTTGTTTGCTCAGACCTGTCCGGGCACTCAGTGGACCAGCGGCTCCCAGCTGTTATTGGTCCTGATCTCCAGGGTCAACAGAGTAACTAGCTTTCTGGGTTCCCCCGAGGTTCCCATCACCGCATCTTTGCAGAATCGCGTCTGAGAAACCACCAGAGGGCGCGCTGACTCTGTAGTCAGAACCCGATGGTGATGATCGAAGGGCAGGAACGTGCACCTGTAGGCATGCAGCACATTAGGGCTGAGGTTAAAATGCAGATGCCCTGGACATCCACTTTCTAGGCCCTTCCGTCTGGCTTAGAATCTTCTAGTAGCTCCTGGCTCCTTGGACATTGGCCGAGTTTTAAAGCTTGTTTTTCAGGTCCTCAATCTTTATTTCACTCTGCCCTAATCTGTACCCTAAACACATTGTGATTCTTTGGATCCATAGGCTGCAGAAGCACTCACGTACAGACATATCCCTTTATTGATCTGGGAAATGACTTATCTCTCAAGGCCCATCTCTAGTGATTCTTCCTCTGGACAGCCTTCCTTGATGCCTAGACCCAGTCAGATGATCTGGTCTGGGCCTCTTGTCTCCAGGATTCTGTGTTGAACCACTGCTTAGATCAGTCTGACCTCTCTACTTCAGGAAGGCTCTGGCAGGAAGGAATAGGGCTGCTGAGGGAGAATCAGTTGGCCTCCAATGATCACCAAACCAGTTTAGAGGCCTTGGTTTGGGTTTGGATGACCCAAGCCCAGCACCCACCTGGTCTATGAAGGGGAATGTGGAACATGGGATGGTGAGAGGAAATGCAGGGTCCAGTAACAGGAGCAGCATAGGCTGTTGTCTGTGTTCTCACACAATACAAATGGCCTGGTTCCTCAGTCTCTGTGTTTATTACACTTACTGGTCTATGCTCAGTGTGTTCTTCTCTTCAAGCACACCCTTCTTCTTTCCCAATCTTTTCCAGAATTCACATCCAACCCTGCTGACCATTCAGTCCTTTATCTCCTCCCCCAGGTCTGACAAGCTCCAGGATCCTGTCCTGGAAAGGGGGAGGGGTGCCGTGGAGGTGTATCACTCATTCCTTCAACATGTATCAAGCATCTGCTGCGTATCAGAAACTGCCAGGTAGTAACTAGTATCCAAGGATATGATAGGAACAAGACAGGCAAAAAGCTTGCTCTTGCAGCCATTGTAGTATTATAGGATCCAGGTGAGGGGTGTTTCAATTCCAGTGATCATTTATGGCTGAGGCCTGAATGTAGAGCTCAGAAGAGTCTCCCAAACTGGGGAATGCAAGGTAGTTTCACTGCATCAAGTGCAGAAGTCCTGAGGAATGGGACTGTATCCTGTTCTAGGCAGCAAGGAAGCCATTAAGGCTAGAAATAAGCCAACTGGGGAGAAGGGAGAGTGCAAGTTGTAGAAACAGGGTCACAGTACCCTACAGGATCCTCATTCACTATGATTGAGAAGCATACCATAGGAGTTTTGTGGGTGGGCTTAGGAGGAGAGTGATGGGACTTGACTTAATTTTTTTAGGGGGAAGGGTACTGAAGATTGAACCCAGGGGCACTTTACCATTGAGTTTCATTCCCAGCCCTTTTTAAACTTTTGAGACAGGGTCTTGCTAAGTTGCTTAGGGCCTCCTTAAGTTACTGAGGTTGGCCTTAAATTTTCCATCTTCATGCCTCAGCCTTCTGAGTAGCTGGGATTACAGGCATTTGTCACTATGCCTTTGCAGTGACTTAATGTTTAATGATGTCAGTCTGGCATGTGGAAAGCAATCCACAAGAATAAGGGCATAAATTGGGACAACAGCGAAGAGACTACTGTGGGGATGAAGGCAATTTGGTTATGGGATGGGTAGAGCTGGCAAGACTTGGTGATTACCCAGGTTGTGGGGTTGAGAAGCAGAATGGCATCCAGAGTCCAGTGTGACCCTAGGATTGCAGACAGGGGGAATGGGTAGATGGTAGGGTCATTGGGTAAAAGTGGGGACCCTCACTTTCTGACCCTTCTCCACAGTGCCAGCAAGGGTCATTGCTGACCAGGCTTTGCCATCCCTCATCCAATAGTCATGGTTCCTAATATCTGAATTGAGATATCAGTGAACTCCTAAGAACAGGGCAACCCTTCCAGGGGCCCATGGTCACCTGAGGCTGCTGGCCTGTCAAGAAGTTTAGTGTGGGAGCTGGGGTTGTAGCTCAGTGGCAGAGCACTTGCCTAGCATGTGTGAGGCACTGGGTTCAATCCTCAGCACCCCATAAAAATAAATAAATAAAATAAAGGTATTGTGTCCACCTGCAACTTAAAAAAAAATTTTATTAAAAAAAAAAAAAAAAAGAAGTTTAGTGTAGCCAGAGTTCTAGTCTGCGCAGGTCCTCTGATCCCTTCTCTCTCCCATTTAACTGTTGGCTCTGGGCTTCTGATTTTCCCTAGCCCTGGCAGAAGGGTCTCTATGGTCTCCCATACTAGGCCTTCAAGAGCAGTCTTCAATGATCTTCTGTTGATGGCAGATGTGAAGGAGGGGAAGGCAAGGCCCTGAGGTAGGGGATATTTGGACATTCCAAGAGGAGGTTACCCTGATCACCAAGTTTCACATATGAACCCAGGGGCAGGCCAAGATAGAGATCAACTTCAACGCAGGGTCAGCTGCTTACCAAGAAGAAGTAAGTGGTGAGACAGAGGTCTTAAGACCAGGCAGGGATGAACAGGGTGCAGCTGGTCCCAGGGAGGGTGTGTGTGGAAGACTATGACCTCCATTCCCCAAACATACTGGTCTCTCTATCCCAGAACGAGGCATGGGTGTTGATATACCAGCTGCTGTCCAGTCTTTGTCCACTCTGTTTGCTCCAGATTCCTGGAGTAGGGAGTCTGTGTACTCTCTGGGTCCCCAGGTTTGCTTGAAGTGGAATAGGAGGCAACACAAGCTCCTAATGCCCCTCCCCCTCTGCAGGGTCCGGGCTCACGACCATTCCCAACTCGCTCCCGAACTGCCTCATCTAGTGAGGTTACTCCACGCTCCACTTTCCAAAACCCTTACGTGGAAACCAAACGGGCTGACTTCCACCCCTAACCGCCAGGTCGGGATATAGGTAGAGGGTCCCTGAGTCGGGTGACTAAACCCAGGTACCCTCGGGGTAAGTTGGGAAGACTTGGTGTGGGGATTGTGCCGACCACCTAGGACCCAAGAACTGCCCTGGACTTACTTCACCTCTTATTGCCTTGCCAGGGGTAGTTAAGTCACTGTGAGCTCTGGACCCGGTATCCTTCTGGTGGCCAGGTAGGTTTCCGATCTTCCAGGCTTGGGAGGCGCCAGTGAGAGCTGCTCAGCGTGCACGTCCGCTGGGTACGCACCGGGTGAGGGGGATCTGCCCAGTGTCGGGTTGAGAGCAGGGAGCCAGGCGGCGCCTAGATGGGCTCATCGATGCTCTCGGCACGCAGCGTGGTGGAGGGAGCAGCCCCGGGGTGGGAAAGGGCGGGGCCGCGAGCTCGGGAGGAGGGAGGAGTCTGAGGACGAGTCTCTATTGGCAGGCCGTTTGCAGGAGGCGGGGCCTAATTGGCAGGGTGGCCGCGGTCGGTGGAGTTGAGCGCTTAGCCACCCCGGCCTCGGCACGAGCTCAGAACGCTGAACCCGCACCTCGGACCTGCAGTCGCCGCCGCCGCACGCCATGGACCTCCGCCTCTGTCCCTGCCGCAAGGCCCTGCTTCCGAGTGGCCTCCTGTTTGAACTGCTGCTGTTGCTGCTGCTTGCGGACCCAGCGCTCCAGGCCCCACGTCACCCCCCAGTAGTGCTGGGTGAGGCGTGCATCTGGTGGTGGGTGGGTCCAACAGGACTGGGAGACGATAGGGCCTCTTTCCGATCTGCATCTGTTTTAACCACGAAATGGGCGCGGGGGCGGGGGTCCTCTTGGTGTCCGTCTTGTCACCTGGGTCTGTCAATCCACCTCCCGCCATTCTGGGCAAGGGTGTGGTCAGTCTCTTACCACCTGCCCCTGGTTAAAAAAAAAAAAAAAAGGGAGTGAGTGGGAGAGTTACCACCCGTTTGCCCACTCCGTCAGTCTACATCAGTCCACTTTAGTCCCAAGCTTTGCTTCACCCTATCCCTATTTTTTAACTGGAAAGAGACCGTTGGGCCCCACTCCTGGGGCTGGTGGGGGTGGGCAGGGTTGCCTCATAGTTGGCCTCTCACTGGCCTTGATCTGGCTAGGAGGCTGTTACCTTTAACCCTTCCAGCCCTATGGTGCATTACATGTTTCAGAGGGCACTACTGGAAGCAAGGTCTTTGGGGAAAAGATTGCTATTCTAGCTGGTCACCAAGTTCATTTTCCTCACCCTCAGTTTATCAAATGGGTGGCAATGAACCTGAGGGAGGAGGCCTCAGGGAGACAGGATTATTGAAGTCAGCGGAAAGGGTTGGGACAACTGTAATGAACAGGTGTCAGGGAGCACACATGTACTGTTACCCCTGCCAGACCTAGTTAGACCAGGCTGTTGGGACTGTGTGACCTCCCCTGCTCACTCCCTCCTTGGTTCAAGCCCTGACAACTACACAGGAGCCAGTGTTTGCTTGTGTTTGGTGGGCCAGGATCAGACCTCTCATGGGGCAGTCTTAGGTGCCTCCTTCAGCCCATATTTCCCATTTCGAGATTGTGTGTCAGTGGCCTGCCAGGACTTCAGAGAGCAGAGGCACACTGAGGTGTACCTTACATACTGAATCTGCTGGAACACCCCTGCTCCCACTGCCCACCCATGCTCTTCTACTGGGAGTATTTTAATGGGGATGATACAGATCTCAGAAGAGTAGAGTTGATAGGCACCATGGTTGCAGGAGGCTCCAGTAGAAGTTCCAGGTCAGGAAATGCTCCAGGGGGATTCTGGGCCCAGATTTACCTTGGGATTTGTGCTGTCTTGGCCCTGCCTCCCCAAGCTTCCAGGGTGAGACTAACAAATGATCCTTAGAGATGGAGTCTGCTGGGAAAGCCAACCTGGATGAGTGGGTGTCGGGGAAGTCTTCCTGGAGTATGATGGAGCTACAGTCAAACAGGGAGATTCCTTCCAGGGGGAGGAACTACAGATCAGGAGAGAGGTGAATGCTCTCTGGGCTGGCTAGAAAAGAGCTTGTGAAGGGGGAGTGGATTGTGTAGGGCTTGTGACTTGTCAGGTCATATGGACTTTATCCTGGGGGCCACAGGAAGCCATGTGTGGGCTAAGGAGTTCTGAAAATGAGGGGTGTGGCTTGAGAAGTATGTGGCTAACAGCACCCGTTTTGCCTGAATTGATGCTAACTACACTTATTAATTTGTCC
Organism: Sciurus carolinensis; assembly: GCF_902686445.1. Taxonomy (NCBI): domain Eukaryota; kingdom Metazoa; phylum Chordata; class Mammalia; order Rodentia; family Sciuridae; genus Sciurus; species Sciurus carolinensis. Next base: position 16,863,055 of record NC_062228.1, on the reverse strand, counting down.
AATCCTTGGTTATCTTAAGTCAGTGGAAGAGCCTCAGATCTTAAAAGGAGCCTGAGCAGATAGAATACTAACTCGCCCATTTTCTCAGGGAGTCAGGATACTGGTGTTAACTCAGAGACTCCATGGCAGGCAGTAATAGAACTGCTTTTAGCCCCAAGCAAAGTTCTGACCTTGAAGATGAATCCTCTAGGGGTGGGTACCAAATTGGTGAAAGAGATAGCAGAAGCCAGAGAAGTGGGAAGAAACTTTTTAGTCAAACTGATCCCACCTTTCTCAGCCCATTTCCTTATCTGTTAAGTGGGGATAAATATAACCCCTCCCAAGGTTATTTGAGGCAAAAGGCCCAAGTATGACTTGCCCTAGTTCCAGGCACCGGGGGTCTTGGGAAGTGGCCATTGCTATTTTTAGAGGCCTTGCAGCTTGACCAGGGCAAAGGGTATCTGGGAAAAGCAGATCTGGTGACTTCCTCTTTCAGCCATTTCCCCTTTGTTGGAAGCAGTGACCTGCCTAGTCCACAGGCATGTCGTCTCCATACTGGAGACTCTCCTTGCTTTTGCACCCACATCATGAACGGAAGTGTCTTCCACCTGAAGACATTGGAATGGTGCATAGGAAGGGTATACCTTGTGCTGGGCTGGGTTTAGTCAGTACCCCATGAATGTCTAGGAGGGCTGAGCGCTGGCTGTTCATCAGTGATCATGGATCCTAAATGGGTCTGTGTTTGGGAAGTGTTGAGAGCATGGCATATGGGGACACATGTGGCCTAAAAAGGTCAATAGGAGTAAATAGACTACAAAGGGCATTGAATGCTGGGCAGTAAAGTAATGGTAATGGGCTTGCATGTCACAAGGGGTTCAGGGCTCTGTGTGGACTGAACAGGTTGCAGGGTTGTAGTCAGATCACCCTTGGGAACTGGTCACACCCATCCTTAGTAGGCTGTGATTGGAATTGTGTGCTGTTTCAGGGTAGCTGTCGCAAATGCCAGCTCCCAGCTTTGCTAGGGCTTTCCAGGTGATCTATCCTCTGGAACTCTATTGGACTTTGACCTTTAGCAAGGCCTGGGGACCTTGGTAGGCTCACAGGTACCAGTGTAAGCTTCTCACAGCTGTTTTTGTTGATGACTTCCCTCCCATGAGCCTGTCCTAGACTATCATGTCTGGCAGATTCAGTTTTGCCTGGTTCATTTGCCCCAGTGCTGTGCTATCCTGTTTCCTGCTTTCTTTCTCAGGATAAACAAGGCCTTGTCTATCTTTTTTTTTTTTTGGTAGCCTCAGACGGCAGAAGTTTAAGCCTTAAGGGTTTGTATCTAATGACAGGGCCATAGTCTTTGCCAAATTCTAGGAGTTTGGGAAAACTCAGAGGGGTCTTCAAGCTTCTTCTAGTCAGAGCTTTTAGCTGGAGTCATTAACTATAGACACAAGAAAAAAAGAAAAGAAACCATGTATATGTTGGGGTGATTCAGGCTAAGATGTCATTTGACAGATAAGGAAACTGAAGCCTAGCATGGGGAAGTGACTATACCCTGAACCCCCTTCCAATAATCTGAATGGCCTAGGAAGAAGTTCCAATGTAGATCTAGGGAATTTATTTTATCTGGAGTTGGGAAGAGTGTTAGGGGCCTCCCCACAAACATGCCAGGTCTCTCCCAAGTCCCCCATAGGGTATGTACCCACAGGCTTCATTTGAACTGCTGTGTGCCCCACAGCAGTAAAAGCTAATCTGCATGAAGATGATACCCTGGCTTCTATGTCAAGGCCCCTGCTTTCTGATTTTCCTGCCCTGAACTTGAATTTGCAGAGTGGTATCGCAGAGTCTGCCATTATGTCCATGGCTCTGTGGGGAGGAGGGAGTCCTGCTGTAGACTTCAAGGTTCTTGGGGTCTCCAGCCTGCCAAGGTTCACAAATGTCCTTTGTACCCCTGTAGTGCCTGGTGATTTGGGCAACCAGTTGGAAGCAAAGCTGGATAAGCCGACGGTAGTACACTACCTTTGTTCCAAGAGGACCGACAGCTACTTCACTCTCTGGTTAAACCTCGAACTGCTGCTGCCTGTCATCATTGACTGCTGGATTGACAATATCAGGTGGGGATTGGGGCACACAGACAAGGTACCACTCATCAGTGGGGCCCAGGGAAGCCTTCAGAGTCAATTTCCTTCTCATCACTACCTCAAGAGACCTTGAGGTCAGTGACCTCTCTCCCTCCCCAGGCCCTCAGTCTGTTCTGATTTGGTTTAGTCTGGTCTGGTCTGGTCTGGTCTGGTCAGCCACCTCTGCACTGTACCAGGAAGAACTTTCTTCCCCTTTCTATTGCTCTTGTCCCTCTGATCTCCAGTTTAGTCCTTGCCCCTCAGACCCTACACATGGTTTCTATGCCCTACCCAGCCCCTATCCATAACCTCAACATGGCTCTACTGCTCCCCTTGTCTGGGTCTTGGTCACAACTGCCTCTGTAGCTGCTTATTCTTCTTGGGATATGCTGTCTCCATGTCTCTGTATGAAGTCTCTCTGTCATTCCTTCCCCAGGCCAAATAAATGCTTCCTTTAATCCTCAAGTGCCAAACTATGTTAAAACGATGATTCCCCGAAATTAAATATAGGCATATTTAATTTTGTATATTTTGTATACAGTCTTACACCACATAATGCCATTTTATTCAATACCGACTGCATATATAATGGTAGTTTCCTAAGATTATAATGGAACTAAGAAAGTTATATCTTAAAAAAGTACTATCACCTAGTGATGTAACCATCTAACCTAATAATAAAATGTATTATGCACTTTTGAAATGTATTATGCACTTTTATGGTAGTGCTAGTGTAAATAACCCAGTATATAATACTTGATAATAATAGTAAATCACTATATTACTGGTTTATGTATTTACTTACATGATATTTTTATTGTTATTTTGGAGTGTACTCATACTTATAAAAAATATGGTTTACTGTGAAATAATGTCATGTTACACCAGAAGTAGCCTCATACATCTTGTGTTTGCTGAATCTCTTGATTGCACTAAGAGGCCACATTGAGTTTAAATATACTCTATGATGTTGTTTTACTCAACTTTTTTTGTTGCTGTGACCAAAAGACCTGTTGAGAACAATTAGAGGAGGAAAAGTTTATTTTGGCTTTCACAGTTTCAGAGGTCTTAGTCCATAGATGGCTGACTCCATTACTCTTGGCCCGAGGTGAAGCAGAACATCATGGTGGAAGAGTATGGTGGAGGAAAGCAGCTGGAAGCATGGCACCAGGAAGCAGAGATTGAGAGATTGAGAGCAGAGTGCTCCACTGAGCAGGGACAAAATATATAGCTGGGGGCTGGGGTTCTGGCTCAGTGGTAGAGCACTTGCCTAGCACTTGTAAGACACTGGATTCAGTTCTCAGCACCACATAAAAAAATAAGTAAAGATATTGTGTCCATCTACAACTAAAAATATTTTTTAAAAGATTAAAAAAAAAAAAAAAACAGTATATATCTCAAAGCACACCCCTATGATTTACCTTCTTCAGCCACACCCTACCTACCTACAGTTACCACCCAGTTAAATCCATTCAAGTGGCTTAATACACTGATTAGGTTAAGGCTCATTGCCTAGTCAGTTCATCTCTGAAACTTCTTGCATTGTCTTATACATGAGCTTTGGAGGGACACCTCATCTCTAACCATAACATCACACAATGAACTTGCCAAATGATCCATTTCTCAGAATATTTTGGTACTGGGGATTGAACCCAGGGGTTCTTAACCACTAAGACATATCCCAAGCCCTTTTTTATTTATTATTTTGAGACAGGGTCTCACTAAGTTGCTTAGGGCCTCACTAAATTGCTGAGGCTGGCTTTGAACTTGTGATCCTCCTGCCTCAGCCTCCCATCACTGGTATTACAGGTGAGCACCACCACAGCAAGCTAATAGGTGCTGGTTTTTTTGTTTGTTTGTTTGTTTGTAGTGCTGGGGGTTGAACCCAGGGCCTTGTGCTTGTGAGGCAAATACTCTACCATCTGAGCTGTCTCCCCAGCCCAGGTACTGTTTTTAACCTTGCTTTCTAGGGGCTAGAGGTATGGCTTAGTGGTAGAGTATTTCCCTGGTGTGCACAAGACCCTGGGTTCCATCCTTAGCACCTCAAAAACTAAGATTTTTGGGCTGGGGAGATAGCTCAGTGGGTAGAGTGCTTGCCTTGCAAGCACAACACCCTGGGTTTGATCCCCAGCACTGCAAAAAGAAAAAAAAAAAAAAAAAACAACTAAGATTTTCTAAGTTCTGGACTAAGGAAATCTGGAAACTCAAAAAAATTACAAAATTGGGTCTGGGGTTGTGGCTCAGTGATAGAGCACTTGCCTAGCATGTGTGAGGCACTGGCTTTGATTCTCAGCATTGCATACAAATAAAGTCCATTGACAACTAAAAAAAAATTTTTAAACAGTTTACAAAATTGACTCCACTCAGCTAATAAGTGGCAAAATCAGAATTCAAACTCAGAAACTGTGACTCCAGGCTAAAGTTCCCTCCCACACTGAGTTCCCCGAGGGCAGGGATTATAACTATCTTTATAGTAGTAGGAGCAAGAACACAGTTATGTCTGAAAATTTTTCATAAATTAAAATTTTTTCCCAGAGACCTGCTGGCTAATTCTCCAGACACCCTGCTTTCCCTGTTTATGTTGCCTACTTTGTTCACTCTTTCTTCCTCAGTGTCTGACTGTTGTGTGATTAGGGTTATTTCTGGACTATTCATCTGTATTTCTATTTTTGTGCTGAAGACATGGCCTTAGGTACTGCCAACTGGAGGTGTGGGCTGTTACTGACTGAGAGGCTTGTCTGCCTTCATTGAGCCTCTGACCTGTTAAGATTTTCATCTAGAACAAAAGTGCTTTGTTTTTCATTTTTGTTTTGTTTTGTTTTTAAATGTATTTTTAGTTATCAGTAGACCTTTATTTTATTATTTATTTATATGTGGTGCTGAGAATCAAACCCCATGCCTCACACATGCTAGGCAAGTGCTCTACCACTGAGCTACAACCTCAGCCCCTGATTTAGTTTTCTAGAACAATTTTCTGTACTTTGTTGGGTGGCCATCGGGATAATCTATAGAATGAGTAGAATGAGCCCTCAGGACCTATTATTTGGGTCATTGCTGGGGATCTTGTCAGCTTTTTTTCTTTTTTTTTAATTTATTTTTATTGTAAACAAATGGGATACATGTTGTTTCTGTTTGTACATGAAGTAAAGGCATACCATTTGTGTAATCATACATTCACATAGAGTAATGGTATTTAATTCATTCTGTTATTTTTTCCTTCCCCCCCACCCCTCCCACCCTCTTTTCCCTCTATACAGTCCCTCCTTCCTCCATTCTTGCCCCCCTCCCACCCCCATTATGTGTCATCATCGGCTTATCAGTGAGATCATTCGTCCTTTGGTTTTTTGAGATTGGCTTATCTCACTTAGCATGATATTCTCCAATTTCATCCATTTGCCTGTGAATGCCATAATTTTATTATTCTTTATAGCTGAGTAATATTCCATTGTATATATATACCACAGTTTCTTTATCCATTCATCAATTGAAGGACATCTAGGTTGGTTCCACAGTCTGGCTATTGTGAATTGAGCAGCTGTGAACATTGATGTGGCTGTATCCCTGTAGTATGCTGATTTTAAGTCCTTTGGGTATAGGCCAAGGAGTGGGATATCTGGGTCAAATGGTGGTTCCATTCCAAGTTTTCTAAGGAGTCTCCACACTGCTTTCCAGAGTGGCTGCACTAATTTGCAACCCCACCAGCAATGTATGAGTGTACCTTTTTCCCCACATCCTCGCCAACACCTGTTGTTGCTTGTATTCTTGATAATCGCCATTCTAATTGGGGTGAGATGGAATCTTAGGGTGGTTTTGATTTGCATTTCTCTTATTACTAAAGATGTTGAACATTTTTTCATATATCTGTTGATTGCTTGTACATCTTCTTCTGTGAAGTGTCTGTTCATTTCCTCAGCCCATTTGTTGATTGGATTATTTGTATTCTTGGTGTAGAGTTTTTTGAGTTCTTTATATATTCTGGAAATTAGTGCTCTATCTGAAGTATGAGTGGCAAAGATTTTCTCCCGCTCTGTAGGTTCTCTCTTCACATTGCTGATAGTTTCCTTTGCTGAGAAAAAGCTTTTTAGTTTGAATCTATCCCAGTTATTGATTCTTGCTTTTATTTCTTGTGCTATGGGAGACCTGTTAAGGAAGTCTGATCCTAAGCTGACATGTTGAAGATTTGGACCTACTTTTTCTTCTATAAGATGAAGGGTCTCTGGTCTGATTCTGAGGTCCTTGATCCATTTGAGTTGAGTTTTGTGCAGGGTGAGAGATAGGGGTTTAGGTTCATTCTGCTCTTGTCAGCTTTTTATGGCTGGTCCCCCCATTCATAATATGGGCCAGGCACAAGGCCTGGGCTGAGGTGTATAGAGGGTAGGTTTACTCTGCCTCCTCTTTGTATACAGTCGGTATAAGAACACAGCCTGTGGTAAGTACCAGAGAGCCTCTGTGGCTGATCTTTAAGGGGGGTGGCAATAACTTCACATTTTCTTGTACATATGTGCTTCAAGGTGTCAGTCAAGGCCACAATAGAAGTCCTAGCCTGGCACAAGACTTTTCTTCCATCTTGCCCCCACCCCCACAATTCCATCATTCCTCTAGGCCTTGCCAGTTCCCTACCTGAAGGGAGAAGGTAGAGCAGTCACGTATTAAATCCTGAAGTGGGAGTCCCTCTTGTCTGCTTCTGTTTTGCACTGCAGCTATAGAAATTATCTGTATCAATAGAAAATTAATAAAGGGCTGTTAGGGATCTCAAGCAACTGGCATACATGGCTTTTAGGAATTTGCTGTGTGTTGTAGTCACTGGCAGGTGAAATATAGACACAGATGTACAAAATATCTCTCTTTCTCTCTCTCTCATATATATATATATATATATATATATATATATATATATATATATCCATCCATCCATATCCCTGGGATACTGAACAAGTCATTTGGACATGGTTCATTCCTGTCCTCTGTCATTAGTTTGGTTGGGATGAGGCTGGCTGCTGGGTCTAATGCCTAAAGCAAGTGGGACCCAGCTATACCCATATGGGTCTGCATAAGGCTTTTCTTCTGTCTCTTCATCTCCCGTGACATTCCTCTGGGTTTTGCCTACCCTCCTATCCTCCTACCCACATAGCGGGTACAGTCCTCAGGCCCTGGGTGGGGTCCCTGTCCGATTCAATTGTGTGCTACACTCACCATCTCCTTTTCTCTGTGACGCTTTGTTGGGTGGCAAGAGCTAGACCCGTAGGGAGGGAGTGATGGGAGCCAGTAAGCGTGGGCTGCCTTCTAGAGTCTAGCAGCAGAGCTAGGACTGGCATTTCCTTCTAATTGGTCCAGGACTTCATTCTGGGGTGAATGACACTAGAGGGAAGGGAATTTTGCTTTGATAGGGGTTCTGTGGTTAGTCTTTGGAGTAAGCCTTGGTGAAGGGTTCTTGTTTGGATGTAGTTCTTCTTATCTATGCTTTATTACTTTTTAGTCTCTTCTATACATCTAACTAAACCCTGGGGATGAGAGGGGAGTATGATTCAGATCCCAGTATCAGTTTCCTTGTTTTGTTTTTTGATGCCAAGGTTCAAACACAGGGTCTTGTGTGTGTTAGGCAAGCCAGGCATTCTTGTGGTAGTTGGGGATTTAGCTCTGCCATTGAGCCATATCTCTTACCTCACAGGGCAGAATTGGGACACACCAAGCTTAGTGTTGTCTCTGGATCACCAGATCACTCTTCCCTCCTAACAGACTGATTTACAACAGAACATCCCGGGCCACCCAGTTTCCTGATGGTGTGGATGTGCGTGTCCCTGGTTTTGGGAAGACCTTCTCATTGGAGTTCCTGGACCCTAGCAAAAGCAGTGTGGGTATGTAGTCCAGGAGCTAGAGTTGGGGCCTCTGCTGGACTCCTAGAGGTGTAGGAGCCCCATTGGTTTGAAGGGGTAACCTGTGAACTATTTCTGATCAGTGTGGGCACAGATCTCTGCAGCCCTCCTCCAGAGACATCCTTTTGGGAGAAATCACAGTCTCTGTGGCAGTGGCGGTGTGGGTGTCTGGCACTAGCTGTACCTTCTCTAATCTTATGTATTTCTGTCTGTAGGTTCCTATTTCCATACCATGGTGGAGAGCCTTGTGGGCTGGGGCTACACACAGGGTGAAGATGTTCGAGGGGCCCCCTATGACTGGCGCCGAGCGCCAAGTAAGAAGTCACCCTTATTCCTTCCCTGAGGTTCTGGGAGGTGGGCACAAGCAATCATAGCTACTATAGATGTTGAGCTCCCCCTTGGCCCTGAGCCCTCCCCTATCCCTGGGCCCCTGTGGTCACAGCCAACACCCCTGGTCAATCTTGTCCTACTCTTTCCCATTCCTTATCCCAGGACCTCTGAGCCTCTGAGCCCTGGGGAGGGTTGGTAGATAAAACTTATGGGAAAAGGAACCCCTTTGTCCTCCCTTTCTGGAAGCTGGTGGGGAACCAGACTGCTCCCATTTGGGTTTTAGCACTCTCCCCACCCTCTAGTCCTGGGTCTGGCCTAAGGAATGGTCAGTGATTCAGGCCCCAGTACCCTTCCTACCTGACCACTGCTTGGCTCTGGCCTGCAGATGAAAACGGGCCTTACTTCCTGGCCCTCCGAGAGATGATCGAGGAGATGTACCAGCTGTATGGGGGCCCTGTGGTACTGGTTGCCCACAGTATGGGCAACATGTACACACTCTACTTTCTGCAGCGGCAACCGCAGGCCTGGAAGGACAAGTATATCCATGCCTTTGTGGCACTGGGAGCTCCCTGGGGGGGCGTGGCCAAGACCCTGCGTGTCCTGGCCTCAGGTAAGACCTCCCTGACCCAGTGTGGTTGGCCAGTCCCAGGAAGGCTTCCTTTCTCTCCTTCCTGCTAAGCCAATACCCTTCATGTCACTTCCTTGGTGCAATGCCTTTCTTTCTCCGAAGTAACATTCTTTTTCAAATATAATTTTTTCCAAAGAGAATCTAATACTACTCCTAATTTCACTTCTTTAGTTGATAGCCCTTGTAATCTATTTCTCCCACTTTGTACTTGGAGTGGCATAACTATTGGTCACACAACCACTTGCTTGTGCACATACATTGCTAGGCCTGGCTGGCTAAAATTAGTTTGTCCCAAAGGTCTTTGGGGTACTTTCCTCATTCCCTCTCACCTGCATTCTTTCTTCTTTATCTTCACCTTTGCCCCAGAGGAGGAAGGCTGGACCACCATTTCCTGTTTATGAGTTGTACTGCCATCTGTGGATGCCTGTGTGGGCAATGCAGGGAGGAAGCAGGTGCAGATCTGGCTGGGCCTGCTTGTCTGCCAGTTGGGAAAGTCACCACCTTATTGGTTCCTCCCCAATCCACTTACTTGCCTTTTCATGACTGTCAGAACTTTCTATTTGTAATGATGGGGTGGGGCTTCCTGCTTCAGGAAGAAGTTTTCTTCCCTTTGCCAGGACCGGGTGGGAGCCCTGAGGACCCTCACTTTGAGGGCTGAGCCAGGACCATACCAGGTATCTCATGAACTTTCTTCCTCCAGTCATTAGCACTGTCTGACTTGCTTGGTCAACTGATCATTGGGATTGAGTCAGGCCCAGTACCCATCTCAGTGTCCTGAGTTGACTGGATAATGAGGTCATGGCTCAGACATTCAGATACATCCCAGCCACCTGGACTTGGAGGGACAGACATGGGCACCCCTTGAGTTTGGACTGGGAGCCATGATGGAGTTTAGGCTTCACCCTTTTCCTGAGAGCTTTCCCCTTTTCCTCAGATGCTAGAAAACTGTTTTCAGCACTGGCAGTCCAGAAGTGGGGGTGAGATATGGGAAGGTGGAAGTCCATGACCCCTGGAGCATCCCTTTCCTCAGAGATCTTGTAGACAGAGCTAAGGTCCTATGATCTCTGTGTTTTCAGATATTGGGGTCCTTTTTCCCAAGTTCAGCTCATCCCTGGAGGTCTCACTGGATGATGGGTGTGTTTGTGGTATCACATTCCAGTATGTGAAGGGCTGACTCCATCTGTAGTCTCCCCTCCTGCCCTGTCTCCAACAGTCGTGGCCAACAGATCATTGCACAGGCAGGTAGATGGGATGAGATCAGGCTGGCTGAATTCTGTTCTGAGCCTTAGAAGAGAAAAAGCTCAATGTGATAGAGAGGACTTATTGCTTCACCTTAGGCAAGGCCATGCCCACAGGTGTGGTGATAATGTGCTTGGTGGAGAAAACCATTTACAGTTAGGAAACATGATAAATTACTAGGGGTAAGAGGAGACAGTGTGCTGCCTAAATCCCTGGTGAGGAAATGCAAAAGAAAGAAAGAAACAAACAAACAAAAGCCAAATAAGGCTTGGATGTCTGCTTCCCAAATAAATGTAGCAAAATAAAAGGAAACAATACCTTAGCTACTAGGGAGGCTGAGGCAGGAGAATCAAAAGTTCAAGGGCAGCCTGGGCAACTTAGCAAGACTTTGTCTCAGAGAGAGAGAGAGAGAGATTGTGCACTGGGGATGTAACTCAGTGATGGAACACATGTGGGAGGCCCTGAGTTAAATCCCCAGTACCAGGAATAAAAGGGGGTGGTGGTGGGAGGGATAATAAAAGCTAATGTAGGTATGATGATTAACGGTGTAGAGATTCCAGAGTGTTGATTCAGCCACTGGGGTCCAGCAGAGGATGTGGTGGTGAACCTGCTGCCCATCCAATTTGTGTTTGTTGGCATGGAACTGATTGAAGCCCTCTCCCTGCAGGAGACAACAACCGTATCCCTGTCATTGGGCCTCTGAAGATCCGGGAGCAGCAGCGGTCTGCAGTCTCCACCAGCTGGCTGCTGCCCTACAACCACACCTGGTCACCTGAGAAGGTGTTTGTACACACACCTACAACCAACTACACACTGCGGGATTATCACCGGTTCTTCCAGGACATTGGTTTTGAAGATGGCTGGCTCATGCGGCAAGACACAGAGGGGCTGGTTGAAGCCATGATGCCACCTGGTGTGCAGCTACACTGCCTCTATGGCACTGGTGTCCCCACACCAGACTCCTTCTACTATGAGAACTTCCCTGATCGCGACCCTAAAATCTGCTTTGGTGATGGTGATGGCACCGTGAACTTGGAGAGTGCCCTGCAGTGCCAGGCCTGGCATGGCCTCCAGGAGCACCAAGTGTCATTGCAGGAGTTGCCAGGCAGTGAGCACATTGAGATGCTGGCCAATGCCACCACCCTAGCCTATCTGAAACGTGTACTCCTTGGGCCCTGATTTCTGTGCTGGGCAGGGCTGCTGAATGGCTTGGCCATGGGGTTTTCCCCAGTCTCTGGGGCTGTCTTGGGCTATAAGTTTAGCAAAGTTTGTGACTGAACGTTCAAGGTTGTGGATCTTGGGCTTTGGGGAAGCACTGTTTCTTATCCTTCCTCTGTGGTAGTGAAGAAGGAGGAAATAAGCATGGAGTCAAGGGACCTTTGATGGAAAGAATGCTGCTACTGCTGCTGGATTTGTTGTGACCTCAGAACTGGGCTCTGCAGGGTGGACTGGTTGGCACCTGGCCCCCATCTCCAACTTGGGGGTTATACATTCCTTCTACCCCTATGACCTTTTCACACATGCCCATTGGGCCTTGGACTTCCTGTGAGAGATATTACTTAGTAATGGTCCCTGCCCCACAGGTCCCAGGGTAACCCTCGTGACCCTTTTCACTTGCTGGCCTCAAGTAGGCCTGCTGTTGGCCTTGGGTGGCTAGAGCTACTGGCTTCCCTGTGGCCTCACTGGTAGACTCAGTGGCCTGACTATGGCTTCATGGGGTAACCTGATACCCCCTGCAGGCAGGGGCAATTTGTTTTGTTCTCCATGGTTCCCAGACCCAGAGGCATATACTCCACTCCTACCTCTCTTACCTCCAGGAGCAGCCTAGTCTGGATCAGGCAGCAGATGGTTCCCCAGTTTTGGGGGCTGTGTCCCAGAAGCCCTGATCCACTTGGTTGTGCTGTGTCGGTCCTAGTATTGAAGCTGGCTCCCTTGACTCTGGGACTGTGGTTCAAGGAGAGCAGTGCCCGGTGCCATGACCTTTTAGGGAACTGAAGGAAACAACCATGGTTGCACAGAGCTGCCCTGAGCTGCCTTCTTACAAACCCTAACACCACATTGCCACCCTGCTAGGGTCTCTTAGAACCTAGCTGGGCTGGCACAGGGCTGAGAGGTGGGGGGGTTCTGACCCATTGCCCAGCACCTCCTCACAGGCAGCTGAGTGGTATTTCGTTTCCAGGGAGTAGCCTAGAGACTCAAGAGCCAGGAGCCTAGGGCCCATCTAGGGATTTTCTGTCTGCCCCAGGGATGCTGAATGACTTCCCTGTAATAGTAGGGATGGAGAATCTGGACCTGCTTAATGGCAGTGGGTGCCAAATGGGCACCTGGCTAAAGGCTAAGACCTAGGTCCAAAGTCACCTTCAGGCTGGACTGTGTTGCTGTCCCACAGGGTTCCGCAACTCTAGATTTTCCATGTTGTACACATGCCCAGCATCTGTCTTTTCCTTTGTTCCTGAGTGGTGAGCCCTGTATGGGGCTCTGAGCAGGCTGTATCTTGATACTGGCAATAAAAATATTCTGAATGCTGTAAAGTGTCTTGGACTACTCTGAGCATGAGGAGAGGGAGGTTGTGGAAGTGTCTAGAGGACAGTAAGGCAGGTAATCGGGCTGGACCTTTACTGGGTCTTGATGGCATCTAAGCACCAAAGCATGGCTTCTGTGCTCTACCTTGGGCTTTATCCTCCTACCCCCTTTCTTGAAATCCAGTTCATCTCAGAGATCAAGAACTAAAACCTGGCCAGGTGCAGTGGCACACGCCTGTAACACCAGCGACTCCAGAGGCTGAGGCAGGAGGATTGTGAATTCAAAGCTAGCCTCAGCAACTTAGAGAGGCCCTGAGCAACTCAGCAAAGACCCTGTCTCTAATAAAATATAAAATGACCTGTGGATGTGGCTCAGTGGTTAAATGCCCCTGGGTTCAATCCCTGGAACCAAAACAACAACAACAAACTAGAACCTGAAACATTCCTCTTGGAATGGGCCTCCTGTCCTCCCCTTGCTCCTGTCTGGTCAGACTCCAAATCCTGCCTCAAAGCTGGGGTCAAAGTGACTTGCAAGTCACTGGCAGGACTCTCCTTCCCAGACTGTGTTCTCCCTCAGCTTACAGGTCTCAGCATCCTTTGAAACTAGAGTTCCTTCCCCCCCCCCCCCTCATTTGCCTGTCACATGTATTCCTTTGGAACAGAGACTGAGGGAGGCAGAGGTTAGACTGAGACTGGTATTGGCAAAGAAAATGGGCCCAAACAAAGGATAAAAGAGAGGGAAACATGCATAGGGATGAGGTCCCAGCCTGAACTTGGTGGTGCAAAACCTGGGACCAGTGGGGTTGGTAGGAGCCCCAGTTCTTGTCTCTTCCACAGAATCCCTCGGCTTACACTCCAGACTTTGATACACTGTTGGCCACTAGAGGGCCCTCCAAGCCCTCTCAGGGGACCAACTACAGTACTGTGTTAGTGGAACTTGAAAAAAGGGGTGGCCCAGAGAGGAATTGAGGATGCCTGGGAAAACAGAGGTCCAGCTGCAGAACTGCCCTCTGTAAAAGGATGCCAAATTCCAGCTCTCCAGTTCCAGTCAGGTAGCCTGGTGAGGCTACTGGCCCTCCTGAGTCCGTTTCCTGGGCTAAATAAATGTATATGTAGGGTGGTTCTGTGGAGCACTGATGGTGTTGGAGAATATCTGATTCAACACCTGGTGCCGTGGACTTTCAGCTGATGGGTTACTGTAATTGCTTGTGAGACAGAAAAGCCAGAGGTTTGGAAGTCAGCAGGTTATTGTATGCAATTGTTGCAAGGACAAGTGGACTGGCTGCTACGAAGTAACACAAGTGTCCAGAATAGTCCCTTTAGCCAGAGAGGCTGGAAGAGTTGGTCCTGGAGTTAAAGGGTCAGACCTACTGATCCAAATATGAATATACAGTCATTTATACTTATGGAAATTGTTCCAAGCAGAGGGCACAGGAAGGAAGCATTATCAAGAGCTCCTCAGACTGTCAGGCAGGTGGGTGGGATAGGGAATGGAAAAGTTTTTAGGGGAGGTACACAGCTATTCCAATCTGCATTTTAGAATCATTTCCTACCCTGCAGAGATGGGTTAGAGCAGGATAGGGATTGGGAGGCTATTGTGGCCCAAGAGAAAACCAAGGAGTGTAGCCTTGGGGACAGGGAGGAGGAAGAGCCCAGGTGCTGCCCATCTCTGGCTGGGCCACTAGGTGGAGGGGAGCAAGGGTTTGGGTGTGGCCTGAAGCTAGAGGATGTGCAGTTGTCAACATATGGCTAGGAGAAATGACTGAATGGCCCAGAAGATTCATTGCTTGAGGTAGAGAGGAAACGAAGGGGAGGGCCCAGGAGCCAGTGAGGTCAGGAGGTCCTAGACAGAGCCCCTGAGCTACCAGAAATAAATAAGTCCTAAAAGGAAATGGAGGAGGACCAAACGGAGAGGGAAAGGACAAAAGGACGCAGCTACCCAAAGAGGGATGAGAACAGAGCCCTACGGAGGCCGGCAGTGACTGTGTCTGTCAGGGCGTCAGTGGACCTGAGTCTGACCAAAGTGTGTGAGGACAAGTCCCGGGTGTGTCTTCCTGGGGTCCCAAGGTGAAGTGTCTTGGCAGTAACCTGGGTGTAGAGACTGTCGGGAGCTCTTTGAGTGAACTGTTTGAGGTCCCTTTGGATCTGGGTCCCGATGGGAACAAGGTAAGAGGGCCCTTCACAGCTCCGCACTGCAGCATCCCGATGAATGTGGAGCGTACCCTTTCCCACAAGCCCCGTGTGACTGCGAGCAGGGTCTGGGAGTGGCCATCCAAGACAAGGGTGACTGGGCCCAACTCAAGGGCCGCACTGGCCTTGGCTCAGCAAGCTGGGGGCTGCCCAGGAATCTGCACGCAGTGGCCGGGCCCCGGGGCCCGGGATCGTGGATGTCGCAGCGTCCTCTGGGGCCCGGAAGCGACGCCGCCAGCAGCTCAGGCAAAGAGCCCTGTCCCGACGCAGCGCGCGCTGTCGCGATCCGGCGGCGGGTGACGTGGCGGGAGCGGGGGCGGGGCCTGAGCGGCCGTGGAGGCCGTGCGGCAGGGCGGCAGAGCATCCTGGCGGCGCCTGGCCATCGGGAGGTAACGGGCCGGGCCGCGGGCCGGGGGCGGGGGTGCAGAGACGCGGGGCCGCGGGGGCGTGCGGCGGCGAGCGGCAGAGGCCGCCTCCTGGGGGCTGAACGCTCCGCGTCGCCGCCGCCTCCGCCCCGCGCTGGATGCGGGCCGGAAACGGCGCGGGGCGGGCGGGCGGCGGCTGCGTGAGAGGGTGACGCTGTGAGTTCGGGAGACCCTGAGGGACCTGGAGCGTGAGGGTGACGCCAGGAGTTCGGGAGACCCCGAGTGTATGACTGAGTGTGTGAGAAAGACGTGTGTGTGTGTGTGTGTGTGTGAGAGAGAGAGAGAGAGAGAGAGACCCAGGGTCTGGTTGTGTCTTTGTGAGTGTGCGAGACCCTGAGGAAGGGTGTTGTTAAAGTGAGAAAAACCATGGGTGTGAGAGAGGCTCCTGAGTGTGCGAGGGAGAGTGCGAGGGTGAAAGACTAAAGCGTCAGAGACTAGGAATAAGCTGCCCCCACGTGAGACCCCGGTCGTGAGAAACAGCCTGTGATGTGTGACACGTTGAGTGTGTAAGGGCGGAGGGTGCAAGGACGGAATTGTGCGAAGGCGGGAACGACGTTTCCTGGGGCTGCTGCAACCTTTGCCTGGGCGTCAGGGCTTGGCGCGCTGTGATCTTGTTGCCCAGGAACAGGGTGCGCCTGTTATTAATGGTTCTTTTGAGTCTCTATATCCCGTCATCTCATTTGACCGTCTCATGTCATAAATGTCAGGAGATATTGGTGAAACATTTTGTGAAAATTCTCCACTGAGTACTAAGCCAACAGCCTGGTCATCATGTTGTGTAATGGTCAGTATAAATAGGAATCAACATCTAATTTCACAGATGTCTTGGAGAACCTCTCATGGGCACTGGTCTGTGTACTTAGTGACACAAATTAAAAAGAACTCAAGTCTCTGTCCTTGATGGTGGGAAAACAAAAAACAAAAAACTGCCCAGTTGACCGGCTAATCTAGCAGCAAGGAAGCAGAATGCTCAGCCATCTGGTGCCTTCTTCCCTGATTTAAGATCTAGGAAGAACAGGCTTAAAGCCTGTGACTGCTTCCTGGGGTCATTTTTGCCCCTTTTTACCTGATGAGGCTCTTCAGGAAACTGCCCAGGCTGCCTGCATTACTAAGGTCCCATTGTGGTTGTACACTGATGGCTTTTGCTTCCTGGCTTAAGTCTTGGGCTGTTATTTGAATTGTTGTATTTGATTTTTCTTTTCCTGGCAAATATGTGGAAAACCACAAGCCTGATTTCTCTCTTATCTTGTTCACTTCTACCTCCTCCCTTTATCTGGCTGTGAATATGTTTTATTGCACACCAAAAGTGTATACCAGATATGTGATTCATCTACGCTGGATTTAAATGTTTTTTGCTCTGCTGAAGATCAAATGGAACTTCTTGGTAAAGGAAATTTCCTGCTTCCTGCTGAAGTCTCTAGGATATAGAGATGTTTCTACAAAAGTTATGCAAACAGTGCTCATGGGAGCTGGGATTCTGGAGCAGCAGCTGCCTGGACATGTATGATTTGAGATGACCAGGATCATTTTTTTGAAGTTTGGGCTGGTTGCTTCAGTCACACCCTGATGTGGGTATGATGGAATTCAGAAATGAAGGGTTGCCTCTAACTAGCATGTAAAATCTTTTTTTTTTTTTTGGTACCAGGGATTGAACCCAGGTACCACTAAACCACATTCCTACTCCTTATTTTTTAATTTTGAAACAGGGTCTATTAAGTTGCTTAGGACCTTGCTAAGTTTCTGAGACTGCTTTGAATTTTCGATCCTCCTGCTTCAGCCTCCCAAGCCATTGGGATTACAAACATGCGCCACCATGCCTGGCCTGGCATGTAAAATCTAGATTTTACAAAGAGAAGTATGCTGCTGTTTACTAGGTTCATTTATTGACAAGTTGCCTTATATTCTTTGTTGCAGAGATTAACTGGCCAAAATAGACAAATGGAATTTGCCCTTGCTGTAGAGATTTCATTTTCTTCTCAGTAGTTTTCGCGATGTGTAAAGTGTGATTTTGTGACAGGTAAATAATGTTGCTCTGTTCTCTATTGACTTTCTTTGATCTTTGTGATTTATAAAAGTTTTAGTTATTTGCATAAAATATGAATGCATTACTAATGAGAATGACTTACACATCATTAACTCCTTTTAATATTATGAGTTATTTAACACTAATTTATTATACAAGTAAGTTACATTATATATCTTTCTAAAAAGTAATTATGGTGGTTTATAATTAAAGATACTTTTAATTAGGTTGTTAAAAAGAAATAGAGGACTGGGGTTGTGGCTCAGTGGTAGAGCGCTTGCCTAGCATGTGTGAGGCACTGGGTTCGAGTCTCAGCACCACATATAAATAAATGAATAAAGTAAAGGTCCAAGACAACTAAAAAAATATTTAAAAAAAAAAAGCAATGGAGAAAACCAAAGCATGGGAAAGACTAGGTAGCAAATGCTGTTGAAGTAAAGGCATCCTCTCCACTGTGATCGGAAACTGAATTTGATCTTGAGTTTCCTGATATTCTAAGTAAAAAGACAAACATAAGGGTCATATGAATTTTGTCTCTTGATTAGAAGTTACAATAAATACGTTTAAAACTTTCTTTGTAATTGAACATTGATGTCTGTTTTTTCCTTTAAAAATTGCATATGATAGTTTCATGGTTGTTTTCATCAGGAAATTTTAGTAAATAAAGTAAATTAAGTAAATAAGGTAAATTACCTTATTAGCTGCAGGATTCTTTAAAATGAAATGAAAATCTGTTAGAAAAACTGTTTTGTCCCCCCCCCCTTTTTCAGTGCTGGGGATCCAATTCAGGGACTCCTGCATATATCTTTCATTTTTTTGGCTTGAACTCAGGTGTGCTATACCACTGAGTCACATCCCCAGTTCTTTTTATTTTTTATTTTGAGACAGAGTATTGCTAAGTTGCTGAGGCTGCCCTCGAACTTGCAGTCCTTCTGCCTCAGCCTCCCAAGTGTCTGGAATTACAGGTGTGTGCCACCATGCCTGGATGTATTTTGTCTTTGCAATCAGGGCTTACTCTTGTTTTTTCAAGATTGGACCTTATCAGGTACAATGAATAATTTAATGAAAACAGTTTTCTTTTTTCTTTCTTCTTCTTTTTCTTTTATTTTGTGTGTGTGTGTGTGTGGTGCTGATGATTAATCCCAGAGATATTCTACCACTGAGCCACATACCCAGCCATTTTTATTTTTGATTTTGAGACAGGTTCTTACTAAGTTGCTGAGGGCCTCATTAAGTTGCTGATTCTAGCCTTGAACCTGTGATCCTCCTGCCTCAGCCTCCTGAATAGCTGGGATTACAGGTGTGTGCCATTGTGTCTGGCTCACTCTACCTTGAAATATTATTATGCTGTTTCACATGAAAGAAATAGTATTTTCCCAATTCTTCCCACTTTTTTCTGTGTTATTGTTGTCAGACATTATACTTTTAAGTATGCTATACATTGCTACTGTTTTTGCTTTAGGCATCAGTTACATTCTAAAGCAACTAAAAATAATCAAACAATTTTTTTTTTTAATATTTACCTCAAACCATTGTATATTGTGCCACAGCTCTTAGATGCTCTGGTCTGTTTTACTTTTTTCTATTTTGACTCATGGTTTTCATTTTCCTACTAGAATTCCATATTTAATAGAGCGCAGTGGCGCATGCCTGTAATCATCCCAGCAGCTTGAGAGGCTAAGGCAGGAGGATCACGAGTTCAAAGCTAGCATCAACAACTTAGCAAGGCACTAAGCAACTCAGAGAAACCATGTCTCTAAATAAAATATAAAAAGGGCTAGTGATGTGGCTCCGTGGTTGAGTGCCTTTGGGTCAATCCCTAGTATCAAAATAAAATAAAAAAATAAATTCTATATTTGTCCCCACTTGCTATTAACTTTTTCCTTAGAGACTTCAATGTATTACTCATAATTATTTAATATTTATTTTTTGGTGATTCTGGGGATCAAACCTAGGGCATTGTACCTGCTAGGCAAGCACTTTACCCCTGAGCTATACCCCTAACCCCATTGTAATTAATTTAAATTGTTAGTTTGATATTTCCAATACCTGGGTCATTTCTAGGTCTGGCCCTATTGACTACTTTGCCTCTGATAGTGTTTTTCTTGCTTTTTTGTGTTCCTCATAATTTGTTATTAATTGTCAGGCATGGTATGTTAAATGGTAGAAACTGAGGTATATAATATTTATTCTGGCTGGGTTTAGTGGCACACATCTGTATCCTAGCCACAGGGGAGGCTGAAGCAGGAGGATTACAAATTCAAGGCTTGCCTCTGCAACTTAGAGAGACCCTCTCTCAAAATAAAAGAAAAAGAAAAAGGATTGGGAATCCTCAGTAGTAAAGTGCCCCTGGGTTCAATCCTTAGTAGTGGAGGGGATGGGGTGGGATTACTCTAGGAAATGGGTATTACCTCTTCTTTTGCTAGGTTGTTGATGTGGGAGTTTGAGTCAATTAGAAGAGTTGTTTGGGTTTTGTTGTTACTGTGGTTATCTCAGGTAACCTTACCTTCCCAAATTTCTCTGGAGTTACCTTGTGCTCAGGGCTCAAAGGGCAGGCTTTTTCTCAATGTTTCTGCTTTACTCTCACCTTAGCTTTCTCAGGACACACCTCTACCACACTCTGAGTGATACCTGACTGTTGCTTGTTCCTGGATGTTTTCTAATCTGGTGGTGGGAAGCACAGAAATTTTCTGTTGTCCTGGTTCAGCCTCAGTTTCAGGGGGTGTTTCTTGAGGCTTGCGGGTGGATCTTTCTGGGTGATTCTGCCCTCCCCCAGAGGTAGGATGCCTGTAATGGTCTTAGCCAGAATTTCCCGCCCCTCCCCCAGGCATAGAGGGTTCTCTTGGTACCCTGCCTCAGTTGCCTTGGGAGTGATAGAGTTTGCTGTCCTTTATCCATGGGTTCTCCTTCAAGTGCTCTACCACTGAGCCACAAACCCATCCCTTCCCTTTTTTCCTCTTCCAAATCAATATTACTGAGAGAGAGAGAGTCTTTCTCTGGTCTCCTGCCCAGTATTTCTTGTGAGCACCTTCTGAGGTCGGTGGAGAAAAAACTCTGAATGGGCAGCTCTTGATAAAACATATTTGACCTTTAGTAATTAATTGAAAATTGTACTTTAATTCTTCTTGCCCACTTATATGGTGGTCTTATCTTTTCCCCACTGAACTGGAGCGTAAAGTTCTCTCTCATTGAAAGTGGTTGTCTTTCCTTCAGTTTCAGTCTAGTTAGTTGCCCTGTAACCTCAGCTTTCTGACAGTTTCAAGGAAATTATGGTTTTATAGATTCTCTGGCTTTATATGACTTTTGTTTGTCATTAGAGTGGTAATAATACTTTCTATTTCTAAGAGGAAGCTAAAAGTCAAGAACTTCCTAGTTTTTTTCCTTCTAGTGAAATAACCTTATGTCACTTCTTCCCTCTCTTCCATTTTTTAAAAAAAATTTTAATTGTACATGAACACAATACCTTTATTTTATCTATTTTATTTATGTGATGCTGAGGATTGAACCTAGTGCCCCACGCACGCGAGGCAAGTGCTCTACCACTGAGCCACAACCCCATCCCCTCTGTTCCTTGCTTCTAGAAGTTGTCTTTCAGCAATATTAACCCTGCTGAGGAAGCTTCACTTTTTTTTCTTTTTTGTGCCAGAGATTGAACCCAGGGATGCTTAACTACCGAGCCATATCCCCACATCCCCAGCCCTTTTTATATTTTATTTAGAGACAGGGTCTCGCTAGGTGGCTTAGCACCTGGCTGTTACTGAAGCTGGTTTTGAACTCAATCCTCCTGCTTCAGCCTCCAGAGCCTCTGGGATTACAGGCATGTGCCACCACGCCCAGCTAAGCTTCACATTTTACTGAAGAGTTTCATGTTGCCTAATTCGATGCTCACAAAAGGTCAGTGAGGCTGGTAGGGAAGAAGAGTGGAGAAGAGAAGGGTGAGGTACATCTGGTGAGCTGTGGTCTCTGACTACAGGACTTCTAATCTGATGTCCTTCTCATATCCATGTTGCTGTACTGCCTGACTTTGTGTTCTTTGAAAGTATGGTCCCTAACAGTCTTTTTCACGCTGTTTTGTAGGTGCTTAGATTTTTGTTGTTGGGTCTTTTTTTGTGGTACTGGGGCTGGAACCCAGGGCCTCAGGCATGCTAGGCAAGCACACTCTACCACTCATCCACATCTCCAGTCCTGCGCTTAGATTTTGTGGAGGCATGTGAAGCGAGGTGTAGATAGAGAGGGCAGGGGAGGGATGGCCTTGGGTTTGTGTGCCTAAACCAGCCTGGGATTTAGCCACCTGTTCTTGGGGAGCTTGCTGGAGTTACATCACAAGTCTGCTTTTGGGTATTTAACAAAGAAAAGGGAAATTTAATTACTTTTGTCCAAGGACATGTGCCTAGTGACAATCACATTTTGTTATTGAAAGAAAAGGAAGAAACCTCAGCTGCTCTCAGTTGTCTGTGATTCTGACTCTCCTTGGCTGAAGGAGGAGTCCTTCCTGAATTCCAGCAGGACTCTTGTCCCTTATTCAGGTGCTAGGACTGAGATGCTAGGAAATGGTCTTGTGGAATTGTAACTATTCTTTATCCCTGCAGATAAACTACTATGTAGTTTCACCAGTATGTCAGACCTACTTAAAGCCATGTCAGAGCTGGATGCAGTGGTACATGTCTATAATCCAAGGTACTCAGGAGGCTAAAGCAGGAGGATTGCAAATTTGAGGTCAGCCTGCACAATTCAGTGAGACCCTATCTCAAAAAAAAAAAAAAAAAACAGAAAGGACTGGGGGGTAGATCACCCCTGGGTACAGTCCCCAGTGCTAAATAAATACATAAATAACATAAAATAGCCACATCAGGGAGACCAGTGTCATACTGTAAAAGTACAAAAGGAATACCTGGCAGCCCCAGCCTCCTACCTCCAACTAAGATCTGATGGAATAGAAGAAGCTGGAGTAGTCACTGGGACTAGGCATCTTTGCTTTTTGCTGAATACGGTAGAAAAGGCAAGGTCTCTGGGCACCTGACTCTCACATGAGAATATGGGTTCCCAGCTGTTTACTGGATTTGTTCCCATGGATGCCTGGGCTCACCTGACAGACATGTGAAAACAAATCTGTTTCCACATGCCTGCATAGGGAAACCTGCATGGCTTGGTATCAGAGATGAAAAAGAAAAGTGGTGCTGCCTGGAAGCCCTGCCTCATCTAAGCAGAGATAGGTGGCTCATCTCTGGGCCTGGGGAAGGCTTCTGGTGCCCCAGAGAAACTTGTTCACTAAGGCTCATGTCCAGACTCTTTAACAAGATTGGGACAGGTAAGGCAGGAGCTTTGGGTGGGATCTGTGGAGATCAGAATTTTCACTGACAGCTCCTGTGTGTGTGTATGTGTGTGTGTGTGTGTGTGTGTGTGTGTGTGTTTGTGTGTTACTGGGGATTGAACCCAGGGGCACTCTACCAATGAGCTATATTCCCAGCACTTTTTATTTTATTTTTTGAGACAGGGGCTCACTAAGTTGCTGAGACTGGCCTTGAACTCATGATCCTCTTGCCTTAGCCTCCCAAGTAGCTGAGATTACAGGTGTGTGCTACTATGCCTGGCTTCCTCACTCTTGAGTGACTGAGGTTCCCTTGTTCTGAGCTTAGTGAGGCCAGGATCTGGCATGTACATCTTTGTTGAGTAGTGGGGAGCAGTGGGGAGGCTCCTGGAACAATGATGTGCTGATTGCATTCTTACACCTTTGACCTTTAAGGACTGACTCCTGGATGGGAATCAAATAGCCCACCAGATTCCTTTTTCCAGTAGGTGAGGTGAGTTCAGGGGATCTTAAGCATGACCCATTCAGAAGGATGGAATCGAGGGAGGGGGAAGTCTGTGCCAAATACAGGGTCAGGAAAGTACTAGCCTTCCTCTGACAGATTCTGGGTCCTCCATAGGTAGTTTAATGTGAATCCAACTTCCTTGAGGTTTCTGGATTAGCCCAACTCTACTCCAAAGGTGGTGGGTATGTGTGTACCATCTCTCTATGGGATGCTTTCCAGTGCCAGATCTGTGGCTAAAAGAAGCCTACGGCTTTGGTTGGATATCAAGACTCCTGGGTAATATTCTGGGAAAGTCTTAGAATTGCAGCCCCAAATAGAAGTGAGGGGTGTGTTGAGGAGGAAGGTAGGTAGGCCAATGGTTAGCCCCAGTTTATGGTGCTACTTGGATATCCTTCCTCCATTTTGTCTTCTTATGTAATCACTGTCTTTTGAGTATTTTGGAAAAAGAAAGGTGTTGAATGAACAAGCAACAATGTGGGGAGTGAGGTAAGTGAACATGGCTGTGTATTCCCCAACCTCTTCTTGGTCCCGTCACTGCAGTTGTGATATACTCTTGACGAAGGATCTATTTAGTCCTTCTCTGAACCCGCTTATGTTCTTTGCTGTCCTGAGAGTAGCTACAGATCTCTCTGTGTGAGGCTGGACACTGTGGAAATTCTTCTTGTCTCTTATATGAGAGCTGGGTAGGCAGATTACTTGGTGTATACAATGAGAGGCTTTTCAGGCTAATGAGGGCTATGTGCCTGCTGCAGGAACTTTGGTCTTCTCTGCAGGGTAGGTCTGTGTTTTTTAAGTTGGTAAAAAAAAAGAACAAAACCAACACTGAGGGAAAATCCATTCAGTGGACAAACCCAATGCCAGACTACACTGGGCAACAATACAGGTCTCTTGTTGGAAGCCACCGTCAAATAAGGAGCAATGGATGTCTGCCTACCTCCATTTTCCTGTGTCCTATTATGGGAACTGAGATAGGCATATTGTATTTTGTATATGTCATACTGTCTGTCCCTAAGCAGGAAGTGGGCAGGGAAATTTGCCTGCCTCACAGGTCTAAACCAGAACCTCACCAACTCCTGCCAAAGACTTGACATACTTGTTTTCTTTACTAGGCTAGTGTAAACAGTTGTGCGAGAAACATTTGCCATGGAAGCCAGGGAGCTTGGGAACCCTGCACCCAATTGCCATCTCCTCCCTGAGGCCAGCCGGCCCAGGGTAGAAGAAGATGTCAGCTTGCCACCTCAAGTGTCCTCAGAAGCTATGCAACTGAAGAAGGAGATCTCTCTGCTGAATGGGGTCAGCCTGGTGGTGGGCAACATGATTGGCTCAGGGATTTTTGTCTCACCCAAGGGGGTGCTGGAATACACTGCCTCCTATGGGTTGTCACTGGTCGTGTGGGCCATTGGTGGGCTCTTCTCTGTTGTGGGTGCCCTTTGTTATGCAGAACTGGGGACCACCATCACCAAGTCAGGGGCCAGCTATGCTTATATTCTTGAGGCCTTTGGGGGCTTTATTGCCTTCATTCGCCTGTGGGCCTCACTGCTAATCATTGAGCCCACCAGTCAGGCCATCATCGCCATTACCTTCGCCAACTACATCATCCAGCCCTCCTTCCCCACCTGTTATCCCCCATACCTGGCCTGCCGTCTTCTTGCTGCTGCTTGCATATGTAAGTATGGGGGCTGAATGTGGGAGAATGTGTGGGGGCATGGGCGGTGTGGGGGCTGTAATAGTGGTATGGGTGCCTTATATTTGAATAGTATAATATGCTGGGTGTAGTGGTGCACAACTGTAATCCCAGAAGGCAAGAGGGGCAATCCTAAGAGGTAAGAGGGTCACAAGTTCAAGGCCAGGGCAATTTAGTGAGATGCTGTCTCAAAATAAAAAATAAAAAGGTCTGGGATGTAACTCGGTGGTAGAGTGCCCTTGGGTTCAACCCCCAGTTTAAAAAAAAAACAAAAAACATAGTTTGCTTCTGGGGAAGAGGGAGATACATTATCTTTGGAAGGAGTAATTTTACCAGAGTCAATTAATCCTGAGAGATAAGTAAACCTAAAGGATGGGGACAGGAGACGTTTGAATCTGTACATGGCTTTTGGAGACTCACAGTCTTACTCTTGGCTGTTTCTGAGGTCTTTTCCCTACTCTGTGTGACAGGTTATTACATGTCTTATATTTATCTTGTCAGGTGCTGCTTTTTTTTTTTTTTTTGTCAGTTTCAATAGGTTTGTGTCTACCTGAGCTAGTTGTTACTTAACCCAGAAAATAACAAAAAAGTCAGTGTTGAGTCCTTTATTGTGTTGCTCAAAAAAAAAAAAAAGTGTTATTTTACTTCTCAGCTTTTATCTTAAACCAGTTTAAAGGCATCAGTGAGGAAATAGGCTTCTCTAGACTGTGGGGGTCCCAAGGGCTTATCCCTAAACCCACAGGACCCCCTCCTTCCTGCTACTGCCACTCTTTGAGGTCCATTCCAAGCAGCAGGCACCACACCAAAATGGCTTTTTCTCATTGGTGTTTCATATTTCTTTACACTGACTTTGTAAACAAGCTCTGCCTACAGTCCATGAGAAAAAGGTAGCTTCTACCCCACATTTAGGAAGAGATCTTCATGCATCCCTTTTTATCCTTTGCATTTTCCTTTCTCTCTTATGGGGTGGTAAAGAGGGATTCTGTGTGAAGTCCCCAAAAGGAGAGCAGCTTATTATAAATGTACTCAACATCGCAGAGTTAGAGCTTCAGTTAGCCCAGAATTCTCTGTGTTCCTTGGCACTATGCTGCCAAAGGCACTTAATTATACCCTGTTCTTTCCTTATCTCTGCTTGTAAAAGCTTTGGCTGTATATAGAGGTTGTCTACAATGTTAAAAATAGACTGAGAGTACCTTGGAATTAGCAATACAGATTGTATAGTACACCCTGTCTCCTGACTTAAAGAACTTCCTTAAAGCAAACAATAGAGGGAATTCCCTTGATGTCCCATGGGACAGCGAGGAGAAAACATATTCCTCGGAGGAGAAGGGGTGGTTGGTACTCAGCTATATGTCTAATAGGCTTTGGCCATGAAGATTCTGGTGTGACTGATCGCTCTAAAAAAGGGAATAAGTGTATGATTCTAAACATGGGCATTAAGGAGAAAATTAAATTAAAATTATCATCAAATCACCCATAATCTACCACCAAGAGATGAGTACTTTTAATAATTTGATATTGCCTTCATTTTTTTTATAGAATTGGGATTGGATTTTGCTTATAAATTTATATTCTAGTTTTTAACTTAATTAATTGCATTTTACCCCTGAGCTACATCTCCCCCTACTCCCCCAGCCTTTTTTTTTTTTTTTTAAAACAGGGTCTTGGGCTGGGGATATAGCTCAGTTGGTAGAGTGCTTGCCTTGCAAGCACAAGGCCCTGGGTTCAAATCCCCAGCACAGCAAAAAAAAAAAAAAAAAAAAAAAAAAAAAAAAACAGGGTCTTGCTGAGTTGCCCAGGCTGCCTCAGCTTTCTGTGAGTCACTGGAATTACAGGTGTATGCATGCCACTGCACCTGGTTATATTCTGGCTTTAAACTTAGTATATCGTTTTCCCTCCATTTCATGAAAGCAACATTTTTTAAAGTAGTGTTTTCAAAATTAAAAGATAATAAATGGACTTCATAGACAAATTGGCAGATACAGAACAGTATAAAAAATTAAAATCATTCATGATTTTACCTCCCAGAAAACTATTGGTTCTATAAGTGAAATACCTTCCAATACTTTTTTCTGTACATATTTATCATTTTAAAAAAGATCCTTCCAGGTGTGGTGGTGTACACCTGTAATACCAGCCACTCAGGAGACTAAGGCAGGAGGATCACAAATTCAAGGCCCACATGGACTTAATGAGGCCCTAAGCAACTTCATGAGACCCTGTTTCAAAATAAAAATAAAAAGGACTGGGGGTGTGGCTCAGTGATAAAGCACCTCTGGGTTCAATCCCTAGTACCAAAAAATAAATTAAAAATAAAATTAAAAAGATCCAGATCTTACTCTTTTTGTCTCACATACTGTTTTTCCCCCACACTTTTTTTTTTATTGGTGCATTATAGTTATACATATTGATGGGATTCGTTGTTACATATTCATACCTGTACACCACATAACAATATAATTTGGCCACTATCACTCATTATTATTTGTATTCTTGATGACTGACATTCTAATTGGAGATGAAATCTCATTGTAGTTTTTTTATTTTTATTTTTTTATTTTTAGTTGTCATGGATCTTTTATTTTATTTATTTTAATATGCAGTGCTGAGAATCAAATCCAGTGCCTCACACATGCCAGGCAAGTGCTGTATTTCTGAGCCACAACTCCAGTCCCTCATTGTAGTTTTGATTTGCATTTCCCTAATTGCTAATGATCCTGAACATTTTTTCCATGTATTTGTTGGCCATGTATATTTCTTCTTTTGAGCAGAGTCTATTTAATTCATTTGCCCATATTAATTGGGTTATTTGATTTTTTTGGTAAAGTTCTTGAGTTCTTTATATATTCTAGATATTAATCCTCTGTCTGAAGAGTAGCTAGCAAAGATTTTCTGTAGATTCTGTAGATTCTGTAGATTCCCTCTTCACATTCCTAATTGCTTCCTTTGTTATATAAAAGCTTTTTAATTTGATGCTGTCCCATTTATTAACTCTTGGCATTATTTCTTGAGTTTTAGGGGTTCCTATACTGGTTTTTAAATTTTAACATCTAATCTCTTTTATCAAATATTCTTAGAAAACATGATTTGGGACATATATGTAATTTCCAGGCAGTGTAGTATGATGGTTAAGATCAGAGTCTCCAGTGCCAGACTGGGTTTGATTTCTAGCTTTACCATTGATGTAGGGAATTAGTTATTTGCTGCCTCAGTTTCCTCATTTGGAAAGTGAAATTATTAATAGTGCCTAGCTGAAAAGATTGTTGTGAAGAATAAAAGACAGTTCAACCAGATAAATGAATAGTTTTACTCCATTTGTGTGCAATGAATCTAAATGCATTCTGCTGTCATGTATATCTAATTAGAACAAATAAAAATTAAAATTAAAAAAAGAATAAAAGACAAATATATGTATAAATGCTTTTCTCTGCCTAACTTACAGTACGTGCTCTGTATTGTTGTAAATAATGCTGTTGTGATGGCCTTTGTACATAAATCATTTTAGAGTTCCTGCATATTTTCTTAGGATAAAATTAGACAAGAGAAATCACTGTGTCTAAGGAAATAAACCATTGCAGGATTCTTCATGGGTTACCCAGTTACTTTTTAGAGTGTTTATGAGTTCCTCATTCTGACAGGGCATCTGAAAGTGCCTGTGCATTGGTTTCTGATAGCTTTAGAGTGAATTTTAGAGTGAATTTAAAAAGCAACCAAGTCAAAGGGCATTGTTGTATATAATTTTTGATACCCACAAGATTTTTATTTTAATTTTTGTTTGGTAAATCTTTTTTTCTTCCTTTTTTTTTTTTTTTTTTTTTTTTTTTTTTTTTGTGCTTAAGAAGCCTGAGGTGGTGCACACCCATATTCCCAGCAGCTCCAGAGGCTGAAACAGAAGGATCTTGCTTCAGCAAAAGCAAGACACTAAGCACATCAGTGAGATCCTGTCTCTAAATAAAATACAAAATAGAGCTGGGGATGTGGCTCAGTGTCTGAGTGCCCCTGAGTTGAATCCCTGGTGCCTCTCCACCCCCACAAAAAAGAAGCCCATCCCCATATCAGGAACTGATCTTGTGGTTGGAGGAGTGGCCTTACCTTTTAGAAATGCAAAGTAATAGTATTTCAGGTTGTATTTCATTTAACATGTACTTTTACCCAGATTTCTCAAGATTGGAATTCCTGCAAGCTGCCTATCCCAGAAGTCAAGGCTTTTCTAGAATCCAGGTCTGAGGGCAGGAACTTGTCAGAAATCAGACAAGTCATAAAACTGTGTTCTATAATTTTAACTGACTTGACTTCTGGTCCAAAATTTCAATAGTACTATAGTTAAGAAACTGTGTCCTGAAGGTATACTTTGTTCAAATGTGTTTAAGGGATCTCGAAAGTTTCTGTGGTGGGGTGGAACCTCAGGCTGCAGAGTAAACTTGGTAAGCTTAGGGACTCTTATGGCACTGTAGTCAGGGAAAGATGGTTCTTGAGGTACATAGTGTCTTCTCTTTGGGTGGGATCAGTAGTACTTTTGGTAACCTGGGAACCCAGTATTTTAAGAACATTTCATCTGACAGCAGAAGGGTGACATTTCTGGCTTAGGTGTTCTTAGTCCATTTATTTTTATGGGCTTTGACTTGGGGATCCTGCTTGTTATGTGGATTCACACACATCACTGGAGAGTGTTTGCCTTAAAGGTTTCCACATGGAACTAGTTCAGAAATGACAGTAGCATCCACAGCCCAGAGCCACACAGTTGAGACTCCATTTCCCCTGAGTTTATTTGGTAAGGCTGGCAGTGAGAAAAGGAGGAGGAGAAGGGAGGGAAGGAAACTGACACAGATAAGAGTACAGTGAAGAAACACCTAATCATCCCTGAATATCTTTCTCTTGTCTCTTGCCTGGTCAAATTTCTGAATAAAAGGAATATTCTCATTGGGTGCCATAGTGCACATCTGTAATCCCAGTGACTTGGGAGACTGAAGCAAGAGGATTGCAAATTTGAGACCAGCCTCAGAAATTTAGCAGGGCCCTAAGCAACATAGTGAGACCCTCTCTGAAAATAAAAAGGGTAAAGTGTCCCTGTGTTCAATTCCCAGTACCAAAAACAAAGGTGGGGGATATTCTCTCCTGTTTTGAACAGCAGTTACTATGGATAGATAGCATTCTCTCCCCTCTCTCTATCTCTTTTTCATACTAGGGATTGAACCCATATTGAACCTATGGTGCTTTATCACAGGGTTATATCCCCAGCCCTTCATATTTTTATTTTGAGACAAGGTCTCACTAAGTTGCTTAGGGCCTCACTAAATGGCTGAGGTTGGCCTCAAAATTGCAATCCTCTTCCTCAGCCTCCCCAGTTGCTGGGATTATGGCATGTGCCACTGCACCCAGCCAGCTTTCATATTTCTAAGTGACATGAGGCTTAGAAGGACTGGGTCTTGATCTTGCTCAAAGACTCTAACCCTATATGTAGTTCTAGTGTTTGGATAATAAGACTAAATATATTTGTCTAATTAAAGACAAAGATTTTTTTTTTTGGGTGCTGGGAATTGAACCCTGGGTCCCACACAGGATCTACTACTAAGCTATACCTCAGCCCCAGGTGGTTTTATCTATCTATCTATTTATTGGTACTATGGATTGAACCCAGGGGTACTTACCACTGAGCTATATTCTCAGCCTTTTTTTTTTTTTTTGAGACAAGGTCCTCAAGCCTCAAGCTTGTGATCCTTTGGTCTCTGCCTTCTGAATTGCTAGTATTATAGGCATGCACCTATAGACTTGGGAGTTCTGTTATTTCTTTTTTTTTTTTTTTTCTGCTCATTGCTGGTTTCATGCTATCTTTTTTTTATTGTAAACAAATGGGATACATGTTGTTTCTCTGTTTGTACATGGCGTAAAGGCATACCATTTGTGTAATCATAAATTTACATAGAGTAATGCTGTTTGATTCATTTAGTTATTTTTTTCCCTTCCCCCCCACCCCTCCCCCCCCCTTTTCCCTCTATACAGTCCTTCCTTCCTCATTCTTGCCCCCCTCCCTAACCCTAACTCTAACCCTAACACTAACCCCCTCCCACCCTCCATTATGTGTCATCATCCACTTATTAGCGATATCATTCGTCCTTTGTTTTTTTGAGATCGGCTTATCTCACTTAGCATGATATTTTCCAATTTCATCCATTTGCCTGCAAATGCCATAATTTTATCATTCTTTATGGCTGAGTAATATTCCATTGTATATATATACCACAGTTTCTTTATCCATTCATCAATTGAAGGACATCTAGGTTGGTTCCACAATCTGGCTATTGTGAACTGAGCAGCTATGAACCTTGATGTGGCTGTATCTCTGTAATATGCTGATTTAAGTCCTTTGGGTATAGGCCAAGGAGTGGGATATCTGGGTCAAATGGTGGTTCCATTCCAAGTTTTCTAAGGAGTCTCCACACTGCTTTCCAGAGTGGCTGCACTAATTTGCAACCCCACCAGCAATGTATGAGTGTACCTTTCTCCCCGGGAGTTCTGTTATTTTTCTGAAATTAGGATCTAAATTTTTTCTTTGCTTTTTTTTTTTTTTTTTTCTTTTGCAGTACTGGGGATCAAACCTGGCCACTTTACCATAAGCTACATCCCCATCCTTTTTATTTTTCATTTTGAGGCAGAGTCTTGCTAAATTGCTGAGTATCTTCCTAAGTTGCTGAGGCCAACCTCAAATTTGTGATCCTCCTGTCTCAGCCTCCTGTGTCACTAGGATTATAGGCATGTGCTACTGTAACCTGGTTTATTTATTTATTTATTTATTTTTATGATGTCTTGCTATGTTGATCAGGCTGTCCCTGAACTGGGCTCAAGTGACCCTCCTGCCTCAGCCTCCTCAGTAGTTGGGACTATAGGGACATACTCCTAGGCCCTGCTTTAGGAATACTTCCTAAAAAGGCACACACATTATATATTCCTATACATTCTAGGAGATAGCTCCTGATTCAGGATTTCCGTTTGGAAGAATTGACCTCCCCTGGACTGTTGTGGAACATTACACTCTAATAAACTTAAAACTGCCCCCTCTTCCCCCTCCTCCACCTTTGTCATTGCCACGTAGGACCGTATTTCTCTGTCTTTGGATGCCCTTAGTAACACCCAGCCTGTTTGTGAGAAGAACTGGAAGGTTTCCCTTCTCTCCTGTGTGGGAAAAGGAAGCTGTGACTCTCAGCATAGCTGGGACTACAGCTTCAGTTTGCCCAGCCACCTGTCAGGAAGAGTATGCGAGGCACAGCCAGGTCAGGAAGAGCATGTATTACTCAGGATTAGTTTGGGTTTCATACAACAGAAAACCCAAGAAGCATGACTCAAATGTTGAAGTTTATTTCTCTCACCTGTTAAAAATAGGCAGGGTGGGCTGGTAAGACAGCTTTAAAAGTGCTTCAGGGAGCCAGGTTTCTTTCCTCGGTCCTTACTGCTCTGCCATCCTCAGCCTGTGATCCAGAATGATTACTCAAGCTCCACATGTCTTGTTTGCATTGTAGGTGACCAGAAGGACAAAGGAATACCCTTCCCGTTAGAGACGCTTCTTGAGGTCTTATATGAAACTTCTGCTCACATATCTGGGGGAAAAAAATCTAGTTTCCTGGCTTTAACTATCTACAGGAGAGACTAGGAAATGTCTGTTTTGGAAAAGCCAAGCCTAACTCAAATTTCTATTAAGGAGTCTCATAGCTGAGACTCCATTCCCCTGAGAGTTTGGTAAGTAGTGACCCTGGAAGAGGACTAGCAATCTCTGCCACAGAGAGACTTGGGAATTTGTTTCAGGGTTGGGTCTGGATCTTCTCTTTGAGCACTGCTTTCTTGGTGAGATACTCCCAGAGAGCCTCGAAGACCCTCATGTGGATCCCATGCTCATTGGTGCCATCTTATCCAACAAGGAAATGTCACCAAGAGGGAAAGCTTAGAGGTTCAAGTGAAGGCAGTGGAACCTGTGCACCTGGCCACAAGGCTCAGCCTTGTCTTTGAGCTCTGATACAGTCTAGTGAGCTAGCTGGGATGGGAGCTCTGGGAGGCATGGAGGGGTGTGGTTCGGATGGTGAAATTATATTTCTTAATTAGAATCAGGAAAGCACTCAAGGGACTTGGCTTCTGCTTGGTAGACCGTGTTCTCTGGCAGGACTGAGAGTAGAATGAGGCAAGCGAGGAGCCTGGAGCCAGAATGTAAGGATACACTCACTCTCAGGTTCCTGCACGTGGTTCCCTGAAAGTGGGTTTTTTTACATTTTGTGCCCTAGATACCTGACTCTTGACCCTAACCCTGGCCCTGCTCTCTGGCCATACATTGTGGCATTTTAACTACTTTCATTGAGAAAGAAGCATACATGCTTAGTGAATGTGTTAAAGTGTAAAATGGTGTAGAAAAAGCCTCCCTCCCTCTCCAGATCTTTAGTCTTCTTCCCAGGAAGCAGTGTTACTGACCAGGTGCTTTATCCTTGCAACTGGTCTTTTGGAACTGGCCCTGCGGGGACTTCCTTGGGGAGTGGCCTTCATTCACTAGTTTAGCACTGTCATTGAATTTCCACTGTGTGCTGTATTTACTTGTGTGCAGAGAGGACCAGCCCTGAAGGAAAGTTGCAGCAGGGCTGAGGGAAGGAGAAGGTGCAGTGCCTGGCAGTGTGGGCTGCTTGATATCAGTCCCTTCCACATTTTGGTGCTACACACTAGCTCAGTGAGCACGTCCAGGATATTGTCAGTCTCTTTTCCCTGTGGATGTCCATCTCTTTTTCTCTCTCTTTTTGTTCCCTTCTCTGTGTCTCTATCTCATTGTCTTTGCTCTTTATCTCTCTCTCTCTCTCTCTCTCTCTCCTCTCTCTCTCTCCTCTCTCTCTCTCTCTCTCTCTCTCTTCTGTTCTTTTTTCTTTCTTTTTTTGTTTTTTCTTTTGTGCTAGGGATTGAACTCAGGGTGCCTTACCGCTGAGCTACATCCCCAGCCCTTTTATTTCTTATTTTGATATAAGGTCTTGCTGAGTTGCTTGGTGTCTCACTACATTGCTGAGCGTGGCCTCAAACTTGCAATCTTCCTGCCTCAGCTTCCCCAGTTGCTGGGATTACAGGTGTGTGCCACTGCACCCAGCTCTGTATTTCTTTGTCTTTCTCCATGCTCTCTCACTTCTGCTTCTTTTTGTAGTCCTGCTTCCTTCCTCTGCTTGTTTGTGGTTTCTGTTCCTCTGTTACCAAGGGCTTGTATGTTTGACTTGCTGTGGTTTCCAACTCATTTTAGAGTACCCTGCTACTATTAGATTTGGTCTCTTGGTATTCTAATCCCATGTTCCTGGGAGAGACAATCTAAAAGGCCCAGCATGGGTCCAATGTCTGGCTTAGTTAACTATGATGGGGAGGGGGAGCAATTTTAAGTACCTCAAATATGCTGACTCTATTGTATCACACAGAGGTCTATGGATTTACTGGCGGCTATTAACTATGTATGTTATCTGCTTAGACTTATCCCACACATACAACTTTGATCATCAGGGTAGGTCCCTGGGAAGACCTTCCAGCAGCATGCATTCCTTTATGATGTGTCTCCATGCCCATTGGTGCCTTATATAATTGACTAGTGAGCACCTGTGTAATTTGTCAGAGTATTGAGTGAAGCTCTTGAAGCACCATGGAGGAGGCTGTTTTGCCACATGTGTTTATTTTCACAGCTGGCCATGGGTGCTCCTCTCCTTTTGACACCTTTCTGACAATTGCCTTGTCCCAGCAAATTGGCTATCAAGTGAAAGCCATCACCACTTGATTCTAACAAGGGTTCCTTAGTTCCCCTCTGCTTGGCAGTGAGCTTAAGAACATGCTTTGCTTTTGTTGCCTTCTGAAAATTTGTGACCTTGGAGAAGCACTCCAAGGAAGATCTGTTTGAGACAGATGTCCATGGACTCTAGCTATGAAGTGGGAATATGAAGTGGGAATGCCATAGGGTTCAGGGGAGAGAGTGCACAGGGAGGGGATAGCTGATACATTTGGGGAGGGTTTTCATAGGGAACAGGGACTGAATTAGACCCAGCCCTTTTTATTTCACTTTGAGACAGTCTCACTGAGTTGCTGAGGCTGATTTCAAGGTTGTGATCCTCTTGTCTCAGCCTCCCTAGTACCTGGGATTACAGGCGTGCACTACTGTGGCCTGGCTACCTTTATATCTTTGAATATACACAGCATTGGGATGTTTGTGGGTGCTGTCAGCTATGACAGGTGCAGGGTATCTCCTTGTTTGCCTGTTTGTGGTTCTCACCGGTCTATTGTTCCCTCTCATTTAGGCAGGAAGGGCAGAAGTGATACTCTCTGTAAAGAGAGGGTGGACCTCTGTGCCATCAACTCAAGCCTGCCAGTGACTTTATGGTTTTCCTCCTAGGTCTGCTGACATTTGTGAACTGTGCCTATGTCAAGTGGGGCACACGAGTACAGGACACGTTCACTTACGCAAAGCTTCTAGCGCTCATTGCCATCATTGTCATGGGCCTTGTTAAACTGTGCCAGGGTAAGAGGGGCCTGAGGTGGGAAGAAGGGTGGATGTTCCAAGGAACTCCTCTGGTTCCCTGAGGAAGATATGGGGACTCTGCTAGTTTTACTGCTCAGCTGTTTCTGTGTACATGCTAGAGTTTTTCAGTGAGTTCAAGAGATGGCCTTGAATCTCTTCTTGGCCTGGTAGGCCAGGCTAGGTATGTTGGGCCCTCCCTTAGGGATGCTTTCATTATGTGGAGGCTGGGGCCATTGCAGGAAGCCAGTTGAGGGCCTAGGAGGTCTTGAAAGGTGGGTCATAATTGGGTCACAAAAGTCACTGGAGGGAGGATAGAGTGGGCTCCTGGGCTTGGGTCTGTGACTGCCAGGCAATGGGTAGGAAACTTGACTTTCCTGGAGGGGAGTATGTGTGGGGGTTTGAAAATGTGTGGTTGTTTTGTAGCCTTTACTTTTCATCTGAACTTGCATTCAGCATTCTGTCCCAAAGTCAGCTCTGTTTTTACTTATGTAGTCTTTTAAAAGCTTTTCATTCCTGGATCAGAGCAGATTGGTAGTGAGGATAACAGTCCTCCCAAGATCTTCTGAGCCTTAGAGAAGTCTTGAGAGATCTTTAGGCAAGGATTTCTCCCTCACTTAACAACCTCATTCTCTAGATTATCCATCCCTAAATGTGGCTGTGTTTAAAACCCCCTGGAGAGCTGAGACCTGTTGAATCCTACTTTGGTTGGTTGGGTTTTTTTGGTTGTTTTTGTTGGTACTGGGGTTTGAAACAAAGGGAGGGGTACTTTATCACTGAGCTACAGCCCCAGTTATTTTTATTTCTTATTTTGAGAAAGGGTCTCACTATGTTGCTGAGGCTGCCCTGGCTTGCAATCATCCTGCCTCAGCCTCCCAAGTTGCTGGAATTACAGGCATGTACCACTGCACCTGTCTTAAGCTATGGCTGGTTTTAAGTCTAAAAAACTGTGCTTTTAATAAGTACCCTGGCTGAGTCAGTCCAGGACCTTTGTGCACTCATGTTAAGTGCAGCCAGCCATCTGGGTGTCCTTGGAGTCTCAAGAGCATCTTGGTGTCAGTGGTTGTTAAGTAATTCTCTTCCCATGATGTGTGCCCCAGGGAGCCACTGATGTGTGCAATGACTGACACCCCTGGAGGATGGAAGTCTATTTTCCCTTCTCTTGCACACCCAGCCCTTTCTGCCATATTGAAAGCTGTGTCTAGACTTTCTGCAGCAGGTTATAACAAGTTCCCTAGAAATCTGAGTTCTGTTAAAAACCTCAGTGTGTCCCAGAAGTTCTCTGTCCTGGGTAGCTGGGTGCTGTCCCCTGGGTTTTCAGATTTTCAGTCTCCAGAGGTCTCTAAGGAGAATGACAGGTGCCTGGGTTGACTCCCTGAAGAGTAGGGGTGGCCCAATGAGAGACAAGCAGCTCTCATTTCCTGTATAGCCTGTGATTTCCTGCCCTGTGCAACCACACCCACTGCAAGTGGAGAGGCAGACTCCGCGAGACTGATAAGCCCACATGACCAAATTGTGCAGTGATGTGGGCCAAGATCCTCACAGGGAGGTCTAATGGTTAATAGAAAATGAGTTCTTTATGTGAAATGGCTTGTGGTGTTATAAAAAATAGAAGAGCTGTGGCCTGCTGTGAGTCACTTGTGGGAAATGGAAATTCCTTAGGGTTTGGGAAAACATATTGTCACATCCGAGGCAATGCCTTTGTTTTTCTGAGATTGTCTACTTTTACAGAAGGAATATGAGCTTTTCTGAGGATGTGGGGTTGGGTGGTAAAATGCAGGGAACTGGTGGGTGTTGTTCTTTTGGTGCTAAATGATTTTTTTTTTTCTTTCCCCTGTCCTATTTTTTTTCCCTGTGTTTTCTTGTCCCTCCTTTTCTTCCTCTCCATTTCTGCTTTTTTTCCATTTTCCCTTCTTCTTTCTTATTATCCTCCCCACTCTTCCTCTTCTCCATACACCATCCATCTCCCTTTCCCCATTCTCCTTCAACCTGTTTCTTCTCTCTGAACCCCCACCTGCCTTTGCCCCCACAGGACACTCTGAGCACTTTCAGGACGCCTTTGAGGGTTCCTCCTGGGACGTGGGAGACCTCTCTCTTGCCCTCTACTCTGCCCTCTTCTCTTACTCAGGTTGGGACACCCTTAATTTTGTAACAGAAGAAATCAAAAACCCAGAAAGGTAAAGGCGAGATCACACTCTCATTCCCCAACTTGGCTGGAACTCCTGCTGATATGGGCCCAGTTGCCCTCTTCCCACACTCTTCCCTCTGCCTCTCATCCCCTCTTCTCCCTGTTCCCCTTCTCCAACTAGGAGGGGTTGGAGGTTAGAATGGGAGTGAGTGACAGTGGGAAAGCCCTTGGCTCTCACCTTCATGTTTGCACTCGAGGGTCCCCAGGGACCTTCCTAGAGGAGAGGTCTTCAGTGGGCAGCAGCAGACCCAGCTGGGGCTGAGGTGTCAGGACATTCCACTCTGCTGCTGAGATTGCAGTCTGTAAAACCTGAGCTGCTTATGTCCAACTGGTCCCCCAGCCTGGGTTTCTACTCTCCATAGGACATTGCTCCTTGCATTTGTCCTGAGATGATAGATACAGAAGGATTATGAACCCTGTGGGACTCATTGGCCCTTCTGTGGCAAGGATTAACTATTGATCAGGTGTGGAAAGTTCTCTTTTTTTCTCTCTTCCTCAGTAGAAAGAGCACGGGGGCACGGGATGCATACCCACTCTAGGTCACATAGGGAAAGACTGCCTTAAAGACTTTGAGGCCAGTGAACTATTAAATGTTAGGAAAATTCCATTGGAGACTTGATGAACTTTGATCCCTAGGAGAGGTGGGTTCTAGGTGTTCCTATCTCACTTGTCCTGACAGAAATTTGCCTTTGGCCATTGGAATTTCTATGCCAATTGTGATGCTTATCTACATCCTGACCAACGTGGCCTATTATACAGTGCTGAGCATTTCGGATGTCCTTAACAGTAATGCAGTGGCTGTGGTGAGTCTCTTGGAAACCTCATTTGCTTGTCATCTCATGATACTCAGTTCCCCTAAATGGCCTAGTCTCTCTCCTCTGTTTTGAAGGATGAGGGAATGGGTCTAGGCCAGAGGGTAGGCTGTTTAGCAGTGACTGCTTTTGTCCTGAGGTTGTCAATGCACAGGATTATGAAATCCTGTCCTGTGTTGAGCGCCCTTTCTATGCTCTGCCACCAGACATTTGCTGACCAGACATTTGGCATGTTCAGCTGGACCATCCCTATTGCTGTTGCCCTGTCCTGCTTTGGGGGCCTCAATGCATCTATCTTTGCTTCATCAAGGTATGTGTCTCAGCTTTACCAATAATACTCTATAACACTTAATTTTCTGAAGCTTCAGGTTTAAGAGCTCATCTTTTTTCTCCCCCTCTCATGGAAAGTATGTGTGTGTGTGCGCGTGTGTGTGTGTGTTTGTGTGCTCAGGCATGCTTGCTTTTGTGCAAACATTTCTGTCTGACATTAGGACATATTGGTAAAGGTGTAGGGGAGGAAGGAAATAGCTTGTAGTAGAGACCCTGGCAGGTGCCAAGTTTTAGGCTCCTTGTGGGTTATACTGCAGTGCCAGGATTCATACCTTCAATAAATTAATAACTGAGCATTTGGGATGTACCAGGTACTAATGCTGTGAACAGGATGACTGCCCCTCACTTCACAGAGAACACTGAGGCTGTTAAGTAGGCTCCTGCTCTTCTCTCAGTGCAAAGACCGATTTTCCTATTGTTGCAGAAAAAGAAGTAGGTCTCCTTCCACTAGCTGGTCTCAGGGGTTAGCACTAATACACACACACACACACACACACACACACATTTTAAAAATATTTTTTATTGTAGATGGACACGATATCTTTATTTTATTTATTTTTATGTGGTGCTGAGGATCGAACCCAGTGCCTCTCACAGGCTAGGCAAGTGCTTGCTACTGAGCTACAGCCCCAGCCTGCATTTAATATATATATTTGCCACATGAACACATTGACCGATGCATCAGTAAAAGCTTTGTCCCATTTATTCTTCTTACTAGTTTCACACACTGGTCTATGTACTTGTGGCCTCTCTGGAGTTGCCCCAGAGAGCAGTCAAGTCCTTGTAAAAGAACATAGTGCCATCCTCCCTCACGTTAGCCTGGTGTGGCTCTTCACAGGTTGCCCCACCCAACATGGTACTCCCCATAGCCTCATCTTTACTGATGCTCCAAGACATCTAACTTGGTTCTGCCAGTTGACCCAGATAGTGGATGCTTTCTCACCTCACTCAGCCATCTTGTGGCATTGGCAGTTACGGGGTGGAGAACACTGGAGAGTGATGTCAAAGTAACGTACAATTGTTTATGCCTGTATTATCTTCTTTGCTTTGTCTTTGCTTTGTCAGCTGAGGCTTCGTACACCTTTTTCTCCTCTTCCTTTCCAGCATGACCTTTGTCATATTTTTCCTCTATCTAGTACAAACTATTAGCCTCATGAACTAATTCCAACATCTTGCCCTGTGATGCCTTTCTAGGTGATGTCACTGATCCTGGGGCTCTGTGAGGATGGCCTGAGGATCTCAGACTTACTATGTACCCCACATGTGATTTCTCTCCAGTTGTGACGTTATGCCCCATCAGTTTTTTTTTTTTTTTTTTTGTGGTTAAACCCAGGACCTTGTGCATGTGAGGCAAGCACTGTACCAACTAAGCTATATCCCCAGCCCCCATTAGTTTTTCTTGCTTGGCTACTTGGTATCTTGATCTTTCCCTTAGTGACACCCCATTCCCCCAGCTCCAACTTGCACATACACATTCAATCACAGTAAAATGATTGAGATTATGCTATCTGTCTTGTTCATTCTTTAACCAGGGTATCCACCCTTAGTCAGGGCTCTGTTCTAGCAAGCCTCTACCAACTGAGTTAGATCCCCAGCCCTAGGGCTCTGCTCTTATGGAACAATTGTGATGGATTACCTTCTGGTCTGGCCTTTCAGACCCTAGCCTCTTGCCACCAGAGGTCACCAGAGGACATTAAGTCCTTTATTTCAACGTCACAGCTGGCTCTCAGTGTTTGTTCAGACTTCATAGTTTGACCTTTTATACAGGTAATTCCAGGCACCCCCTCCTTGTATACTTCATCCTGTGTCTTTGAATATTATAGCATCAACACTCAAAGAGACAATGCTCTTTCATACCTCCGAGCTCTTTTACCTTTGTACATGCTGGTTCCCCACCTACCCACTCCTGTCAAACTCTAGTTCTTTCTCTAGCCCAGATGTGGTCATCTTTGCAAAGCTTTTTGCTTCCTCAGCCAACCCTCAAGCCTAGTGAACGAGTGCTGTGTACTCTGTGATGCTGTTAGCTACCCTGGGTGCCATTTCATTTCTATGCTGGTCTTTTTTTCAATTGGTAAAGCTCTTTAGGTATAAGAGGAGGCCTTGGTTCTCTTTTTGATCCCTACCCTGGCCTATCATATATCAGGTGGTTGGGGAAGATATGTGCAGGGCACAAACAGAAATCTGGCTGCTCTTCTCTAAAAGCCATTGGGTTAGCTATGAATTTGTAGGATGGCAGAATGGGGGTAGCCCTGGGGAATGGATTGTTCTGCTAATAAGTAATGGCAGGGTGTGGCATCTATGGGATGTTGGGGAGGTATCTGTGGCTGAAAGAAATGGTGGGTGTCTGTGGGGGATGACAAATTCCATTGCTGAGGGCCTGGGGTGGTCAGTGGATAATGGTTGGGGACAGGCACTGTTCCAGGGTAGTGGTGAGGGGCCTATGGCTGAAGAGGGTGGAGGCATCTATGGGTATTATGATTAATGGGTTGGGCATGCATAGAGCCTGGGAGACTGTCCCCTGCCTTTTTCTGGGGCTCTGGAGCCTCATTTGTCCAAGTGAGAAGTGTGGCTGACTAAAAAAAAACCTGTTTACACATTTCTTATCCTTCCAGGTTATTCTTCGTGGGCTCACGTGAGGGCCACCTCCCAGACCTTCTGTCTATGATCCACATTGAACGTTTTACACCCATCCCTGCTTTGTTGTTCAATGTAAGCTCTGTCGGGGACAGTGTGGGCTTGGGTACGTCTGTGCTCTTAATTCTCACTAAGGTGTTTTATATATATGGAAGAGTGTTTTAGTCACTTTTTCCCCAGCTTGAGACCAAAATACCCAATAAGAACAACTTAAGAGGAGGAAAATTTTGTTTGGGGCTCACAGTTTCAGAGATTTCAGTCCACTTATTTGGACCCAAGGTGGGGCAGCATATCATGGGGGAAGGGCCCAGCAGAACAAAGCTGCTCCCCTCTTGGTAGCAAGGAAGCTCAGAGAAAGAAAAACGCACCCTTCCAGGACACCTAGCCAAGTGACCACCTCCTCCAGTCACACCCCAACTGCCTATAGGCACCACCCTGTCCATTCATACTAAGATGAACTGATTAGGTTACAGCTCTAGGGCTGGGATGTGGCTCAGTTGGTAGAGTGCTTGCCTCATAAGCACAAGGCCCTGGGTTCAAATCCCCAGCACCACAAAAAAAAAAAAAAAGGTTACAGCTCTTACAATTCAAACACTTTACCTCTGAACATTCTTACATTAACAAAGGAGCTTGGGAGGAGCACCTCTTATCCAACCATAACAAACAGGGACCCAGAGAAAGGATTACTCTTAAGATTTGAAAAACAGTTCATTATGTTTTGTGTTATGGGGATGAAACCCAAAGCCTCATGCATACTAGCACACTCTCCTACTGAGCTACACCCCCCTAATACAAGGTCCTCCCTTAGCTCTGCAGAATGGGCTTTTTTGTTTAAATCTTTTGTTGATAATTTGTGGTAATTTTAGGTAAGGGGAATTTTTCATACTTGAAGTTTAAGCAAATCCAACCTGTCTCAGAACTCTAGTTCCTGACCCTTGTCCTCCAGGATTCTTTTATTCCAGAGGGCAAGTTCTGTCATTATCTCTCTTTCTCTCTGGAGGAGGTACGGATCAATTTTGCTAATCTACTTTTTTCTTTTTTTCCCCTCGATACTGGG
This sequence comes from Sciurus carolinensis, assembly GCF_902686445.1. Taxonomy (NCBI): domain Eukaryota; kingdom Metazoa; phylum Chordata; class Mammalia; order Rodentia; family Sciuridae; genus Sciurus; species Sciurus carolinensis. The sequence continues at coordinate 16,820,716 of NC_062228.1, read as the reverse complement.
GATTGAACCCAGAAGCATTCTATCTCTACCCTATATCCCCAGCCCTTTTCTTTTAAATTTTATTTTGAGGTAGGGTCTTGTTAAGTTGCTCAGGTGGAACTGGGTGTAGTGGTGCATGCCTGTAATCTCAGCTGCTCAGGAGGCTGAGGCAGGAGATCATAAATTTGAGACCAGTTTAGAAATTTAGTGAGACCCTCTCTCAAAATAAAAATTTTAAAAAGTCCCTGGGTTCAATTCCCAGTACTGTAAAAATAGATAGCTAGATAACACGGGTGGGCCTCAAACTTGTGATACTTCTCAGTCTCCCTAGTAACTGGGATTACAAACCAGTGCCACCACACCTGATGCTAATCTGCATTTCTAAAGCCAAAGGATCCATGTCTAAGCATCTTCCTAGGGCAGAGTGAGATTTATGTTGAGGTTGGTGCACTGAAGGCATCCCTTTCTGCAATCAGAAGAGGAGAGGAATTTGCCTTGTTATTGAAGTGCTTGCAACAAGAAAGGAGACACTTGCGTAGGAAGGGCCTAGCAGAAGATGAGGCACCGCCTTGAAGATTAATGTGAAGAACAGGTGTATCTAATGCCAGGTCACTGAAAACCAGAGGTAATCTGGTGAAGCTCCATCAGATCTGACAGATTGCTGGATGGTGGACTCTCCTGGGGGCGGCTTGTGGCGATGATGTTCCCCTCCTCTCCCTTGCTGCTTCCCCCACAGTGTACCATGACACTCATCTACCTTACCGTGGAGAATGTTTTCCTGCTCATCAACTACTTCAGCTTCAGCTACTGGTTCTTTGTGGGCCTGTCTGTTGTTGGACAGCTGTACCTTCGCTGGAAGGAGCCTGACCGGCCCCGGCCACTCAAGGTCAGCAGCTCTGTGCAGAGTAGGAGGCCGGCCCTCTCCCCAGGGTGCTTTCTTGCCCATGCCCTATTCCCTCATCCCATCTTACTTAATGTCTCACCCCACTCCATTTCAGCTGAGCCTGTTTTTTCCCATCGTGTTCTGCATATGCTCCATGTTTCTGGTGATTGTGCCCCTCTTCAGTGACACCATCAATTCTCTAGTTGGCATTGGGATTGCCCTCTCCGGGGTCCCTGTCTACTTCCTGGGTGTTTACCTTCCAGAGTCCCGGAGGCCACTCTTTATTCGGAATGTCGTGGGTGAGTTTCTTTGTCCCACCATTTATTGGATGTGTGCACGTGTGTAAGTGCCCACAAGGAGCTAACGACTCCCTTTGCCACTGACTTGTTGGAGGACGAGACCTGGCTGCTCATGAGGCTTCTCTTTTTGATCTTGACACGATATCTTTAGTTCTGAGTCCTATTTGGGGGTTAAAGCATTACCTCTTGACAGTGCAAGGAAAACAAAGGGTCATGCCTCAGACTGGCAGGGCATGGAATGAGGACAGTGAGGCTGGCTGGTGGGGAGGAGTGAAGCCTGGCTCAGGGTACCCAAGGGACAGGTGGGGAAGGAGCCACAAATGTGTTTTTAGCCTTTAGTTTTTCAGGTTGGGGCTGCAGCTAAATGTGTTGCTAAAACCTGTGCTTCTTTGTTTTCATTTAGCTACCATCACCAGAGTCACCCAGCAACTCTGCTTTTGTGTCCTGACTGAGCTAGATGTAGCTGAAGAGAAAAAGGTTGAAAGGAAAACTGACTAGAGGCCAGAGGTGATATCCCCTGAGGCCTGGAAACCTGGCCACCTGTGGCCATAGCCACCAAAGTCCAGATAACAAGACTATGGGCCTAACCCTCCTGAATTAAAGGAGCCTATTGAGCCACATTCTGTATGGGGACTCAGGGCCAATGCTCACTTATTGGTAAGCTATAGGAGGAGACTCAGGGTTGGGGCTACGTGAAGGTGGGGTCCTCAGGGTGGCAGGGAGGTTGGTGAGCAGTAGAATGGTTGTTTAGTTTTGCTCCTGGTGGGAAGGTGCATCCCTGACATACTTACTGTGTAAGTTGCTATGGGGGAGAGGGAGTGCTGGGTTAATGACTGATTGTGGTTCACAGCTATTTGAAATTTGAACCAGGAGTTTCTACAGTGAGGCTACTTTAGGGAAGTTTCCTTTGACCAGGTTCAACTTCCTGACTTTAGAGGCTCAAAATGCTACCCTGGCTCAGAATTCTTCTCAGGAAATAGGGTTATATTCCTTTTTTGTTTGCTCTTTTGGAGGCACAGACAGCAAAGCTTTACTTTACTGATGTGGGAACAGTGTCTCCCTTTCCTGAATTCCACAAGAGAAATACCACTGTGTATTGGAACTTTACACTCAAACAATAAGCTTAATGGGATGAAGTCTGTTCAGGGTCTCAGCAGTGCCCATTGAAGTTCCCTCCTGTCAAGGTTGACTTCTCTTCATGTATCCATGTGCCTGGGGAGCCACAGGATTTCACTGTACAGATTAGCCTGCTCTTTGAGGAGGTCCTGCCTGTCTGACTGAATTTCCTTGGAACACATGTGCACTTAAACAGTCAAAATCCTTAAGAAAGGAGGCAAGCTTCTGGCTCTGTAATGAGTTGATCTTGTATCTTCCTACCTGTACCTTCCTACTTGGAACCATGATGCTTTGGTGAAGTCTGCAGTCCCACAACAAGGACTGGGGAAGACCTCATTGTTCCAGCTAAAATGTAGCAGCTCTGTGACTAATTGGACACTGGCAATGCTGCCACCAAATTCAAATTCCAGTATTCCATTATTTATTGATATTTAACCTAGAATACCAATTCTAGCAAAAGAATGTTCACTGGTGTAAAGGAAATAATAGGCCTGTGTTTAAAAATTCAGATTACCCCAAATTGAGTCTCTCTGCCCTGAGAGATATCTTAATGTGGTGGAAAGTCAGATTCTGACAATAGATTCTATGTTCACTTTCACACAATTTTTAGTGAGTCTTACCTGCAAAAGTGAACTTTAATAATTTTTAAAATCATGGACATATACTTTAGTATATAGACAAGTCATGTGTTACTAGCAACTGGCTCAGGTCCAACAAGTAGAGATGAACAAATTCATGAGTCAGAAGTCCAGTAAAACTGATATTTTTGAAGGATAATCCTTTATTTTATCAAAACCTTAGGTCATTGTAGTTGACACAAAGTTAATCTCTGGGTTTCTGGCATAAAGTTTAAGAGGGCTGAAATATTCTGGAATTCAGGAGGGTCATCTGAATTCTATCAGCTATCACTAATTTGGGGGACCATCTTATGGACCCAAGTCATCAAATAACTTGTTTCTCTCAGAAAGGGTTGGTGTGAGGGACTGCTGTGCAGACCCAAGCAAACCCACCCTGGTGCTGGAAGTAGTCATTTTCTTTTTCTGAGAACCTCACATCCTGGCTTCTGTCCCTGGCACCAGGCTTTGTTTACACTCTAGGCTGCCTCGGTGTGGGTCACAGGGATAGTGCACTCCTCTCCTGCCCACCTTCCCTTGCCCCTGAGGCCTTGCAGGGCTGCAGTCTCAGGAAGCACTTGGTACTTGTGGGACTTCTATTTTCTCCTCTGGAGATCAGTGAAGACTCTGGGGAAAAAGCTGCTTCAACCTCAATCTGGCACCTCAGCTAACTTTCAAGAGTGGAAAGCAACAAATTTTGGTGCTTAAGCTGGGCCACTAGGCCAGGCCAGAACAGCAGGTTTGGCCTAATTGGATCTTCCTTCATGGCTGCATTGGATTATATAAACTGTTCTGGCATGCCACCAGACACTGTCATCTTGGGCCCAGAAGAACTTGTTGGCTTGGCACATCCCATGAACATCTTGTCCTTAGATTTTGGAACTGGTCAACAGTGAAGACAAGAACTATGAGGCAATTCCCTTCTGACCATTCTTCACCAAACTGACCCCTGTTGCAGACAAGGGAATAACCCTGGACATATACTTGGTAAATAAAGTTTTAGGGGAGCATGATCACAGTTGCCTTTGTTTCAGGGCATGTATCTGAGAATATGGAGGGACACTCCTACTGTCATGGGTTGAGGATTTGTATACCAAATTCCTGTCTGATTATAAGGAGTCTTGTGCAAAGGCCGACTTGCTTAAACTATATAAACATGATTTCTGTCTGAGCTGAGCTGGCACCTTCCCAGGGCTCCTTTGGAGCTAATCCTTTAAGTAGTGTGTGCTTATCTGAGGATCCCTGACTCTGGCTTTATTGTTTTTCACCCAGTAACCAGCAACTCCCAGGAATATGCTGCCCCCTAGTGGCTTCTCAGGAGTAGGGGCATCACACTTCAGGTGCTGAGTGATTGCTTAGTGAGCCATGTCATCCTCCTCTCATTACTAGATGGTGACAACATTCTTCCCCTGTGTTGGGAACCCTTCTGTGAGAGGGAAGCCAGACTCCCTACAGACTCAAGCTTCATAATGGAATTAATTCCTGCCAGGTCTTTGTTAAGATCTTAAATCCTTCTTGTGGTGTGCTAATCCCTTTTGCAGTGGTACAGTTTGTACCCTTTTTGCAGTTGGTAGTTTGTGAAGCTGTCAGCCCTTTAATGTTGACAAAACTTAACACATAAAGAGCAGTGAGTACATTAAAGTGGCAAAGTGGTTTTTAATCCTTCATTTCTATGCCTACAGAAGGAGACTAAGTTGATTAGTATTACGCATTAATACTGAACTGTACCTTTATGGATACTTAGAATTTGAAAATTAAGTCTGCTTTTTGGTTTAATTAGTGGCAATAATAGGGTCTGAGTACAGATCCTGGTTGCTTCAGCAGATTTAACAATTCCATGTAAGTAAGAACAAATGTAGGTAATGGTTTACAAAATGGACATAAGGTAAAAGAATGGGTGGAGGTAGGATGGACAAGTAGAGAAACAAAATCTTGAAAGAGGTGGGAAGAAGGCCTCTCCCTGTATTTACTTTCCTATGTGATAGTGAGTTGGAAACACCAGGCAAGACGGCTACCTTGAATGGAAGGTTCTGTGTGTTTCCCTATACCTGTGCTGTTTACTACATTAGCTACTAGCTAATGTAGCTAAAGTAAAAAATTCATGGCCAGGTATGTTAGTGCCCACCTATAATCTCAGCTACTCAGGAAATAGGCAAGAAGAATCCTTCTAAGGTCAGCTCTTAGCAAGACCCTTTCTCAAAATTTAAAAAAAAATTTAAAAAGGGCTGAGGTGTTACTCAGTGATAGAGCATTTGCCTAGCATGTAAGGCCCTGGGTTTAAATTCATAATATCACCCCCTGGAGGGGGTGGGGGGGGAAGGAAAAAAATTCAGTTTCTCAGTTGTACTAATCAGATTGCAAGTGCTCAGTGGCCATATGTGGCCAGTGGCTAGTACTGGACAGTATAGATAAAAACATTTTCATCACTGCAGAAAGTTCTATTTGACTAGAATCAATGCCAGAGTTAAGGTAGCTGGGGTTCTGAAAAGAGTTATAAGAGATCTAAGTTTTGGTACCAAAATTTGTCCTGTTCATATATAGTTTGCTTTCCCTACCCATGAGTTTTGCATCCATGGATTCAACCAATTGTAGATAGAAAATATTTTGGAAGAACTATCCATACTAAACATAGTTGTCATTATTCTCCAAATACAGTGTAATAGCTATTTACATTGCATTGAATTTGTTTGTTTTGGTACTGGGGATTGAACCCAGGGGCACATAACCACTGAGCCACTCAGGGCCTAGATAAGTTGATGAGGCTGGCTTTGAACTCGTGATCCTCCTACCTCAGCCTCCTCAGTTGTTGGGATGTGTGAGCCACAGTGCCTGCCTGCATTAGATTTTATAAACAATCTGGAGATGGTAAAGGATTTGAAGGATATGTGTAGGTTATATGCAAATACTATGTCATTCTATACAAGGGACTTGAACACTTGTGGACTTTGGTAGCCCCAAGAGGTCTTCAAATCAATCACCTAGATACTGAGGGACAGACAATTATAGTTTGTTTTGGTGAGTGCGGTGAATAGTAAGAAAGCCAAGTTTAGGTTATGCTTTTTTCTCCCTTGCCTTGAGATCTTCACGTTTAAGGTTAATCCTATAACTTATACCTCACTAACCCCCCATTTTTTTGTGGGGGGAAGTCAATGGAAAAACACCTAAGATATTCAGGTTTTAAAGAGTTGAGTGTGTTGGTGCTTATCAGTAATCCAAGCTACTTAGAAGGCTAAGGCTAAGTTTGAGGTTAGCAATTTAGCGATACCGCGTCTCAAGAAAATGAAAGGGGCTGGGGGTGTTGCTTAGTGGTAGAGTTAATCTGGGGTTAATCCCCAGAACTGCAAAAACAGGGGAAAATGTTTTTGAAAAATTGCTTGCTTCCATGTTAAAAGTTAGTCTTTATTAAACAATATCACATTCATATATATTGTTCCTTGGCACCACTGCCAAAAGATAACAGCAATCTTTACAACCATTATTGAAGTCTTAAGTAGGGAGGAGAGAGAGCTGTTAACTAAAACCTCCCACAGTTCAGATTCTATATCCTGCCCTAATAGCTGTTAAAATCAGGTTGTACCCCTGCAAGGGACCCACTGTAGCCCTTCTAGATCCTTCTATCCAAGAGAGCAGGCTTTACTACAGGTAGGCAGCCTGGGGGTAGAGGAAAGTAGAATCTTACTGCTACTGAAACAGGTGCCTCTCCTTTCCTCCTGCTTCATGGGAGAACTGGAATACCAGGAAAACTGCCTGGGCCAGGAAGTGAAAGGAACTTCCATTTTTTTCAGATGGTAGTGTCACTTTTGATTGAGATCAAGGAGCCTACTGTGAGTAGAAAAGACGTACTCCCTTAAATTTCAGTGTTGGTGTGGTACTGTTGGGTATGCTTTTTCCTCCCACGTGTTCAGCTAGGAATCCTAAGAGCATGTCACTAGAACAGTTGACACCATTCATAGAGCCCTAAAAGGCCCATGGTAGAACCTCATGGATTATCACAAGACCATCAATCTGAATCCAGGTCGTGGGGATTGTCATAGCCAAACTCCTTCTGTACATCCAGAGGGTACTTGCTCCATACCTGTCGCCTGCTGCTGCCTCTTTCCTCCTCGCTGAAGCTGTTACATTCATCAGAGTCTAGATGGAGACATCAGGAATGGATTCTTACTCTATGATTTTATAGGGTATTGCAAGAGCCCCTTCTCTTCTCAAAAAGGTCTGTTTTTTTATTCTCCATTATAAATAATACTTGCTCAATAAAGAAAATTTAGAATGTAGAACATTTTTTAAAGCAATCATATTCTTACCATCTAACCAAGTCCCTTAACACTAGGAGTATTTTGTCACTTTCCCCTTTGGTAAAATTCTTCCTTTATTATCAGACATCAAAAAATTATTTTTATTTGCTGCACTCAGAAGAATGCAGTCACCAAAGAAACTGAGTTGCCAGGGCATCCTTCTTCCTCCTTCCCCTAGGTACTATGTCTGTGTTATATCTTTCCCCAAAGAGAAAATGTAGAAATTTCTTGAGAAATTGGATAACAGACTTCTGAAAATCCTGGGCCTATCCCTACTGGCAACCCTCTTTCTTCATTACTTCCTAGATGGGAGCAGGGAGAGGGGCATCAAGCTAGATGTTTTACTTAATCCAAACCACTGAAGTTGGTGCAGTACTGTCTCATTTTCTGGGGGAGAAAATGAGGCTCACTGAAGTAACTTGCATTAGAGCCATAAGGAGGCAACGACAGAACTCAGGATCTGAACCCAGGCCTGACTGACATTATACACCCAGCAGTCCTCCTGGAAACACTGCTCAATGGCAGAGAAGGAAAGCCAGGTGAGATGTACCTGTCAATTGTCTTACCTTGGACTTGGATCTTATCAGTGCCTCCCTATCCAGACTTCTACCCACCTCTGGAATCTTCATCATCATCACTGCTCTCCTCTTCTGGGTACTCATTGCGCCAATTATTCTCACTGTTCTCATCGTCTTCATCTTCATAAATGTCTTCTGGTTGTTGATCATCATTTACCTGCACATCTCAACACAACATGAGTCTAAGTCAAAGCATCTAAGGGTATGCTCTTTGGAGGACGCTATTACCATACTTGGGGAGATTCAGGTAAAGGTGCCATGTGACAAAGGCAGATTAGGAGTTAGTTTAACTGCTACACCAGGGACTGATAATCTTAGGCTCCTCTTCCACTCAAGTGTACAGGCCATGATAGCAATCTTCAAACTCCTGGAGGGCCACCAGATGAGAGAAGGATTTTATGGATTGTGGGTGATGCCGAAAATCAGAACCAAAACCCAATATTACAAGGTGCAGGAAGGAAGGAGTAGGAGCCACGTAGTGGTTCATGGTAGGTGCCTGACAGCTAATCTATGGGTGTGGTGCAGGTGCAAGAGAAGGTACTTTTCTCACAATATGAGTAGTCAGGTGCCACCATTACTTTTTCTCATTAATCTTACTAAAATTTAAGAATATGGTGTTAGGATGTTAGCTTTCATCATCCAAGGTTTTCTCCTCCTTTAAGATATAATTAAAATAAAAGCTTTGGTGTGTACCTATAATCCCAGTGACTCAGAAGGCTGAGGCAGGAGGATTTTAAGTTCCAAGGAAGCCTCCAGCAACTTAGCAAGGCCCTAAGCAACTTAGGGAGACCCTGTCTCAAAATTAAAAATAAAAAAGGGTGTGGCTCAGTTGTAGAATCCTTGCCCAGCATGCATGAGGCCTTGGGTTCAATCCTCAGCACCACAAAAAAAAAAAAAAAATTTAAAAAGGGCTGGAATGTGGTTTAGTGGTTAAGTGCCCCTGGGTTAATTTCCCAGTACAAAAAATAAAATGACAAGTAAATAAATTAAGGCTTTTGTTCTCATTCATTAAGAATGCATTAAGATTTTGCAAGGTGTAGTGATGCACACCTATCCTAGCGACTTGGGAGGCATATGCAAGAGGATTATAAGTTCAAGGTCAGCCTGGGTAACTTAGTGAGACCCTGTCTCAAAAGAAAAAAGAAAAGGGACCTGGGATGTAGCTCAGTAGTGAAGTCCCCCTGGGTTCAATTCCCAGTACCAAAAGAAAAAAATGCCTGTTTTTACTTTGATTTTATTTAAGCCCCTACATATATTTACCCTCTAAAGTGGATTTACTATAGGTAGCCATAAACAATGAAGATGATGTTGTAAACCTTGTAAAAGATTATGAGCAAAAATCATCAGTGCTTCTAAAAAATATCAGCCCCCAGCAGTCCCCTTGGAAATACTGTTCAGTGGTAGAGAAGGAAAATTTGGGGGTGTTTCCCAAAATTTCCTACACTAAACCCGGTTTCTAAAAGATGTTTAGAATAAATGTTTCTGCCATGTGAAAAGTTTAGTTCCTGCTGGGACAGGGGCACATGCCTGTAATCCAAGCTACTCTGGAGGCTGAGGCAGAAGAATCCCAGTTCAAGGCCAGCCTGATCAACTTGGAGAGACCCTGTCTCAAAGTAAAATTAAAAGGGTTGGGGATGCAGCACAGTGGCTGAGTGCTTGCTTAGCATGTGCCAGGGTTCAAACCCCGACAGTACAAAAAACAAAACAAACCAAACAACAACAAAACCAATTTTAAGTAAGAAGAAATACTAATAAAATGTTGATGAGGCATGAAGCCCAGAGAGGCAAAGTACCCTAACCAGAGAAAAAGGTTAGGCAGCCACATGCCCCCTCCCTTCATTGACCCCCTTACCAGGTCCCACTCCTGGCTGTAGGGCTGCACAGAGAGGATGTTCTCAATCCACCCTGGAGTGGCCATCTCCAAGTAGTAAATGTCATACACATAGTCATCATGCTTTTGTTCCTCTTGCTGCCCGACTCCTGGTCCATCAGATATAGTCAACCGCTCACGGATCAACTCTACAGAATTGCAGAGGATCACACCTGGGTCTGATGTCTGAGAAGAAAACAGATAATACAGGCATGATTCAAAACGTGATCTTTGAGGAAGAACCCAAGAATTGTGTGAAAGGTGGCCCTGTTATAGTTGTTATATTTAAAATTCTTATTCTCATGAACTACTAAACTCTTCTTAATTAACTACAAAATTAAAGAAATCCAGAAAGTCTGTAAAACTAATGTGTAGTCCTTCTTTTTGGATAAAAATCTATTAAAATTGCCTCCTGCTCTTCTGGACTTGGTACACACACACACACATGGAAACAATGGCCTGAGGAGAAGGGAGCTAGATAAGTTGAGTCTTATCCCCAAGCTCTGAGTCAAACCTGTTTCTACAGATCCAGATGTTTTCTGAGTTCCTTTGGTATGATGTTTTCCCCTTATGAATTCATAGGCAACACACAGCACCTCTACAGCTGACTGTGAAATGGGCTGGCATTTTGTGGGATCTCCTTTAGATGCCTACAAGTGATTCCTGGTGACCACTACCATTGTTGCTCATTTGGCTTGCTCCGTTGATCTTTTTTTTTTTTTTAAATGGTACTAGGGCTTGAACCCAGAGGCACTTTACCACTGGGCTACATGCCCAGCACTTTTTATTTTTATTTTGAAATGGGATCTTGGTAAGTTGCTCTGAGGCTGGCCTGTGACTTGCAATTCTTTTGCCTCAGCTTCCTGAGTCACTGGGATTATAGATGCACACTACCATGCTCAGCACTGACATTTTTTAAAATCATAAACTGATTCACCTATTTTTCTGCTACAAAGAATATCTTGAAATGAAATACCCCAGAATATGAATGGTCTAGGTAAGATTTAGTCCAGTGTCCAGACATCTTATCCAGGGCCCTGTAGCACAAGCAGGTATGGAAACAAGGGGAAGGTGCTGCAGAATGCCCCTTAACAGATTCATCATAGGAATCTGCATAGCTCGAACTTGACACCACAAGAGAGAGTGGGGAATGTCCCACAGTTAAGGCACACAGGGAGACTGATGCTGTCAATTCCAGTTCAGAGGATTCTCCCACCAAAATCATAATGAAACTAGGGATGCAAGTTCTTATGCAGGCTCTTGAGCAAACTCAAAGCTCTTTTTGGGGAAAGTGTTAGCTCTAACACAGGTCCCTACCCCCCAGTCCAGTAAATACCACACAAATTCAGCTTTAGGGCCTTTGGCTTTGCAGATTCTCTGCCTAGAAAGCACACCCTACCACCTACCCCTCAAATCACCAATGCCCTGCACCATTCTCTTTCTTTTTTGGGGGGCGGGTAACTGTGAATTGAACCCAGAGCACTTAACTACTGAGCCACAACCTCAGTCGTTTTTTATATTTTATTTAGAGACAGGGTCTCGCTAAATTGCTGAGGCTAGCTTTGAACTCACTATCTTCCTGCCTCTGCCTCCAGAGCCGCTGGGATTAAAGACGTGTGCCACCGCGCCCAACCTTGCCATTCACTTTCAAGTCTTCACTGAAAGTCTTTTTTTCACAAAAACGGCACCACTCTTTCTCCTGTTCCCCCACCTGACAATTTGCTTAATAGTTTTCTTCTCTACCTGAATGTTAGATCCTCACCGTTGCAGCCACACAATTTAAGAGCAATACCCGGCACACAGGCACTCACTCAGTAGATACATTGTAGAGTAAAAATAAAATTGGTAATATCCATTCCTAAGGTTAAGCTATGCGCTGCCTTTTAACTACGTGCTGTCCTCCGACGCAGACTCTTCCTATTACTACCTTCAAAGACGTCCAACCACCTCCGCGTGCATACTCACTTTGCAGGAGTCCGTGTTGGCGGCCTCTGGGTCTTCCTCCTCATGGACTAGGTCCAACAGCTGAAAGTCTGCGTCCCCAGCAGCTTCTGGGGTTCCTGGCGCGTACTCAGACCTGGGGCTGCCGGAGGTCCCTGAGGATCTGTGGCTGGAAACCACACGGTAGCGACCCTCTTTCCGGACTTCGCGAGCTGAGGCGCGGAGATCGCGGCGGATACGCTGCTGGCTGCCCCGGGAAGGGCGCAGGGCAGCCCGCACGAGCTGCTGGACTGGGTCCTCCTGGGGAGCAGCAGGGGAGGATAGGGCGGCGTCACCAAGGATTTGTAAGGGGGTTGGAGATCCGGTTTCGTAAGGCAGCGACCTAAGATCCACACGAATTCCATCACAGCCCACTTACCTGCGAGCGCACGGTGGCCACCAACTGGAAGACATTATTCTCCGACGCTCCCTCCAGACCCTCCGGCGTCTTCTGAGCAGCCGACTCGACCTCGCTGTTCCGGAGGCGCTTACAAGCAAGCACAAGGGCCTCGGCTGGCTCTGCCGTGCGCTTCCGCTTCACCCGGAGCACTGCGGTCCTGCCGGCCTCCATAGCGGCGTTCGCGAAGCACTGTGGGAAGGCGAGAGGCGCGTCGGGGGAGCCCCTGGCTTCGGATCCCGCCCCGCGGACGTTCGAAGGTCCCGCCCCGCACGCTGGCCGCGGCAAGATGGCGGTGGCGGCGGTGGTAAGCCGAGTGGTTCCAGCGCGGGGTGAGACGCTGGGCGAGCTGGGAAGGTGGGGTCGTGGTTGGAGTCCCGGTTGCAGCTAGCGTCCTGTCCTCAGGCCTTGGGCGGAGGTGCCTGGCGTGGGCGTACGCGGACGCCGTGGTGCGCCCCTTTTCTGGACCTTTCCAGAGTCCGCGTGGGGCTGCTTGAAGCACCCTGGCCGGCAGGAGAGTGGGTTTCCAGGCGAGCCCTGGCTCTTCAGTCCGGCTAGTGATGCCCTCGGTGGGCGCGAGGCCTGGGTTATAGCACTCTTACCTGGTGCCTTGCACCGCGAACTGGGTCACTGTTCTTTGATTCAAGAGCTCTGATGACTCGCCTTTCTAGTCAGTGTTCTGAGTAGTTGACCATTTTGTGTACCCAACACCGTGGCCAGGATTGGTCCTGCAAAAGTGGACACCCGATGTAGACATGCTTCTGCTTAAAATCCTTGGGTGATTCCCATTGCACATAGAACAAAATTCTTTCGGAGCCAGGCGCGTTGGCGCACGCCTGTAGTCCCAGCAGCTCGGGAGACTGAGGCAGGAGGATCACGAGTTCAAAGCTAACCTAAGCAAAAGTGAGACACCAGGCAACTCAGTGAGACCCTTGTCTCTAAATAAAATACAAAATAGGGCTGGTGATGTGGCTCAGTGGCCGAATGCCCCTGAGTTCAATCCCTGGTACAAAAAAAAAAAAAAAAAATCCTTTCCGAAACCAAAGGCCCAGTGTAATTTACAGAAGCCCACTTCTAATCTCCTATCATTTCTTCTGCTCTAAGCGCTTCACTTATTCAGGCTTTTGTCACATTTTCTTTCAGCATCTTGTTCCTTCTGCCTTAGGTTATGGCCCTTGGAAAAGTTGGGGTAAGCTTTCCTGGCATATAAAAACTATGTCCCTAACTGTTAGCCTGGCTAACCTTGCTAGCCTTGCAGGGTCTCAACTAGAATGCTGTCGTCCTCAAAGAGTCCTATAACTATTCTATTTTTCAAGTGCCCCGTGCATTTCAGTTTCTTGCACTCCCATAGCCTGACTTTTATATCCCTCATTACAGTCTAAACTCTAAGAGGCCAAAGCTCCCTCTATCTTATTTATTATGGTGACCCCAATCCCTAACACAGTTTTGAATGAATGACTGAAATCCCAGTGCTCTGAAATCTGACTAGTAATACAATTAGGGGTTTGGCATGGTGATTTCCATTCATTCCTGCTAGATGTGAGTTCATAGCTCTTGCGGAATGTGGAAAGGGTCAGAATGTTTCTTGAATCTGGAGTGAGGGTTCCTTCTGAAAGAGGACAGGTCATACTAATATTTGAGGGAATTTATCCATGGAAGTGTTTACCCAGAAATTCAGTCATTCATAAAATTGTTTGCACAGGACATGGTTCCCATCCTCAAACATTTGTTTAGGACTGAGGATGTAGCTCAGTGGTAGACCACTTGCCTAGCATGCGTGATGTCCTGGGTTCAATCCCCAACACTGCAGGGAAACGGTTACACAGACTTATATAAAGCCAGTGACTACAATTCTGAAAGGACATTGTACTCCTGGTTATATCCACAGCAATATCACAGGCAGAAAAGGAATTCCATTGATCAAAGTTCTTTAGTACAGTCTTGAATTTTAAATGACTTCAGAAGTGATTCTGTATGGACCACAGGATAAGGGTTTCAGGATCATTTCCCACGTGAACCTCTGTGACATGTTTTCTAATTCCCAGCCCTTTCTTTATTTTTTATTTTAAAACAGGGTCTTGCTAAGTTGCTTAGGGCCTTGCTAAATTGCTGAGCAGCCTTTGAACTTGCGATCCTCCTATCTCAGTCTCCCCAGTTGCTGGGATGACAGGTGTGCACCCCCATGCCTGGCAAGATCAATTAAATTTTGATGGAAAGATTAAAATACTTTTATTGACTTTGTTAAGTTCTTAATTATTTTTCATCTTTTTGTTTTCTTGTCCTGTCCTCTCCTCATTTTGGATATCATGATTGAATAGATTTCTGACAATCATATCTGTTCTTAAGAAGCAAACTGGCAAGACTGCTTTTCTATCCAGACACTTGGGAGCTGGTGGCACCATGAAGGTCTTCTGCGGGCGGGCCAATCCCACCACAGGATCTGTGGAGTGGCTGGAAGAGGATGAGCATTATGACTACCACCAGGAGATTGCCAGGTAACAAGGGCAAGTTCACAGTCAGGACTGTAGCTGGATGGGGCACTCAGTCTCAAAGCAGATGCCTGTAATCCATGCTGGGTGCAGACTAGGCTGTCACTCAGTGCTTAATGATCAGAGCAGATGTTATTCATGAGCAGGTCTGTTTAGCCAGGAGGGCATATGTAGGAGTTAGGTAAAGTCATGCCCATTTGGAGTGCCAAACATTTGTAGCAGCCTTACCAGTCTCAGAAGATCTGTTTAGTAGTGTAAAGAGGACCCAAGATTCAGTGGTAGTGGAGTTGATGAAATTCTTAACTATCACTGAAATGGTGACACACTTATATAGGCAGATTCTCATGAGTAAAAAAATGAAAAATGCTTTTCTTTGCCCTTAGAAGGAATGTTTAAAAGTATGTGGTTGTAGTTATTTACCAATTAGTAAGCACATTCAACTTGCCAGCACTGTAGAAACCAAGATGGAGAAAATTTATTTTCCATCTTCAAGGAATGTGCAGTTTTATGGGAGAGACATATAAAAAATTGTAGCATGGCCAGGCATGGTGGTACATGTCTATAATTCCCGCTACTCAGGAGAGGAGGCTTAGGCAGGAAGATAGCAAGTTCAAGATTATGCTGGGCAACTTGGCAAGACCCTGTCTTAAAAAAAAAAAAAGTAGAGAGCATGTGCTAGTGCATATAAGGAGATAAAAGTATCTGGAAGTGGTACAAAAGGTTATGAATGCATCATAAACTAACTGAATGGATAGGGGTTGGTGTTTAAATGATATCTTAGGTCTAAAGACAGGGAAATTGAAGTTTGAGCATCGGGGTTTACATGTAAATTTCCAGATGGACAGTTTGGGGAGCAGCTAGCAGTTCAGTATGACTGGATTGTGGTCCCCAAAATAAAAAGAGCTCGGATTGTAGCTCAGTGGTAGAGTACCTCTGAGTTCAGTTCCCAGTATCACTGAAGTCTGTGGTGAGAGAAGCTGCTGAAAAGGTCAGTGGAGATCACATTGTAAAAGTGTTGGAATAAAACACAGGAAGAGGAACGTGGGCTTAAATCTGGGCTCCACTGCTTCTTAACTTGGCCATGGTACTTTACTTCCCTAAGTCATACTATAATACTGCAGACCTCATTTAAAAATATTCATTTCACCATATAATACCTTTATTTTAGGGTGCTTGAAGATTGCATGAAATATGTGTCTGCTACAGAATAATGGCTCAATAATATTACTTTATTTCTAAAGACTTTGTACATTTTCTGAGTAATTCAAATGTTAAATGGGAGAAAGAGGATCAGGTTGTATTTTGGAACACTTGCTGGGATAGTGTGGGGAATGGGTTGGAGAGACAGGAAATCATTTGTGTGGATATTGGAGTCCTAAAGCTGAGGCAGTAGAGGTGGAGAGAGGAAGAGACAGCTTTCAGGGAGCTTGAGTTTGGTAACTCAGTGTGAGTTTGAAAGCAGTGATGGAAGGAGAGAGAAAATTGAAGAAGCACCAAGATTTCTATTAACAGTGACTGGAGGATTGAATTACCTTAGCTATCCCCTAAGGTAGAGGGGATACAAGAGGAGTGGGTGGTGTTGGGGAAGGGAAGGTAATGGAGATGATATGTTTGGGTCTGGATATAAAGATGGAGATGCCAGTGGGTAGATAGACACATGGGTCTGGAGACAGGATTTTCTGTAGTTAGTGGAGTTGAAACAGGGAGAGGTTATAATCTCTCAGAGTGGATGTGGAGCATGAAAGGTTGAAGAAGGAATCCTGCAGAAACAGGAGGGAATGGCCAGAGTGGAAAGGGGGAGAGAGTTTTAGGAAAGATGAAATGCCCAGCAAGGCTGCTGAGAAGTCCTGGATGCTGATGACTAATGTTAATGACAGGAGTGAGCAGGTGGTGGTGAGGGAAAGTGATGTCAGTGGAATGGTGGGAAGTGAGTGGCTGATAAGGCAAGGAAGATGGTGAGTGAACATGCCTTAAAGAGTGGGCAGGGAACACATTTTCAAGATTGTATGAATCTGTGTTTTCCTAGGTTGCAATCCTAAATAACCCCAAGTAAATATAATTTTCTTTATTCTCAACTAGGTTGAATTTATTCTCAGCACAGCAAAAGATTGGAAACCACTCAGAATAGTACTATGGGAGAAAATGAAGTGCAAAATTAATTGCAGGCCACAGATTTGTAAATTTCTATGGCAGAAGATACGGATAAATGATTCTCCTTCCTTTAACATTTTGTAGTTATTGAACTCTTGATAAGAAGTGAAGGTGCCAGGCATGATGGCCCTCGTATACATTGCAGGTGTGTGCTTTCCCTTTCCCAGTTCCTCTCCCTAGCATCACCTGCCAAGGTGCACATGTATGCAAGCTTAGGTCAAGGATTAGGGATATTAATCTTGAGTTCTTCCCAGAGGAGGAAATTGTATAACATATAACATGATCAGGATACTGGTGGCTATGGGATTACTGGTACAGGGCTAACTACTATAGCATTTTGGGGTCTGAGAAAGAACATCTGTCTCTGAGAATTTTTTCTGCAGTACCAGGGAAAAACAGCTTCTAATTCTATTATAATAACTTAAAGTGGATGATGTGTTTGTTTCATCTGATTGAGGAATGCATTTATATTTGTGAATGCTCTCATGTGGTTTTGTGTGTCATCATGAGCAAAGGTTTCTGACCTGTCTTTTTTGTCTTTTAGGTCATCCTATGCAGATATGCTACATGACAAAGACAGAGTAAGTGTAAAGGGAAACCACATTGATGTGGTGTCTGAAATCTTGGATTATGAGGATGTTAAAAACTCCTCCTAAAGATGGATGCAGTGATGCATGCCTATAATCCCAGCTACGTGGAAGGCTGTGGCATGTAGATCACAAGTTCATGGCCAGCCTGGGCATCGTGGTGAGACTGTCTCAAAATATAAAAAGAGCTGGGAGTATAGTTAAGTGGTGAAGTGCTTGCTTAGCATGCACAAAGCCCTGAGTTTAGTCCCCAGTACTACAAAAGAAACCAAAAAACAAAACTCTCCCCCAGGAATCATGATGTTATAATGATACTGAGAGGCAGTATGGTATAATGGTCAGGCAATTAGTCAGAAGGCTGGATCCTACCCCTGGCTCTGTTTTTTGTACTCCTCAACTTTATTAAGATAAAAGTTGGATATATTTGTGTTGTACTATATGATGTTTTGATGCATATATACATCATGAAATGTTCATTATCAAACTAATTAACATATCTTCTTTTGTAGTGGTAAGAATATTTAAAATTTAGTAGTTACCAAGTTTACCACACATTATTATTATTATTTTAAATATATTTTTTTAGATGTTGATAGACCTTTAGTTTATTCATTTATTTAAATGTGGTGCTGAGAATCGAACCCAGTGCCTCCCAACATGCTAGGCAAGCACTCTACCACTGAGCCACAACCCCAGCCCACCATATATTATTATTAACTGTAGTCACCATGTTGTACAATAGATTTCCAGCACTTACCTGTATAACTGTAACTTTATACCCTGTAAAGAAAACCTTGCCTTCTTGGAACTACCATTCTCTGATTCTATGAGTTCCAACTTTTTTATATTTGACATATAAGTCAGATCATGAGTATTCATTTCTCTCTACCTGGCTTTCCACTTAACACCCACTCCCAATCCCTCGGCCCCAGGCCAACCGTGCATTTGTATTGTCACCGATGGCAAGACTTCCTTCTTTTTCAAAACTGAATGGGGAGATACATAGTCTGCCCTGCAGAGAGAGTTCTTTTTGCCCTGACCTCCAGGAGATTGGCCAAAAGGCATTCTATCCAACTGGGTTTGTTTTTTTTTTTGTTTGTTTGTTTGTTTGTTTTGGTACTCAGGGGTTCTTGACCATTGAGTCACATCCCCAGCCATTTTTTATTTTTATTTTTTATTTTGAGACAGGGTCTCACTAAGTTCTTGAGACTGGCTTAGCTTGAAGGCTCAGTTAAGTAGATACATCTTATTTTACATCTGCATTGGTTTGGCTGAATAGGTACCCTGACCTTTCTGTTGAAAACAACAAAAATGATGGGAAAAATATTTGTATATCTTTTTATTTATTTATTTTTAATTTTTATTTTTGGTTGTCGATGGACCTTTATGTAATTAATTTATTTATATGTGGTGCTGAGAATTGAACCCAGTGCCTCATATATGCCTTGCAAGTGCTGTGTTCTACCACTGAGCCCCAGCCCCAGCCCTGTACATCTTTTAAATTGATAAAGCTATTAAGGAATATTAAGAGCCCATTAGATTTGGGGATAAGTTATTATGTAGCACTAAGTACCTAGTACAGGACTGGTATCCAAAGGGCAACATTCTTTGACCATAGTACAATCGATTCAGAGATCTCAGTACAAGAATAACTAAAAAGGTATTAAAAAGGAATGTAGCTCAGTGTTATAGCACTTGCCTAGCTTTTATGAGGCCCTTGGTTTGATCTCCAGTAACGCAGGGGAAAAAAATGCATGGGAAAGTAGCTAAAATAGCTGGGCATAGTGGCACACACCTGTAATCCAGTACCTTGGAAGGCTGAGGCAGGAGGATTGTAAATTTAGAGTTAGCCTCTGCAACTTAGTGAGACTAAGCAACTTTTCTCAAAATAACAAATAAAAAGGGCTGGGGGATATGACTCAGTGGTAAAGCACCCCAGAGTTCAATCCCTGGTATAAAAAACAAAAACAAAACAAAACACAAAGAATATAACTAAAGAACTGGTGCATTCCTATAATCCCAGCACCTCAGGAAGCTGAAGCAGAAGGGTAGCAAAGAGATAAGAGATTTAAGAGGCAGAAGGGTAGCAAGTTCAAGGCCAGTTGCAGCAACTTAGACACTAAAATAACACAGTGAGACCCTGTCTCAGAAATTTAAAAAATGGCTGGAGATGTGACTTAGTGGTTAAGCACCCCTGGGTTCAATCTCCAGTACCAATAATAATAATAATAATAATAATAATGCAGCAAGAACACAACAAGCTTACTACAGTAGTTCTTGCAGGGAGCCCTTGTCTCACTTAGGGCTGAGAAAAAGGAGAAATTTAGGGTACGTAGAAGCTGGCTAAACAGAATCATGGAGCTGATGTTCTCATCTGAAAGGGATCACAACTTGAGTGCTGCTGCTTCTCTTGAGAGCGATCTTTTATTATAGAAGTTCTGGGAGAAGTCAAGTCTAGAACCAACTGCTGCTATGAGAGGACCCTGACCAGAGCAGCATCCCTGTAGGAAGGAGCAAAATCCTCCCTGCTCCTCTCCCTGATCCTCTCCCATCAACCCCTTATTCCCCCCTTGGCTATACCTAACATCTGGAAAAAGGAGAATGTAGTTTGCAGAGCTCCTGTCCCAGCATCCCTAAGCAGAGTATAGAAGAGTGAATGAGGAAGGAATATGATCACTTAATAATGGACTGGAGGCTGACCCAGTGCTCCCGAAGTCTTAGAAGCCCCACCCAACTCAACTGGCCACTGTTGTTCCTCCAGGGGTCAGAAAGGCCAGAGGGTCCTGATTTACACTAGTGCTGCAAACCATGACTCTCACTCTGCAAAGCACCTTTTTACTCATTTATAATAACTGGTGTGAGGTAACAGGTCTTTTATTTTTCTTCTAGAATGTAAAATATTACCAGGGTATCCGGGCTGCTGTGAGCAGGGTAAAGAACAGAGGACAGAAAGCTGTGGTTCTCGACATTGGTACTGGCACAGGACTCCTGTCAATGATGGCTGTCACAGCAGGTGCTGACTTCTGCTATGCTATTGAGGTAAGCTACACTGTTTGAGCGTGCGTCCTGTGTCTTGTATAGGAAGTGCCTTATGCCTTTGCACTTTCCCTGTTGGTTCATAAACATTTATAGAGTGCTTGCTCCATACCTTGTGCACGGCCAGATTCTCAGCACATAGATGAGTCAGATGTGATTCCTTCCTCCATGAGCTCATTTTCAGCTCTGAAAACACTGGCTCTCAGGCTTGGCTGCACATCAGATTTACTGAGGAGCTTTAAAGAATACCAGTGCCAGATAGGTATGGTGGCATGCATCTGTAGTCCCAGCTACGTGGGAGGCTGAGGTGGGAGGATCACTTAAACCCAGGATTTTGATAACCAGCCTGGGCAACATGGTGAGACCCTCTACTCAAAAGAACAAGTGAAGGCCTGGGGTTGTGACTCAGTGGTAGAGTGCTTGGCCTGGCATGTGTGAGGCGCACTGGATTTGATCCTCAGCACCACATAAAAATAAATAAAGATCCATCAACAAATAGGAAAATATTAAAAAATAAATAAAAAAACAAGTAAAAAAGCTGATGCCAGTCCCCCCCACACCCAACAGGTTTTGATTTCATTTTTCTGGGTTGTGGCCTGGTGTTGGGAATTTGGAATGTGCAGCAAAGTTAAATGTCCCTGTGGAGCATTCTATCTCACGTTTACTGGTCTGCCATTTCTTACTTTACATTAAATGTAATTTTCTGATATGTAAATAATTATATTATTACAGGAAATTTGATAACTACAAAATAACCATTGTTTAAATTTGGGGTGAAGGGGTGTATATTTAAGTATTTTTCTCTACAGAATTGGATTCAGTTATTGATTGAGTTGGAAATAATAAAGATCAAAAATAACAATGACTTAATATAGATTGTTTTGCTCTTTCATATGAAGTCTTGGAGGTCAGCAGCCCAGCATCTTCTATACAGTCTCTTTCTAGCTCCCTGCCCTGTCATCCCTACAGTGTGGCCCCTAACACTCATGTACTAGAAAGGTGACCATTTTAGGCTAAGGAAATATTGTTTGGGAAGCAGTTTATTTGATGTCTTGGTGAAGGATATGGTAGAAAAATTCAGGAAGGTAGAGTGCAGCTAGATTGTCTAGGACCTACATACCTACTTAACCACAGTAAAGAGTGGTGCTGGGAATTGAACCCTGGACCTTGTGCATGCTAGGCAAGCACTCAACCATTGAGCTACACCCCTTGCCCTTAAATAAAATTTTGAGTTATTTTAAAAAAAAAAAAAATTTTTTTTTTTTTTTTTTTTTTTTGGTACCAGGGATTAAACCCAAGGGTACAAGGGTACTTAACCACTGAGCCACATCCCCAGCTTTTTAAAATATTTTATTTAGAGACAGGGTCTCACTAAATGGCGTGGGGCCTTGCCAGGTTGCTGAGACTGGCTTTGATCTCAGTCCTGCCTCAGCCTCCTGAGCGGCTGGAACTACAGGTGTACACCACTGCTCCTGGCCTGGTAGTGCTAAGAATTGAACCCAGGGCCTTGTACATGTCAGGAAGCACTGTACCATTGAACTACATCTGCAGCCCCTTGAGTTAGGTGTTTTTATACTGATAAGAATAACAGACTTGAAGTCTCTATGAGGTCAAGGCCTGAGAGTTATATGTGCATGTGTGAGAAACTGTACTTGTCATGGAATTTCATAGAAAGGATTAAAAACCTCTTCTCTGCTTTAAGGGAATCACAAGGGTATTTGAACAGATACAAAGAAATCAGTGTTTTAGGATGGTTGACTTGATAGCTTCAAAGTAAATTTTGTTTTGGGCTGTGTGTGTGTGTGTTTGGGGATTGAACCCAAGGTCTTCTGCAAACTTTGGAAACATGCCTGCTTTCAGAGGGCTGAGGGAGGAAGAATGGCCAATAAAGTCAAGTTCAGACAAGTAAGAAAAGACCTCTGAGCAAAGTGCTAGGTAGACAAAGGGACAGACTTTGTGGAAACCATGGAAAAGAGTGAGTGGTCAACTGGTGTAGATGGGAGAGAGTGGCATTGACCAATAGAACTTCCTGTCATGATAAGAACTTCCTGTGTGATAGTCCTCAGTCACATGTAGTTACCAAGCCCTTGAAATATGGCTTGGTGAAATGGAGGAACTGAATTCCTAGTGTCATTCCTTTTTTTTTTTGGTACTGTGGATTGAATGCAGGGGTGCTTCAACACATCCCTAGGCCTTTTTTTTTATTTTATTTTATTTTTTAAAATTTTATTCTGAGATAGGGTCTTGCTGAGTTGCTTAGGGCCTTGCTAAGTTGCTGAGGCTGACTTCAAACTCACGATCCTCCTGCCTCAGCCTCCTGAGCCTCTGGAATTACAGGCTTGTGCTGCTGTACCCGGGTATTTCATTCCTTTTCAGTTCATACTTAACCAGCTATACATCATTAATGACCATGTTGGACAGTTCAGGTGTAGAGTTTGGGTTGAACGAGGACAGAGGAAAAGCTGTTGGTTTGGCAGGAGGTCATCAGTAACCTCTTCAGGTGATAATTTCAGGAGAGTAGGATTGAATGAATGGAATGTAATATATTGCAGACAGTGCCTCTAGACTGTTTTTAGTACATTCAAAAATGAGGGAATATTTGGGGAATATGTATCAGCTACAATGATTCTTACAGTAAGTGCATTGAAAACCACCTCAAACTGGCTCAGATAAGGATGTACTCAGAAAGTCAGCTTGTGTTGGCTGTCAGGTTGGTTTCTTCAGAAGTGGAGGGGTATCTAAGACCCCAGATCTCTCTCTGCTCTGCTGTTCACATATCATCCTCACAATGCTGACACTATTACTGGCAGTAAAAGGGTTGATAGGAGCCACTCAGACATATTGGGCAGGAAAGCATGAGTCTAGCTAGCTCACTTTTTTTTTTTTCTTTCTTTTTTAAGAGCAAGGAAGTCTTCCACAAAAAATTTCTAGCAGCCCTCTTCTCAGGTGTCATTGTCCAAAATAATTGGCAAGAGGGATTCAGTTATCCTTAAACCAGACAGATGCACTACTTGTAAAAAAAGGCAGTCCCACATAATACATGGTGGCACTTCATCTGAGGGGTGGAAAAAGAGGATGTGGGAAGTCAGCTGCAGTATCCAGTACTGATAGTGTTCTGGGTGAGATTTTGAGTTTCTTGGTGGGTTGAGGAGAACAAGGCTGTGGCTGGTCAGAGCCTGCAGTGCATATGACTGTGTTATATTCTCATCCCCAACATACTTATTCTTTACAAGTAAATATAGAATTTCTAGCTAGGTGCAGTGGCACACACCCATAATCCCAGTGACTTGGGAGGCTGAGGCAGGGGAATCACGAGTTCAATGCCAGCCTCAGCAAAAGCGAGGTGCTAAGCAACTCAGTGAGACCCTGTCTCTAAATAAAATACAAAAATAGGGCTGGTTATGTGGCTTAGTGATCACATGCCCCTGAGTTCAGTCCCTGGTACCCCTCCCCCCAAAAAATGGTCTGTGGGTATAGATCAGTAGTAAAGCACCCCAGGTTCAACTCCAGTAACACCCTCCCCCCACAAATATAGAATTTCCCCCTTGATGATAGTACAAAATATGTGTTCATGGTTGAAAATGTGGAAAATACCAAAAAGATTTAGAAAGAATGAAAATCTTTTCATAGTGACTAGAGATTTTATCATTTGTTATATTTCTACTCTGTGCATGGCCACATATGACTTTGTATATTTTATGTACTAAAGTGGTTGAAGCTGTGAATCTAGACTGGGTAGGTTGGAAAATAAGAGTTAGGCTTATGTTTAGGGAGCCTTGAAGGGTTCAGTGAAAACGTTTGGAGAGGGGAGGATTCGGGCTGCCCTTGAAGTTGGGTTTGATTTGGCAGGTGGGGGCCAGGATTGGGAAGGCTTAGGTTTGCCTATGGACAGTGGGGAGATCTGTGTGGCTAATTAAGGCATTGGTCATGGGGTAGAATTGGATGGGATTTGGGGTATAGCTGTGAAGGTAAGGTGGTCTGCATTAAAGACCTTGAGTACAATAAGGAAATGTAGGATGTATTCTGCCAGCAATGGGGATGGGGACAGTTCTGAGCATAATTATAATTTGTCTACACTTATTCTAACATAATAACAGCCTCATTTTCCTCTGAAAAGGCAAGGTCCCTTCCTGTCTCTTAGACTGCTCTATATCATGGCAGTGACACCTATTGCCCTTCTTAAGTAGTGCAGGATCCTCTTATCCCCACTTTGCTGGGTATGTAATGGAAGCTCTTGAATGCATGTTAATCCTGAATCATCCTTTCATGTTCATTGCATGACACACATTTGTAGAATAAGTTAGAAATCTTAGGATCAGAATATCTCGCTAACCCTGGATGGTAGGATGTATTTATTGCTCATTTTTCCTTGGATTTTGACTCTTAATTTCCAGGTTTTCAAGCCTATGGCTGATGCTGCTGTGAAAATTGTGAAGAAAAATGGCTTCAGTGATAAGATTAAGGTTATCAACAAGCATTCCACTGAGGTGACCGCAGGGCCAGGTGAGATCTACATAGCCTGTGTTGAAAGTTTTACTTGCTCTTATATGAGAGAGGAAAGGATTTTTTCCAACTACTTGTAATAAATCCAGGTACTCTGTGTAGTGGCTCTGACTTCAACAGTCATACAAACAAAAGCTTCTTTTTCCTTTCTTTTCTTTTTCTTTTTTTTGCAGGGAATTGAACTCATCCTTACACATGCTTTACCACTGAGCTATATTTCAAACCCTGAAAACTGTTTCACTTTAAGGAAGTTGAAATTCTTTTTTTTTTTTTTTTTTTTTTTTTTTTGGGTGCTGGGGATTGAACCCAGGGCCTTGCACTCTACTGACTGAGCTATCTCCCCAGCCCCAAGTTGAAATTCTTATATGGCTGACCACCCTAAGTTTGGTCAGACAGAAGTGAAACTAAGATAGCAGGAAGAAACTTATATAGTTCTGAAATCCTGTCTCAGCATGTAGCATGTGATATTTTCCTGTATGGCCAAGGCTCTTGAAGTATCCAGGATATTTTTTATATTCTAGGAATTTGATTCAGACTTCTAAATTTTCACATGCTGTGTTTGGAGGGCACACTTGAAACATTTGCACACACAAAAAGTTTCTGTGGTATGTTATGGATATAACTAGTTTTTTAAAAATGCAGTATTTTAGGAGTGAAGATCTACCTAAAGTGTTCTTCTTCCATTTAATAAAATATTGGGCCAAGTACTTATGCCTGTAATCCCAGTGACTCGTGAGGCTGAGGCAGGAGGATTGTAAGTTCAACCTAAGTTGCCAACCTCAGCAACTTAGTGAGGCCCTAAGCAACTTAGTGAGACCCTGTCTCAAATAAAAAATGAAAAGGGCTAGGAATGTGGTTCAGTGGTTAAATGCCCCTAGGTTGTGTCCCTGGTTCCCTGACTCCCTGCAAAAAAAACCCAAAAAAACAAAAAACTGGGCTGAGGATATAGTTCAGTGGTAGAGCACTTGCCTAGCATGTACAAGTGGCTTTGGGTTCAATCCCCAACACTGCAAAAATATAAATAATAATAATAATAATGATGATAATTAAAACTAATGTTATTATATGGAGAACCTGAAATGTATAAAAGAACAGTTTCCTCTCTCTCTTTTTTTTAAAGCATAACATACATACAAACAAGTGCAGAAATCATTACCTCTTTTTTTAAACAGGGAAGAGAACACACAAAATTTATTATAAGCAAGGGAGTTTTAGATTCCTGTTATCCAATTTTTTTTTTTTTTTTTTTGTGGTACCAGGGATTGAACTCAGGGGCACTCAACCACTGAGCCACATCCCCAACTCTATTTTGTATTTTATTTAGAGACAGAGTCTCACTGAGTTGCTTAGCACCTCACTTTTGCTGAGGCTGGCTTTGAACTCAGGATCCTCCTGCCTCAGCCTCCCATGCCGCTGGGATTACAGGCATGTGTCACTGTGCCCAGCTCCGTTATCCAATTTTTAATCAACATTATGAAAGTATGATTTACATAAATAAATGAACTCATTTTAAGAGTATAGTTTAGTGAGTTTGAAAAACAGAAACACATTTGTAATCACAATCAAGATAATAGACTATCTGCATCACGCCCCAAAGCTTCCTCATGACCCTATACTCAGTTCCCACATAGCCTTGTCCCCCTACACCCATTGCTACACTTTCTTCAGTATAGATTAGGTCTATCCTTCCTAGAATGGATATTTTAATGAATATTTAAATGGAATTTAAACAGTGTGTCAGTGTGTACTCTTTTGTGTTTGCTTTTTTATTTTTATTTCTTTCTGGTGCTGAGGGTTGAACCCAGGGTCTTGGGTGTGCTAGATGATCATTCTTCCACTGAGCTACACCCCACAGCTGTGTTACATAGCATAGTACTTTTAGACTCCTCCATGTTGTGTCTCCAGAGTTCATTCTTTTTATTGCTGAGTAGCACCCTTTCTTTTTTTTAATAATTTTTTTTTTATTTTTACAGACTGCATTTTGATTCATTGTACACAAATGGGGTACAACTTTTCATTTCTATGGTTGTACACAATGTAGATTCACACCATTCATGTAATCATACATATACATAGGGTAATACTATCTGTTTCATTCTACTATCTTTCTGTCCTCCACCTCCTCCCACCCCATTTTCCTCTATACCATCCAAAGTTCCTTCATTCTTCTCTTCACCCCGCCATCCCCCCTTGTTATATATTGTCATGCACTTATCAGAGAAAACATTTGGCCTTTGGTCTTTTGGGCTTGACCTATTTCACTTAGCATGATATTTTCCAACTTCATCCATTTACCAGCAAATGCCATAATTTTATTCTTTGTGTCTGAATATTCCATAGTGCATATATACCACAGTTTTTTTATCCATTCGTCATTGAAGGGCATCTAGGTTGGTTCCACAATCTAGCTATTGTGAATTCAGCTGCTATGAACATTGATGTGGCTGCATCTCTGTAGCATGCTGATTTTAAGTCCTTTGGGTATAAACCAAGGAGTGGGATAGTTGGGTCGAATGGTGGATCCATTCCAAGTTTTCTGAGGAATCTCCATACTACTTTCCAGAGTGGCTGCACCAATTTGCAACTCCACCAGCAATGTATGAGTGTGCCTTTTTCCCCACTTCCACGCCAACACTTATTATTGCTTGTGTTCTTGATAATAGCCATTCTAATTGGAGTTAGATGAAATCTTAGGGTGGTTTTAATTTAAATTTCTCTAATTATACGGATGATGAGCACTTTTTCATATATTTGTTGATCGCCTGTATATCTTCTGTGAAGCGTTTGCCCATTTCCTTAGCCCATTTATTGATTGGGTTCTTTGTATTTTGGGTGTAAAGTTTTTTTAAGTTCTTTATAAACTTTGGAGATGAGTGCTCTGACTGAAGTGTGTGTGAAAAAGATTTTCTCCCACTCTGTAGGCTCTCTTTTCACATTATTGATTGTTTCCTGTGCTGAGAAAAACTTTTTAGTTTGAATCTATCCCATTTATTGATTCTTGCTTTTATTTTTTGTGCTGTGGGGGTCTTGTTAAGGAAGTCTGGTCCTAAGGCAACATGATGGAGAGTTGGGTCTACTTTTTCTTCTGTTTGGTGAAGGATCTCAAGTCTAATTCATAGATCCTTGATCCATTTTGAGTTTTACTGCACATGGATTTCCAGTTTTGCCAGCACCATTTGTTGAAGAGGTTATCTTTTCTCCATTATGTTTTTGGCAACTTTGTCTAGTATGAGATAACTGTACTTATGTGGGTATGTCTCCGTGTCTTCTATCCTGTACCATTAGTGTACCTGTCTATTTTGGTGCCAATACCATGCTGTTTTTGTTACTGAGCAGTACTCATGTGTGTACCATAATTTGTTTCTCCTTTACCTGTTGAAGGACCTGAGTAGTTTCTTATATAGACCTTTAAGTTTACTAATCTTTTCTTTTGTAATGTCTAATCTGCTGTTAAGTATATCTAGTGAACTTTTCACTTTCAATATTGTGTTAAATTTAATCTGTAAAAGTTCATTTGATTTTTTTTCATAATGCTCATCTGTTACTTTAAATGCTAAACATTTATTTATCTTTGCATTTTTTTTTTTTTTGTTTTGTTTTGTTTTTGTGGTGCTGGGAATCGAACCCATGGCCTTGTGCTTGCAAGGCAAACACTTTATCAACTGAGCTATCTCCCCAGCCCCTATCTTTGCAGTTTTAACATTGTTTTATTTCTGCCATCTCTGTCTTTTCTAGGTTTGTTCAATTGATTCATTTTTATCCTGGTCCTGGGTCACATTTTCCTTCATATGTTTAGTAATTTTTTTTTTTTTTTTTTTTTTTTTTTTTTTTTAATACTGGGGATTGAGCCCAGGGGTGCTTTACCACTGAGCATACATCACTGTGCTGAGCTATTGTCTTCTTTTAAAAACTTTGTTTGGCATGCAGTTGGGTCTCTTGCCTCTACCCGGTTGATGCCAAGAAGACTTCCCTTCCCCGCACCATTTGTGCCAACCAAAAATGTTTCAGACACTTCTAAATGTCCTAGGGTCTGGGGCAGGGCAAAAGTTCTACCTGTGAAGAACCACTGCACTAAGACTACTTTGGCCAGACTATATGGTATGAGTAGGTCTCCACAAGGATTCTGCAGCCTGGACTGATCAGAACTAGAGTGTTCCCAGTCCTCTGAGAGTTCTGGAAATTGTTCAGCTTTGCTTGGCTTTGCAGAGTCTAGCACTTTGTATAAGACTTGAGGAGAACCCTACTTGTGGTTTGCAAACCTTTGTTCTGTGCAATTTTTTCTCTAGCTCCCTCCCTGGTCAGTTCTAGCTGCCTCTACTTTCTTGAACTTGACTTTCTGTCTGTGTAGCTCAGCAGGACTGCTGTGTTCAGATTTACTTCTTGGCCCCTATTCTAAAGTCTGAAAAATGCCAAAAGCCAGAGCAGTAGAAGGGGTCCTTGGTTTGTTTCTCTCTTGGGGGAACAGACTGTGTTGCCTCTTTTTCACTGTCTAAAACACTTGCTTTGGTCTACTTTGCCCAGTTTTTTGGTTGATGATGGTGGACAGATAAGTCTGATTCCTCATCCTCCATCATGACCCAAAGTGGAGATCCTTCACTTTTGAAAATTCTTCTTGACTGCATGGAGACCAGCTTTGCATGGAATGCTATTCCTGTGACTCTGCCCCATGCCCTCCTCCAGGCTGTGTTCACGTACACTCTGGATTAGGCTGGGTCCCTTGTGTGCTTTGTTCATACTTTTCCTTTGGAGCATTTATCACTGCGATAACTGAATGAGTATGTAGTTGTCCACTTAATTTCTATATCCCTCCACAGCTGAGACATGAAGTCATGGACCAGGTACTTTATTAATAATTTCATTCTCTTATCTGCACATGGCCTGGCACATAAAGAATTCTGAGTTAATTTGTTTAGAATAGATTGTTGATCTTGCTTGGTATGTAATGCCTTACAAATGGAACTTTTTTGTTTGTTTGTTTTGGTACCAGGATTGAATCCATGGGATTTGTTTTAATCCCCCATCTCAACAAGTTGCTTCATCTTTGACAAGTTGGGTATCTTCCTGTTTCCCTTCTCTAATCACTGCAGTATTGGTGTTTCTTCCATTCAGTCCTTTCAAAAATTCTCTCTTCTTGGGTCCCAGGAACATTTCCCAGTCTTGGTTCTTTTTTGTTATTTTTTTCTGTTCTCAAATGTGTGTTTCCCTAGGTTCTATTCTGTGCCCTTTTTACAAATGGCATATAAGTTTGTGGTATTTTCCCCAGAGATGGATTATTTAGCAGTCATGTGTAGCAACAGTTGCTTACCCATTCATTCTGTTCATTCGGCAGATTTAGGAAGCGCCTGGAGTAACTGCCCCTCTTTGGGCCTCCCTGCACCTCCCCCTCATACATTAGCACTTTTAAACTAAATGTCAGATTCTCAAGAAGTATTTGTTAAAATTCACTGGGTCATAAAGTTTTGTTTTTATTTTAATGAAGCAAATTGGGACGATACATCATTTTAAGTTTCATAATTGGCTTAAAAATTACTCAGAAGGTAGAATTGGCAGGGCTTGGTGATTGATTGGCTGTAGAGTGACAGAGAGGAACAAAGAATTCAGCTAATGTTCGCTGACTATTAGTGGATGCTCCATTGTTCTAGGCACCAGAGTACAGTAGTGAACAGGGAAGGCAGGGTTCCTACTCTTTGGGAGCTGGTAAATGATGCCATTTTGGGGGGCAGTGTGATTGGACAGAAACACCTTAGGGAGGAGCAGGTATGTGGCATTGGGGTGGGTCAGTTTGGAATAGTGTATTCCAGTTGGGTTTTGGCATCACAGAAAAATGGGCAAGGCCCCTGGAGTGGGTGGCCTATGTGCCAGAAGATGGAAGTTTTTTCTTTACCTCATTTACTAAGTACTACCATTGAGCACAAATGTACTTTAGAGGAAGGGGATGGTTTTTTACCTTTGATGTTGTAACCAACACCATGTGAGTCAGAGCGTATTCCCCTCATTTACAAATGAGGCAACTGATGGTGAGAATTGAGGTTTCAGGACTAGAAAGTAAGATCCAGGCCAGGTCTGCAGGACGTCAGGCACAACTTTTTCTACAACAACCTTCTGAACCATTTCATGCTTCTCTTTTTGAGCATCATCTGTGAGACTTGTCCTAGGGAAGATGAGTGGGTTTTGTCAAATTGTAATTCATGAGTCATTATAAGTGTTTACAGTTTTTTCTCCATGATGAATGGCCTCTTCCAAAGTCTATTTTGCCTCTTGGCTCATTAAAAAGTATAATTGTAGAAATAGCATTTCATTACAGAGGTTTAGAAAACAGAGTTAACAAAAGGAACTGTGTTCTAAAACAGCAGTTATTTAGGAGATTTTTGGGTGGCAAGATACCAACTTAAGAGGATTTAATGGAAGGAATCTGGGGTTTCTAAATCATGAATTGCAGTTTCGGTGGCTGTAGTCAAACTCCCAGTGATAAGTCATCAGATAACCTCTCTCTTGCTTTGATTTTCTTACCCTTTTCCTGCAACCTAGAAGTATTTGAAGTACTTGTATTCAGTTTTTGCTTGCCAAATAATTTTGCTAGTAAGGATAGAAAAAATTCCACATAGTTGACTGATTTATTTTCAATTTGGACAATTTGGAACTTTTTTCTCCCCGCTCCCCCGCTTTATTTGTTTGTTTGTGGTATTAGAAATCAAAATCAGGGTCTCATGCATTCTGGGCAAGTGTTCTACCACTGAGCTACATCCTCAGCCTTCCCTATTTTATTTTTATCTAGTATTGTTCTTGGGCATTTATAGTATTCTTATTTTTTCCAAGTCTCTCCCTCAATCTTAAACATATAGAAGAGTTGAAGGAGCAATGCAGAGAGCACCCATTTTCTTTGAACCTAGATTTACCAGGTTGCCATTTTGCCATACATATATTTTTTGTGCTTGTGTGCTGAACCATTGGGTTCTCTGACACCATTCCCTTGTGTTTTCCAGATGGTGACATTCCATGCCGAGCCAATATCCTGGTTACAGAGCTGTTTGACACAGAACTGATTGGAGAGGGAGCGCTGCCCTCCTATGAGCATGCACATAGACATCTTGTACAGGTGGTGGGGCCAGGGCCTCCCTTGGGGGTGTTGCTTTGTTTTCAGCCACTGCATGCACAGTGCTCATTGCTGCATCTTGTTTAACACAATCCTTAGTACTTCTCCATACACTCTGAGACACCCCTCAATTCTTGGGAGGCATCTAGCTCAAGTGGACAGTTGTGCTGAGATAGAGAGACCCTGTGTATCTGGGTCCAGTGGTGCACACTTGTAATCCCAGCAACTCAGGAGACTGAAGCAGGAGGATCATAAGTTTGAGGCCAGACTGGGCAACTTAGGGAGATCTTGTCTTAAAGTGAAAAAGGGTTGGGGCTGGGGATGTGGCTCAATGGTAGAGCCTGACCTGCATGAGGCCCTGAGTTTAATTCCCTGCTAACTGAATGAATGAATGAATAAATGAGTGAATGAATAAAAAAATTTAAAAGGAGTGGACTGGGATCCAAGCATAGTGATAGAATGCCCCTAGGATCAATCCCTACTGGAAGGAAAAAAAAGGGAGAGATCCTTTGTACTTTCAAGTGAGTATTCTCTTCACTGCCTGATCCGTAGTGCCTCATGTGTAGAGGATGCAGAACAAATGAATGAATGGATGGATGGATGGATGGGTGGATGGGTGGATGGGTGGATGAAATAGGAGAAAAACTAGATAGGAGGCTAGAGCCACAATCAAGCAGGAGTAGTGGTCAACAGTGCTGGGTGAATCCATCCAGTTGAGGGTGGATGGTTGTCCTTTAGGCTTTGAAATGAGAAGGTTCTGGTCCTGGTGCCTGGGGAAGAGTGTACTGAAAGGATACCCTTGAGCCCTGGGCCAGAATTACTGCTTGGCAGTAAGATTTAAACTCTGTCTTCCAGTTCCATATAGGAGTTCATCAGTATGGTGACAATTCAGGTTTATTTTTAAAGTATTTAATAGTGCCAGGTAGCTAGGAACTTAACTAACTTAAATCATTTTAGGCATAATATGTATTCTTTTTGAAATGTAGTTCTTTTTTTCCCTTTCCTGAGGGCAAGGTACTGAAAACAGTGGACTATCCTGGTAGTGGGAAGGTGTTAGATGTTACTGAATTAGCCTGATGATCAGTAATGATCAGTAATGATCAGAATTACTGTGGGTCAGATGTATGATTTGTTCTTGTTCTTTTGTTTTGTATTTTACTATAAACTTAGGAAAATTGTGAGGCAGTGCCCCACAGAGCAACTGTGTATGCACAGCTGGTGGAGTCCAAAAGGATGTGGTCCTGGAACAAGCTGTTTCCTGTCCGTGTTCAGACCAGCCTTGGAGAGCAGATCATCATTCCTCCCTCAGAACTGGAGAGATGCCCTGGTGCACCTTCCGTCTATGACATACAGCTGAACCAGGTGTCACTCACTGATTTCACTGTCCTCAGCGAAGTACTACCTATGTTCAGGTACCAAGGAGCCTCCCTGGGTGTTCAGCACTTTGAGACACCCGATGAAATTTGGGTCTTTGGAAGTTATTTTTGCATGGGAGGAATACCTAGTCCTTTGCAACTAACTGTCCTTTTTGATGAGTTCACCATATAAACTTAGCAATGCAGTGTGTGATGTTAAATTATGTTTCAGTTCCTGAATATTCTTTCACAGTGTGGACTTCAGCAAACAAGTCAGTAGCTCAGCAGCCTGCTATAGCAGGCAGTTTGAACCTCTGGCATCTGGCCAAGCTCAAGTGGTTCTCTCCTGGTGGGACATTGAAATGGACCCTGAAGGGAAGATCAAGTGCACAA
Organism: Sciurus carolinensis; assembly: GCF_902686445.1. Taxonomy (NCBI): domain Eukaryota; kingdom Metazoa; phylum Chordata; class Mammalia; order Rodentia; family Sciuridae; genus Sciurus; species Sciurus carolinensis. The sequence goes on along the minus strand of NC_062228.1, from coordinate 16,787,101 downwards.
TGGCCCCCTTTTGGGCTCACTCAGACCCAAAGGGGCTCCAGGTAAGAGGCACCAGCTGAACACATTTGCATGTAATTCAGGAAACTTGTCTACTTTGGTTGAGCCTTAGATCATAAGAATTTAGAGATACAACTGTCAGTGTCAAAAGAGTTTTTCCTTTTTTTCAAAAAACAAAGAAACACAGGGGACTGAGGGTGCAGCTCTGGTAGAGTAGTTGCCTAGCTTACTTTACAGCCCTGGGTACTAGCCCCAGCACTACAAAAAATTATAGCACAGACTACCTACGGTAAGATAGTCCTCTCAGAATGAATTCATGGTCAGCACCAATAGTCACAGTGAGCAGCAGAGAAATTTTAGCTAGCTCTGCTGCTGTCCTTCATCCTGTCAAAGCTATTCTTAGGACACCCCTACCCCAAGTAATCCCGGTGGCTCAGATCAGCTTATAATAAGAGAACCACAGACTCACTTTCTGTGACTTTGAGCTCTACCTTCTCTAGCTCAATGGAAAGTGGGCAAAGGACATGAACTACAAAAAGGAATAGATTACTCATCAACATGGTAAGTTGTTGACCCTCATAGTAAGAGAACTGCAGCTTTAAACAGCAATGAAAATAAAAACTTAATAAAGTACAGTGAGATACCATGTTTATTAGTGGATAAAGTTCAAGAAGTTTGGTAACACACTTGTTGATGTAGGTTGGGGGAAAAAGCAGGAAAGTGAATCATTAGAACACCCATTGAGCACAGTGTGACCTGTTCCTGGTGGAAAGTGATACCACTTGTAGATAGTCGGGCTTTGGTAGATTTGCATATTTGCAGAATGCTCATCAAAGCCTTGACTTAGTAGAAGAACAACCTAAAGGCCACCTGTAAGAACTCACTGGGTCATTATCCAATGTCCTTTTAGTGGATGAGGTAGCTCTCTAGGCACTGATGTGGAACAATCTCCAGGATATATTATTAAGTGAAACAAAAATAAAGATGTTGAACCGAGTCTGGTAGTATATATCTGTAATCCCAGCAACTCAAGAGCCTGAGACAAGAGGATTCCAAGTTCAAGGCCAGCCTGGGCAACTTAGCGAGACCCTGTCTCAAAATAAAAAGTAAAAAAAGGGCTGGACTGTAGCTCAGTGGTAGAGTGCCCCTGGATTCCATCCCCAATACTGCAAAAAATAAAGATGCAGAACATTATGTGATATGCCAGCATTGGTTATGAGTGTATGTGTGGTGTGTATATAAGGATATCTTTGGAAGAATTCACAGAAATTTGTAAAAATGGTTGCTCCTGAGTGGTGGCTCCTGGAGGTTGGGTGTGGAAAAGAAATTTGTTTTTTATCATATATCCTTGTATCATTTGAATTGTCTTGTGTATGAGTTATCTACCCCTTGCCCACACATTCAACAGAAAATAAACCGGGAAAGGTGTTTCAGTGCCAAGATACAAAACCTTCCCTCTACCTTGAAGCATCTTTTTTGGTGTTATTACTGGTTTTTGTGCCAACTTTCCTTGCAACCTTAGTCCTCTGTGGGATAAAAGTGCTCAGGCTTGTGAATGTGTGTGTTTATGTGGGGGGTGGTCAGAATTCAGTCTTAGACTGTTAAAACTTTATTTGCATATCTTTAGACTGTTATTGTGTATTTTCTTCTTAATCCACATTTAAGACATGCTGGGTAACACAGCAACAAATAGATGTCACAAGTTCAGGAACAGGCTGAGAGCCTTGTGTCCAGGAAGCAGTGATGTGGGTCTGGTCCCTGGCTCTTCTGACTATGGGTCTTGTGTCCTTTCTGTACCAGTGATGACTCTTCAACTGTCAGGTATTTGAAAGCTGCTAATTAATTTTCCTCATGAATTCATGGAACTGCTTTAATCCCATTTAGCCTGTTGTACCTTGGGACATAGGTTTTGTCACCAACTTTTTAGCATTAGGACCTGTGGGGCTCCCTATGTGGGGAATGTGAGAAGGACAGGTGACAGGGAAGCACCCTGGGAGCACAGGAGGGGTCAGGAAGGCTTCTCCTGTCTTCAGATAAGTTTGCATAGCATAGGAATGAATGACAGGTTTAAGAAAACTTGTTTTATATTTCCTCCTTCTTGTTATTGTAGTTTTTTCAGGACATATCTGTTGGATTTTCATTTTCCAGCCTTTATGATCAGACAGACATCTTAGATATCTATCTTTTTGTTAAATTCAAAACTAGGGATAGGTTATGTCCCTGAGAAATGGGGCAAGCTTCAGGCTTCATTTGCTGATGATTAAGCCAGGTCCTAGGAATCTCACGGGGCCAAGTTTTCCCTGATTCCTAAGAATGACAGAATGAACAGGTGTCATCAGAGTGGAGCCAGGCATCCATCTTTTAGGAAGTTCATTTTTTTTTTTTTTTTTTTTTTAACAATGCTACTGCATTCTTGTTTGAAAATAGATATAAACCTAATTTTATAAAATCAAAATAAATAAAAATTCACTTGTGGTCCTATCACCCAAAATAACTACCTTTTTTGATCTCTCCAAATGTGGGTGTTTGTCGATGCTTAATCTGTTTTCTTGTGCTGTCTCGTAGTCTTTATCATTTTATTTGTCTTCATCTTCATCATGTTAAATGTCTGTGTTATAGCCGTGCACAGTGGTACACACCTATAATTCTAGTGACTCAGGAGACCTAGACAGGAGGATTGCAAGTCTGAGGCCAGCCACTTGTAAGAACCTGTTTCAAAATAAAAATGTCTAAGGCAGTGGCAGAGTACCTGCCTAGCGTCCTAAGCTGCAGAATCTGACACTTCACTGTTAAATACCTCAACATACATCTCCTAAGAATAAAACAATCTTCAATATAAGCAAAATACCATTATTACACTTAAGAAAACTAACAGTAATTCCATGGTAACATCTAACATATGGTTCAAAGTAAATTTTCCTTATTTGTCACCGATTATCTTTAATAGTTTTTGTTTTTCCCAATCCAGGATCCAATTAGGTTTTATGTAATACATTTAACCTTTTTTGGGCTTTGAAGTCACTTAGAAGACAAAGGAAATTGAGAGTATGTTAAAGCCTGTGGAATAGAAATGCCATGGGACTCTTCAGAGCAGGGTCTGTTCCATATTAGTAGGTAAAACATTGTTTGGGAGCCAGGAAATTTTTCCTTCAAATGAAATATGACACAGCCCAGCAGGTTTAAAGAGAACATTGGCACTGCTCTGTGGATAGGGACTGAAGTCTGTACTTGTCTTTTTTCCTGAGCCACTCTGGAAGACTGCTACCCATGGCCACATTGTGTCTTTCTAAAACTAGCAGGGTTCCAACAAGCTTTTGGGCCACTGGCTTCCCTGATTTGAGAATTTTTTTTTTTTTTTTTTTATCTCTTTGGCCACAGTAGCCAGCTATAGTCTATACCATGTCTCCCTGCAAACTGATATTTGGCCTTGCTTTTAGCCTCTGGATTAGAAGCATTGCTTTTGTTGCAGCTTGGTGACAGCTGCTGACTCTATTTCCCATTTCAGTGGCGGGACCATTGGATGCAGTGTGTGTACTTCCTGCCACAAGAGGAACCTGTTGTACGGGGCACAGCCCACTGCCTGGTAGCCCACCACGATGACTACTGTGTATGGTACAGCCTTCAGAAGACCAGGTAGGCCTGCAGGTTGTGGAGATAGAAGACTGGGCCTTGGAGACTGCACATTGATGTAAATTCCCCATGAACAGATCTTGTAGAGGTACAAGTGTGCAGATTTGTTTCCAAACAGAATAAAACAAGAACCAAGGTTTGTGGCTGGATGTGTCAGAGACCATTTGTGTATACTCAGAAGAGGCTTTCATGGTTGCTAGAGTCCATTTAGTCCTATTTTATACAAAATGTCTGCAGTCAGAGGGCCCTGTAACCTCCAGTGCCTACTCAAGAGCCATAGTTCAGACCCATACCCTAAGGAGACTTTTAGGGCCCAGGTCATATTCTGCTGGGCAGGTTCCTGTGCCATGCCTACCTGCTCTTTGGTATCTGGTAGGTTGTGTTCACCACCATATCTGTTCATTTCCTGGTCCAGCCCTGAAGAAAATGGGGAGAGTCCACCAAATGCGCCCTGTCTGTGACTGCCAGGCTCACCTTCTCTGGAACCGGCCTCGATTTGGAGAGATCAATGATCAGGATAGAACTGATCATTACGCCCAGGCATTGAGGACTGTGAGTGTCCAACTCTTTGGTTCCCATGGACTCCAGCATTCTGCTTACGATTTACTAATCTTGTTTTCTGTTTTCACTCATCTGTGAATGGCTTCTGTTGGCTCCATCAGGGGTGGGCACTAGAAGGCCAGAGAACTTGCTCTGAACTTCTAAAGGATTTGCTCTCTGCTCCTTTGAGAGCTCTTCTGAGAACCTTCTCCCAGCCCACATCTGTCCTGCTGAACACCTTTGCCTTTGTGGCCACCAGCCATCAGTGTGGGTGAACCCAGGGACATTAGCCCCCATCTTCTCTTTTCATCAGTTGCTCATTTCTAAGATTTTCTGAAATGCAAATCTGGCCATGGAAAACCCTATTCTGAAAACCTTTGCTGCTGCTGCTTATAGCAGGGCACTTAGACTGGGGACCCCAGGTTTAGAGGGGCCCTCCTGGACCCTTTGGAGTTATATACAGAAATACATGTGCATGTGTGTACATGTGTCCCTTTTTCAGGGAGAGAAAGGATCCAGGCTGCCCTAAATTCCTCACCAAGGAATCTGGTCTATAAAGGCACCCCTGTCTTTGGGGAGTCACTTGAAACACATGGGTCAGATAGAGAAGAAACTTATCATTGTAGACTGGGAGGTGGCTTCCTGCAAGTGGGACAGGCCTTCAGCCAGGTCTTCTAGGTGGGTTGAGGAGGATCTTTCCCGGCAGTGGGCACTGATGGTGAGATGTGAGCAAAAGTGGGTGGTGGTTACTGCATGGGTCCTGAAGACAGACATGACAGCATGGGGGCCCAAGAGGATCCAACCTAGCAGTGGGGAATATGGAATGAGATCAGTTTCATGATCAGAGTCCATGTATGTGGGATTGGGAGAGGGGAAGCCCTTCTGTCACTTTGCTCATAGGAATATCCTAACAAAGTAAGAACACTTGTGCTCAGTCTGTTCTTTTCCTGCAGGTGCTAACCCCAGACACAGTCTGCCTATGTGTCAGTGATGGCAGTCTGCTCTCCGTGCTGGCTTATCACCTTGGGGCACAGCAGGTACTGGACACATGTCTTTTTGTTGGCTTCCTAAGGTTGGTTCTTTTATCTTTCTCTTTTTAATCTCATTTATGTTTGTTTACCCCCCCCCCTTTTTTTTTTCTGCTGTATTTCATTTTTTGAAGGTTGGTTCATTGAGTTAGGGAATTGTGTGGTTCATGTACACAATTCTGCAATCAAAGCCCTTTGTAAGTGCAGATGTGTGGGGTGTGGTTGGTTTAGGAGCTGAGGGATTTTCCTGCCTGTGCTAGCAAGTCAGGCTGTAACCACTGCCATGTAACTGCAGCTCAGGGTTCTGAATTGGGCACCTTGCCAGGATCAGCACCCAAAGTAGGTGCTGTCCCAGGTAGGTGGTAAATACAGAGTTGTTTGGGTGAGGTCTTCTGCCCTGGAATGGTTTTGTCATGTTTTCTTCTTGGATTTCCTGCTGTGCTAAGTGCATCTCCGATAACTCATAGTTGTTCTCTCTAGGTATTTACAGTTGAGAGTTCAGCAGCTTCCCATAAACTAATGAAAAAAGTAAGTGATGATTGTTGCTGAATTAATGAGTGAACCTTTGAGGCTTTCCTTCCTGAGTGTTGAATGAGTCTTTGCAGCAACATTGGTACCAAAGAAATGGGAGAAGTAGTTGCTGAATTGAGATTCTTTCTTTCTTTCTTTCTTTCTTCCTTCCATCCTTCCTTCCTTTCTTCCTTTCTTCCTTTATTTCTTCCTTTCTTCCTTTCTTCCTTCCTTTCCTTTCTTTTCTGTGCTTTCTTTCTGTCAGAGAGCTGGCCTGGATGTCTTCTGGGACTACCATCAAAGTAGAAGCAAACATTTGGGCTCTGCTTTGGTTTTTTGTGGTTGAAGAAATTTAAGCTTTCTTCCCACTTCACATACAACTAAGAAAACTAAAATCCCTGCAGCTCTACAACTGAGTGATTTGTTCCTGGGACACCTGTGCTCAGGGAGTAACTGCTTTCACCCTGACTAGAGATGCCATTTCTCTCTCTGGCAGTGATTGGTTTGATTTCCTTTCTGAAGGATAACCTGCCTCCACCAGAACTTCAAGCCTGGTGCTTAGTCCTGCCGTGTGCCTATAAGAAAAATGTCTGTTGTTGACTTGCTCATGACCTCATCCTTGGTCTGTAGGAGGCCTCTTGAGAGGACCTCACAGAATAGGTAAGAGTTATCCTCCAGAGCCATTTGGCCAGAAAACTCAAAGCAGAGAAGACAACATTGAGAAGTCATTTTTTTTGTTTTTTGTTTTTAAATTTAATTTAATTTTTGCCGTGCTGAAGATTGGACCAAGGGCCTCACACCAAGCAAGTCCTCTACCACTAAGTTACACCCCAGACTTGAGTTTTTTAATTTTTTATTTTCCTGAACCAAAACAGTACTCTACTATAAACATAGTAATTATATTGTTTTCTTTCTAAGATCTTCAAGGCTAATCACTTGGAAGATAGAATTAATATCATTGAGAAACGACCTGAGTTATTAACAGCTGCAGACTTGGAGGGTAAGAAGGTGAGGAACAGGAGCTATGTTCACACTGGGGCCCTTGAGGTTGGATAGCACAACACTGAGCTTTACCCTGTCCTCTGGGCCACATGGTGTGCCCACGTAGTGCCTCAGCTGAGACCTGGCCACTGTGAAGGGTGTGGTGGGTATTTGTAGCAAGGCCCCATAAGCTCTCCTCAGGTGAGAACAATGCAGTCTGCAGAGGTTAAAGGAGCACAGCCCCCTCCCTTTCCCTTCACTGCTCTTCCTTCACCTCCTCTTCCCTTCTTCCTGCTCTTGTCCTTCCACTGTAGCTGCTCATCCATCTCCTGGAGCTGTTCCCACCAGAGCCTCAGGGTTACTAAGCATGGTCTCCATGCAGGCTGTGGCCCTTGGACCCTTGTGACCTGATGGACCTCCTCTTTACTTTTAAGAGACACATGTCCCAGGTTTTGTTTTTGCTCTTACCTTCTGGTTGCTTCTTCTCAGTCTCCTTCATGGTTATCTCTCCATTCCCTTGATCCTTCCTTCATGCTGTTTTCCATACTTGTCTGCCATTTTATATCCCTCCTTTCCTCTTCTGCTGCGTCTCCTCTCCGGGTAATCACATCCTTTCCCATATGTGAACCCAGTGACCCTCAGAGTCAGTCTTCACTGTGGGTAGGCTCTTTACCTTTTTGGATTCAAATCTCTTACGTCTGACTACCAACCCACAATCTTTCCTTGAATATCCTACAAACTGAACTCATCCAAAGCATAACCTATCATCCTTAATCTTTTCTGCCAACCTTTTTTTTTTTGGTAGAAGCTTTATTGAGATGTAATTGACACACTATAAAATTAACCCATTTTGAAGTATACAATTTAATGGTTTTTAGTAAATGTGGAGAGTTTATATAGCCATCAACCAATCCAGTTTCAGAACATTTCCCCCCAAATCCTCTGGAGCCTCTTGGCAGCCAGCCAGTGTACTCGTCTCCTAGAGCCAGGCAGCCACTACTCTGGCTTCTGTCTCTACTCATTTGCCATTTCTGGACATCTCACAAAAGTGAGATATTACATTATGTAGTCTTTGCATTTGTAGTCTTTGTTGCTGAGTATAATGTCTTTGAGGTTTATCCATGTTGTCAGATGTATTAGTGTTTTGTTCCCTTTTCATATGGAATAATATTCCATTTTATGGATGTGCAATATTTTGTTTATCTGTCCATCTATTGACGAACTACTTTCTATCTCTGGATTTGTCACTAGTACATTTTATGTAAATGGACTGGATTGTTACTGTGTTCACCTATTTTGAATAATTCTGCTATGAATATTGGTAAGTGTGAAGCTCTGTTTTCAATTTGCTTGAGCAGATACCTCGGTTGTATGGAAACTATGTTTAATTTTTTTACTTTTTTTTGGTACTGGGAATTGAACCCAGGGCGCATCACCACTGACTGAACTACATCCCCAGTCCTTTTTATTTTTTATGTTGAGATAGGGTATCTAAGTTACTAAGGCTGGCCTCACACTTGATATCCTCAATCTCCCGAGTTACTGGGATTACAGGCATATGCCACCACACCTAGCTATAAATTATTTTTTATTTTTTAAGAAACTGCTAAACTGTTTTCCAGAGTGGCTATATCATACATCCGCATCAGTATAATGTGAAGTTCCAGTGTCTCAGTATCTTTACCACCACTTGATATTATCTCTTTTTTAGTATAACCATTTTATAGGTGTGCAGTGAGTGACATCTCAGTACAGTTTTAATTTATATCTGCCTGATGACTAATGAACATCTTTTCATGTGTTTATTATCTATTCATATATTTGTTCGGTGAAATGTCTGTTCAGGTCTCTTGCCCATTCTCTTTTCTTTTTTTTTCTTTTTTTTGGGTGCTGGGGATCGAACCCAGGGCCTGTGCTTACAAGGCAAGCACTCTACCGAATGAGCTATCTCCCCAGCCCCCCATTATCTTTTCTTTTTAAATTTTTTTGGTAGTTGTAGATGGACAACATGCCTTTATTTATTTTTATGTGGTGCTGAGGATTGGTACCTCACACGTGCTAGGCAAGCATTCTGCCATGAGCTGCAATCCCAGCCCCTCTTGCCCATTTTCTATCATGCCCCCCTTTTTTTCTTTTTTTTTTTTTTTTTAACATTTTTTTGTTTTTTTAGTTGTAGACGGACACAACATGCTTTAAAAAATTTATTATTTATATTTGTGGTGCTGAGGATCAAACCCAGTGCCTCATGCACGTGAGGCCAAGCGCTCTACCACTGAGCTACAACCCCAGTCCTGTTTGTACTTTTTTGGCTGTTGTGAATAGTGCTGCTACGAACATTTTGGATACAAGAGCACTTTCTTCCCCCTTAGATGAGGGTTTAAATTTGTAAGCCATTTCTGTAATACACTGACCAGATTGCATGTCCTTATTGAGTCAAAGTGACAAGAGCAACCTTTTATGCTTTGTTCCTGCTGTTGGGGCAGAGGGAAGAGGCAGTGAGGTACTCAGGGCCACCCCTGTTCTGGCATCAGTGTTTCCTACTGAGTCTAACCTGATGCCTGTTCATAGGGGCCCCAACACTGGGGAGTCTCATTGGCCTCTACACTTGCTTCTTCTCCCTTTCTGCACACCTGCCTCCTGGCATGGATATTGCAACACCCACCGTAGTCACTTCCTGTCCTCAGCTCCATCTACAGACCTTTCCCCACAATACTTCATGCTCCTCAGAAGGATCTTTTAAAATATAGTCGTTATTTGAAACTCTCCTGGTTAAAGCTTTTGGTGATCCCTCATGCCTCTAAGGCAAGCTTTGGTCCCCCTTAACCTGTCATTAGCTGCTGTTGGGTGATCCAGCTCCTGTCCATGTCTCTGGTGCTGCCCTCCCCGGGCCTTTACCATTCGGCCCTCTCTCCTGTCCTGAGGAGCTCCTGAAAGGCCTTGTTCTTGCTTGGCCTCTGCCTCTCCCTCTGTCTTTGCCTGGAATATCTCTTCCCTTCCTTGGTTTTCTGACTCCCAGTCATGCATTTATTTGTTTACTCAGCAAATGTTTACTGTACATCTGCTCCTGCCAGGCCTTGTGCTGTGGATCTCATGTGATACTTGAACCTAGTGGGGGCAGCAGAGTTCAAGCAGCACTGATCAGTTGTGGTACAGCATTGAGTGGGAATTGGCAGGATGCCATTCTGGAAGCTCTTTCTTGTGCTCTTACCTCTGAAGTCCCTGCAGGCACCTACCCCTTCCTTGCTTCTGTCAGATGAGGACAGTACCCATCCTGTCTCCATCACTCTGTACTCTGGGCTCCTGAGGGCAGGACCAGTGTCTTTCTTATATTTGTATCTTCAAGGATGGGTACAGACCTGGTCTGCCTGTTTATTGACTGACTAAGTGAATGAATGAACGGCCCATTACTTCCATGTTTCTGTGAAACTGGTGACCTGCCCTTTGCTTGTAGGCACTTTTGATACTAGAGTCTTGCTTCTGCTCTGGTCCCCAGGTCTCCCTCCTTCTGGGTGAGCCCTTCTTCACCACCAGCCTGCTGCCGTGGCACAACCTGTACTTCTGGTATGTCCGGACTGCTGTGGACCAGCACCTGGGGCCTGGTGCTGTGGTGATGCCCCAGGCTGCCTCACTGCATGCTGTGGTCGTGGAGTTCAGGGTAGGCCACCCAGAGAGCTTTGCAAAAAAACAAAAGTGGGAGGAGGGTGGGGAACCTGATTTCTTGCAGAGACCTTGGGTGCAGATGGAACAACTTGGGCCTTGATGACTTTTCATATCAGTGCACCACAGGGCTGAATAGGAGAAGCTTGCCATTTTAGAAAGCAGTAATTTGACATATGAAATGGAAATGGCTATGTGTTGTCATTTTACAATTGTGGCTTATCAGAATAATTAAAAAATATAAATTAAATGTTTCAGAAGACAAGCTGTGGGGCTTGCTCTGCTCTCATTAAGAGCGGAGGCTCAGTTGTTAAAGTGTTCTGAGATGTGGAGTCAGCTTCTTTATGCATGAAGAAATTGAAAAGCTTCATTTTAATTTTCTCATCAAAGCAGAACCACAGTCACAAAGTCATTTTGGGAAAGGCATTTTTTATTAAAAGGATTTTGAAATGCTTTTAACCTGAAATGTAAAACGAATAGCATTTGATATTTCTTTTATAAGAATAGTTTTATCTATTGGTAGCTTTGTGGTCCATCACTTAATTTCTGGCATTTCTTCTGATCAGATTTCCAGGTGAATTTTGGTTCTCATGGCCAAAGAGGAGCTGTAGAGACGGATGTTTGTCCCTAGGTTTATGTACCAGGAAACAGAGGACAGAAAGTAAAGTATCAGAGTGGGCCTTTTCCTTGCCATCATTCTCAAGTTCTGCTTATAGGCACTGAGCCTTAGAGAATTGCTGTACAGTTTCCCTTTTAAAAAAAAAAAAAAAAAAAGGTTTGGAGTGGTCTGGACAGGAAGTACAAAACCGTAGCCTGGTAGCTCAGTTGTTCCCTTAGAGGAAAGAATGTAGTATCATGTCAGTTTGCAGATTCTTAGTCCCAGTATTACAGAAACTGCCCTGACTCTTTGGTCTCTTTGTCCCTTTAGGCCTGGGAAATCTGTTCCAGGTGTGCAGGAATAGTAAGATTTGCCTCTGGTTTTCTGTTCTGTGGACCCTTCTGTTCTTGTCATCACACTTCTCTGTGTCCCTGGGTAGCTATAGAAAGGTCTCTATTTTGCTCATAGGACCTGTGGCGGATCCGGAGCCCCTGTGGTGACTGTGAAGGCTTTGACGTGCACATCATGGATGACATGATTAAGGTAGGCATGGCCATAATTCTGAGCACTATCCAACTCATCCTTTCCACATGGCCCCAGTGCTGGCTTGGGTGGCAGAGGCAGTATGCCGAGAGCTTTTCTGTTTGGGGCAGTGAGGTCAGATACTGCCATCATGTGGTGCCTGTTCTCGCCCTTACTGTAGCCTCTGATCCAGAATCTTGAGCCAGAGCCTGTATGCACATCACCACACTGTTGAATCTGTGCCTGCTAGTGCCAACAGCTTGTTTCTGTTGGGGCAGCCTTCCTGCAAGGCAGTTTGGTAACCCGTGGCATTTTCATTTGGGGGTTACTTTCTAGGGGGGAGTACTAGAGTGTGGGGAGGATGTGCAAGGAGGTCCTGCAGCCTTGTGGTGTGTAGTCCTGTGCCGTGTATGTCGAACTTTCACACTTCTCTGGTGCAGTGTGTAGTAGATGCTGGCAACACCCTGAATGTCTAACATCGGACCAGGATCTTTGTCCCCCACGGCCCCAGGCAGTCATAACAGTCATAGTGCTGTGTGGCTCTGTGAAGTTTGATCTGGAGAGTCATGGCATGTTTATACATCCACACGAGGATGACAGGATAAATGTCATGGTCCTATTTTTATGAATAAAAAAAATTCACATATACACACAGAGAAAAGAAGGTGAAATAGTGGGCGCTGCCATGTTACCTCTGTGATTGGAGCGGCAACTTTCCCCCCTTGTGCTTACCTTTCAGGTCACATTTTCCTATGTGAACATGGATTTTTTTTTTTTTTTTGCGGTGCTGGGGTTCAAACCCAGGGCCTTATGCTTGCAAGGCAAGCACTCTACCAACTGAGCTATCTCCCCAGCCCCAAACATGGATTGTTGTATAAATATTTTAAGTAATAAATCCTGTGGGTATTTTCCATTTATATCTCACCTTCCCTTTCACAGCAGACCACTGACTACCCCTGCTTCTAGAAATTTCCTCAGTCAATAAATAAAAAAACAACAAAATAGAAATCTCCTTTGTGCCAAGAAACCACATGCACAATCTCTGGGTTCCTCTGCTGTCTCTGGTCACTCCACAGGTTTCTTCCTGAGCCTGCCACCCTTCCCATCATCTGAAGTGTCACACATTCTGTGCCTCACTTGGGTCCCTGCTCCTGATCCTGCCTACCTGTGCTGTCCCCTGTCTCCTCTGCAACTTATAAGGCTATGCCACTCTGGTGTCTGGCCAGTATCTGTCTTTCTCTCTCTCTCTTTTTTTTAGAATTTAACCTTTATTTTTTATTTATTTGGTTTTTATGTGCTGCTAAAGATTGAACCCAATGCTTCACCCATGCTAGGCAAGCGCTGTGCTACTGAGCCACAACCCCAGCCTAGTATCTGCCTCTCTCTTGCATGTAGACCAGATAGCTGAGAATGGTAGACATCTCCACTTGACTTTCACACTGCCCCAATATATCTGTCCTTCTGCCCTCTGCCCAGCGCCTTCCCATGCTCCTGAGACCTAGCATCCCTTCAGGAACATCTTTCTTCCCAACTTATCATTGGTTGTCTGATTCCCAGGGAGCCTCCAATCCAGTGTTCTCCTCATACTGCTGCAGATCCTGTCAGGGTCCCTTTGTCAGCCTCCTGCCCCTCCTGCTTCGTCTATAAGTAGCCCATGTAAACATGTAGATCGTGAATCTGGCCATGTTCCCTCTCCAGGAAAGGCCTGTCTCCAAGCCCTCCAAAGTAACCTGAGGCTGCTCCTGCCTCCTCTCCTTCTTGGTTCTTTTTCAGCCATCCCCTCCCCTCACCATGCTCCTCTTTGAGTCACCTCCTCCAGACAGTTTCCCTGTCCCACTTTGCCCACCCCAGCACTATCCCCACCCAGATGCCAGTGCTTCCCCAGGCATTGGGCCTGCTTGCTTACATGTTTATTTCTCCCCACCCCAGCCTCTGAGCCTCCTGTCACAGTGATCTCACAGCTTTAGTGGTCAGTGTCAGTGAACAGGTGAGTGTCCAAGCACCAGATGTTTCATCAACATAGACCTTTGGTCCTCAGAATAGCTCAAGAGTAGGTATCGTCATCCCAGGTAAAAGGGAAGAAAGTGAGGCTTGGAGAAGTGAAGTGAGCCAGCCAGTGAGTGGGCAGGGCAGGGAGAGGGAGAGGCTGACTGACCAAGTACCTGGCGTTGTTCTGTGAGAACATGCTGCCCCATGTGACTGCAGTTTCCCTCGGGGACCTAGGCTGTAGAGGCAAGGGTGTCCCTGGCATGAATCCTGGAGAGTTCCTCTGGCTGCCAGCTCAGACACCCGCCCCCCAATTCCCTTCTCTCAGTGTGCCCTGGATTTCCGGGAGAGCAAGGAGGCGGAGCCCCACCCACTGTGGGAGTACCCCTGCCGCAGTCTGTCTGAGCCCCAAAGGCTCTTGACCTTTGATTTTCGGCAACCCGTTCCCCAGAAGCCTTTGCATGCTGAGGGCTCCATGGAGCTGAGGAGGTGAGTGGAGGCTCTGGGACGGTGTGGGAGTAGAGGAAGTGGGGGCTGCTTTCCCTCTTGCAGCTGCTACCCATATAGCAAAGCACAGCTGGCCTGGGGGACACTTGTTCTGGCCCATAGCATGTCCTCATCTCATCCCTGCCCTTCCTTGCACGTATGGTTAGTCCACAGCCTTTCAAGGCATGTGAGGGGAGGAGGAGACCACGTGGGCCTTCCTTGTCCCCCCATCTGTGCCTCCTCTGTTGGATCAACTACAGAGAAATGGGAGCTTGGTTACTATGGTTACCCACTGGACCATTTTCCTGAACTCACCTGGGATTAAAGCAGGTTAGAACTGGTGAGAGCTGCTTGCCGTGAGGCCTGGGAGACCCCACACAACTCCAGCTTCCTTCACGGAGAAGAGCGCCTCCTAACACTAGTTTAAGACATGAGACCAGAGCTCCCAGGGTTCTGTGCACCAGGTGACAGAGCACAGGCAGGGCAGTTGCCTGGACTGTGCCCTGCAGCGCACAACTCTGCAGTTGTGATTCTGAGTGCTTGGCCAGGCTGCAAGGTGCAAAGAGGAATCTGAGCTGTGGCTGCTCTTGCTCTGCTTTTTATGTGTGACCTTTAGTTAGATGGTGTGTGGAGAGTTAGGAGCGCCCAGCTAGAGGGGATGGGAGTGGTGAAGACCAGGAAAGCAGAGGGGAGCCCAGCCTGTGCTCACCCATCTCTATGTGATTCTGTCTGACCCACCACTCCCAGGCCAGGGAGAAGCCATGGGACTGTCCTATGGATGGAATACCACCTGACACCAGACAGTACTGTCAGCACCGGTCTTGTGGAACCCACAGAAGACAAGGTAGAGCAGTGTGCACCAAGCCCAGAGTGTGCTGACCCCAGAAGTGGTTCCCCCTTGTGCTCTGGGTGTTGCTGTCCTGTGTTCTTAAGACCAGATAGCTCCTCAGGGGTTACCTGGCTCTCTAAGCAGTTTTTTTCCACTGCAAGATGCTGGGCTGGCTAGGAAGGTGGTTCTGGTGCCAGGGACCCTCACCATCTCTTGATGCTCTTTCTACAGGGAGACTGTTGCTGGAACCCCCATTGCAAGCAGGCGGTGTACTTCCTCAGCCCCACACTAGATCCCAGAGTGCCACTGGGCAGCCCTCAGGCAGTCAGCTATGCTGTGGAGTTTCACCCTAACACCGGAGATATCACCATGGAGTTCAAACTCACAGATGCCACAGATTGACCCCCCACTTGTTGAGAAATAAAGTGGTCTGGAGGCTGTGGGCTCTGAATGGGTTGTGACTTTTTGGAGAAAGGGAGGCCAAAGGTGCTTCTCTACTTCTAGGAACCTTCATATCCCCAGCACAGAGGGAACATTGTTTTTGCAGCTTTGCGCTGCTGGCTACTAGATCCAGGCATGACAGGTAGTATGGGCCAGTGATTGATTTGAAGCCATGGAAAGGCCAGAGAGACTGCCCTGCTTGTGGTTCTGAGCACTCAGAAAGCTCTGGGGTAATATGTCTCCTGCCCTGTCCACAAGGGCCTAGAAGCATAGGGCCCTCTTAGCTGGGCACTGCTCCTAGTGTAACCTTCCTAGCTTGTCTGTTTTCTTGGACTTCCAGGTCCCTGCCCATCTGGCTTCACTAGGAGGGCCTTCAAGGGGATCAAGATGCTGAGCTGTGGCTGGGCTCCTGGGGCTTGAAGACCCCGGTAGAGCCAAGGTCGAGAGCACTGGGTTCTGACCCTTTCTGCACTGGGTAGCTGCACAAAGTCATATCCATAAGTATCTGGGCATCTGGCCTCAGTACACACTGGCAGATGGCCTGCAAAGCCTCAAGCCTGATACGGGGAAGAGGCTGTCTCATAGCAGTTCCTGAGGGGCAGCCCTGGGACTTCAGCCATCAGGAAGAGGAGCCTGGAAGCGCAGCCCTTTCCCATGTGCCTGTTTGTATCATTGGAAGGCCTGTGCTCAAAAGTTGAGCAGATGGAGTGTGGTACAGACCACCCGAGCTTTGCTTCAGCAGGGACAGCCAGCAGTGCCTGTGGAGGCTACAGCCTGGATTCCCACACACTCAACATGCCTTTCAGCTCTTGACCTCCCAGTTCTCAAAGAAAATGGGAGATAACCAAGAGAACTGGGATGACCTGGGGTCCTGGCATTTGGAAGTAGATTTGAGTTTTGTCCCCAGAGTCATCTCCCCTTTCCCCTGGCTGCCCAACCCCCAGGTGTGGAGCCAGCGGGGTCTGCCCCAGCTTGTCACTCAAATAAGTACAGGACACCAGCCTTGAGCCTCACAGTTTTATTTTCTCCTCGTTCTCCATCCTTCCTTTCAGCACCATAAAGGAAAAAAACCACCTCTCTTTTCAAAATATTTTATCAGGTGTAAAGATTGTTTTTCTTCTAGGGAAGAATCGTCTGGATATATATTTGATAATGTTTTTACCAAAACCTTAGGTGTCTTACCATATAAAACCCCTAATGTCCCATGAGGATACAATACAGAAAAAAATACAGAAATTAAAAAAGTTTTTTTTCTTTTTTTTTTTTAAAACAGTATTTCTAAATCTCAGCAAGTTAATACAATAGTTAAAAAGCATCAAGGTTAATATTGATACCTAAAACTCAAGGTGGTTTTGGACAAATGAAAATGAAGTTCCTTCCTAAGCTGTTCCCACCTTCCTCGGCTTCCCTTGGGATCTGAGTGACCCCTGTGACCACCTCCTCCCAGGTCTTAGATGCCACAGAATCTTGAGATCCTGGCAATGTTTGTTTTCTTTTTTAAAAAACGAAGTGGAAAAGCCCTGGGAGGCCACAGACACTCTGCCATGAAATGACTGGCAGGTGGTCTGAGCCTCAGTGCTGAGGGAGGTGTGAGGGGATTTGGGAGGCAGGATGTCCCTCTGGATGCCAGGACCTGACCAGACAGAGGCCACCTTGTGATGACAGAAAATGACTGAGGCACAGGGCGGTATGACTTGCCTAAGGCCGCCCTGGGAGTTGGGAGGGAGAAAAGCATGTGGCCCTGACTCCACACTGCCCTCACCCTCAGGGACATAAACTGCTGAAGTCTGGTTTAGGGGCCCTAGCCCTAGCCTGGGCTGTTCTCCCTGTGTGCACAGCAGCTTAGGTCCTGGGGTTGGCCCTGCCCAGTCAAGCCCTGCATGTGTACCTGCTCCCAAGAGTGGAGGACCTTCCACTCCATAAAGCCTCAGCAAGGCCCTGGGAGGCCAGGCTCTTGCAGGGGAGGGGCAGGGCAGAGAGCCCAGGCAGAACTGCCCTTGTCATGAGCAGCTGCTTCCTGGCTCTGGGTGTGGGGGATGGGACAGGAGGCCTGTGTAGAGGAAGTGCTTCCCAGACCAGGTGGTCAGGCAGATGAAAGTGTCACTGTGGATGTATGTCCCAGTGCCAAGCTGCCTGGGCTTTGCAGGAATCTTCCTCCCCAGCATAGGACCTGGCCTCTGGCTGGCTGTGTGCCTGCTCTAGGTCCCTCTTGCTGCTCAGTGGGTGACAAGGCACAGCTTCAGTGCACCAGCACCAGGCAGTCCAGACAGCAGGGTCCTGGTGCTGCCCCCAGCCTTGCCAGGCAAAGCTGGCCCTGAACCAGGCTGGCTACAAGATCAGGGAACTTCAAGAAGACCAGCAGGAATTGTCAAAAACAGTCCCTCAGGTTGGAGCCTGGCACCTTGAAACAGTAACCTTCCTCTGTGACTGGGGAACAGCCCCTGCTGTCCAAAGGCAGGTGGCCAGAGGCAGTGCAGCTATGGGGCCTGAGCAGCTGCAGGCCTCGTCCCCAGACCCAGGGCAGATGGGGGACAGTGAGCTGCTGGCCATCCCTGCCATGCCAAGCCTGGGGCTGACCCTGGTTGCACAACAGCAGAGTGGCTTCTGTGTGCCTGGATGCCAGCCAGTACAACTCCCTGTCCCAGGCAAGCAGTGGCCTGGCCACCCCAGCCCGCACACCGATGAGAAACAGGTTGCTCTCCACATCTTGGCCTCCTGCCCCTTGATCCAGGGTGCCCTCCTAGCCATGGCATTAGCTGGGGGGGGGGGGGGGCACTGTAGTGGATGTGCCTGGGGGGTCAGAGCTGCAGCCACCCCTGGGGGGCGGGCAGGCTGTTCCTGAGCTCAGCCACATGTGGATGGGGAAAGTCCCCAGGGAAGGGATTGGTCCCAAACCAGAAAGGTGTCTGGAGGGGAGCAAGAGGCTTGGCAGAAGAAAGAAGAAGACATGTTGGCTTGGATAGAAGAGAAGAAGCTACAAATCTGTCATTTTCAAAAGCAGACCCCCACCCCCACCCCTTTATGCTCTTGAGTCCCCTTCCTGTAAAAAAAAGTGATGCCCTCTTGGATTTCCGCTTATGGCTCCATAATCCAGATTGGAGACTCCTGGAGGAGGCACCTGGTGGCCGGAGCCAGCTGGACCCTGGTGTGTCTGGGTTGGGGAAGGGACTCTGTCTTGGGAAGAGCAAAGTTCTACCTAGCAACGTGCAGACCCTTTAAAGGAAGGGTGATTTTATTTTTAACTTTTCCTGTTTTCTTTTTAAAATGTAATCGCCCTTGACTGCAGGACCCTGGGAAGAGCCCTGGGCTGGCTAGTAAGGACACAGCCCTCATATCCCGCAGCGGCGGCAGAAGGCTGGTGGCCGTGCCCAGGAAGTGCTTCTTTGGCTGGTTCTGATTGTGTTTGGAGTTTGGCCTTGGGTGAGGCCCGAGCAAGGGGTCTGGGTGGCTACAGTGTGGCACGTGGCATGCGGGCAGCGTGCATGCGAGGGTGCAGGCATGCGAGACAACATGGGCGGCAGACAAAGGTAATGAACCCTGGACGAAGCTTGAGAAGAGATACAAAGAGTACATAAACCGGTCCTCATACTAACCCTCGGGTTACAAACTAGGTTGTGCTGTAGATCTGTAGAAAATCGCGTGTGGAAAGAATGGCACTGGCTAGGCAGCCAGGGGCTCCTGGCTGGCCTAAGTCCTCTGTCCTTGGAGAGGCCCAGAGGCACAGAGCAGTGCTGCTTCCAGGCTTCCCAGGGACTGACAGGGGCCCCTTCCCTGTCCCCTGCCCTCCTCCCCCCAGCACTGGGCACTCTATGAAGAGGACATGGCCCAGGGATGGGCTGTGGCTCAAAGGGCTGACAGAGGCCCTGCTGCTCCAGATGCCGGCAAGTATGCTGGTCTACGCCTCCTCCTCCCCTGCAGACACCATCAGCCGCATGGCCACCGGGAGGTGGTCCG
Source organism: Sciurus carolinensis (assembly GCF_902686445.1). Taxonomy (NCBI): domain Eukaryota; kingdom Metazoa; phylum Chordata; class Mammalia; order Rodentia; family Sciuridae; genus Sciurus; species Sciurus carolinensis. The sequence continues at coordinate 16,767,942 of NC_062228.1, read as the reverse complement.
TCAGGCCAGACAGTTGGGTGATAAAACTGAATTCTTCCACCTCCTGGGTTGGGGGGAGGGAGAGAGGAAGCATTCTGATTAGTCTGGCAGCCTGGGGGTCCCAGATGTGGGGCCTCCCGACTGGGGTTGTTCAGAAATGGAACCTGGAGAATCCTGGGGCCTAACGGACTGAGGGAATAATAGCTCTTATTTTAAAAGAGCATGGACTGGGGGTGGGGTCTGAAGAGAGCCTCAGTGCTATGGAGGATTGTGGGGCCTGTCCCCAGACTCACGGCCTTCCAGTCGGGGCACAGCCCCTCCTCAGCATGCAGCATGTAGTCAATGCGCCGTCCATTGCCCTTTAGCAGGTCCTTCCGCCCCTTCTGACCAGACCCTGGACTCTTGCTAGTAGGGAAAGCCAGGTACTCCCTGCGGCCTTCCTCGCTTTCCAGGACCCTGTTGATGGACAGGAAGCAAAGTGAGGCCCCTACTCCAGCCCCAGGAACTTTCCAAAGTGAAAGAGGAGTAGGTCAGACCAAACGTCTGGCTCAAGTTCTTTCTTCTCTGTGGCTCCACAAAGGGCATAGGCTGCAGGGAAGTCGGACCAGATCCTGTGAGTTCCTGGCTGCATGGAACCCTCTAGGACCTGTCACAGGCCATCCTGTGCCCACCTCGAGCTGGCCAGTCCTTGCTTTCCCGTCTGAACTCAGATGTTGGTCATGGTACTCTCCTGGCTTTGGTCAGGTTGGGGCCCCTACCTGCTCTCCAGAAGGGTCTTCTGCTCTGAGTCAGTTGGGGACTGGTCTTTGCCACAAGCCTCAGGGACCTGTCTTTCCTGAAAGCTTCTGTTCCCCCCACCATGACTATTCAGGTTGGCAGGGAGCTGAGGGAGCCAGAAGAGTACCCAGGACTTAACTCATGTGGATCATCGTGAAGCAACAGTGCAATCTAGATTATGTCCCCAAACCCATGAGCCTCAGTTTCCTCCTCTGTGAAACAAGAATGTGGCTGTGGGTCCCAAGATGCTTGGGGAAACTCACTGCATGATTCAGTGCCTTCCAGGGTTCTATAGGGAGGACAGGCAAGTGGGGTGGGACCCACTAAAGCCTTGGTTCTGGGTCTTCTGATCCCTTCCTGGCACCTTTGCCCTAGAAAGCAGGGTGCCTGGCTCCTTCCTGCAAGCCTTTCCCCTGGAGCCTGAGTGTCCCTGGACAGGTGGCCTAGAATCCCTCTGGGACTCCCCATTGCAGAAGACAGGCTCAGGCCAGGGGCTGGGGCAGGAGCACTGCCCAGGCTGCCAGATGGTTAATGCCTGGACACACTGAAAAGGTGCCTGGAGAGGCTGGGTTGGCTAATGGATTTCTACCAGGTTTTCATCAGCCTTAAGATAAACACATTAATGACATTCAGAACATTGTTTCGGCTCAGGGATACAATCCATTACTATCCTTTGCCATTGATAATTAATTCTAGCATCAATGATCTGAGAGTTACTGATAGTCATTTTTTAATCATCATCTCATAAAAAGATAATTTTCTCAGCATAGGATGATGTTTCAAATTTAGTCTATAATCTAATTAATTGGCTCAAATTAGCTGCTAGGAGCCATTGCCATGGCTCTGTGCAGTCGCAGGCTGTGAATTATAAATCAGTTCTGCTGTTGGCCTCTCCAACGTGTCCTTTATGGAAGCTTCACTGGGTTCAAGAATGAAGCTTGTGTCTACTTGGAGAGTGACGAGCTTGTGTTCTCTGCTTGTGTTTTTATTTGCCTGATTTATGCTACAAGCTGCTGGTTCCCTTTCTCAGACACCTTACCTAGTGTCTCTGCTACAGGGGTGGGTCTATGGCCAGGCCCTGGAAGATGCTGGTTCTTTTTCCCGTATCAGCAGGGCCCCAAGGCAGGCTGGGTGAGCCCTACAACAGGAGCCCAGACTCTGGCTGCCAGTTTAGGAAACATCCCCTGGACACTCCAGAGACTCCACTCAGCTGAGTTTCTCAGCAAGGCTAGTCCTGGGGGTTAGGGTCTGAGGATAGCAACCAGCTCCACTTGTTGCCAGCTCCCAGCTGAGACCCTGAGGTTGTCAACAGCAGAGGAGGGCATGTTCTTGCAGAAGGAAAGCCCTCCCTGGTCTGAGCCAAGATGGCTCTCCTAGCTCCTGCCAGCCCTATCTCTCTACCACCGAAGTCAGGACCTCAGAGTCTTGTAGAGACCTGGGAGATGGTTGGGATGGGGTCTTGCTCGCAGCAGCATGGGAACTTACTTTTGAAGATTGTCAGGGGTGCACACATCCTCATCATAGAGGCCATTTGTGTCCAGCAAGGTACCTGGAGACAATGATGAGAGTGGTCACTGACACTGCAGGCAGGGCCCAGTCAGCCCCAATGGGGTGGCCTCTGTGGGTTTAGGTAAGCCAGGTACAGCAGAATTCCTGCTGGCCATGGGCAGCAGACTGGGGCCCAGCCCCAGCAGAAGGGCCTTGTGGCGGGTCCTGGTGATCTTTCCTTAGGAAACCTGTGGGGAGCCCAGCACTCAGCCAGTCCTGCCCCCAGCCCAGCTCACCGATGGCCCACGGCTTCTCCTCCCCAGGCCCCAGGCGGCAGGGGTCCTTGTATCGTGTAAACAGGGAGTGCTGCTGCTCCAGCTTGTCATCTGTGTGGAGAGGAACAGGGAGGAAATACTGTGGGGTTATCTCCTGTTCTGAGGGGCCTGCTGTTACCAGATGCTGCCAGATGGCTGTCCTTTAGGTAACTGCCTTTGGGTGATCCCCACAGGTGGTCCTGTGATTCACGTCACTGGTTTTCTATGTCCTTGAGAACTACCCCATCCGCCACCCAGCAACACTCACCTTAGACTTCAACTTCCCTGTCTGAGGTCAGAGGTCACTGTCCCTCTTGGGATTCAGGAGACAGTGACCTCAAGGCCTTCCCAGATCCTATGGCAACCCTTGTGGAGGGCTGGCTAATGTTGCCCCGGGCAGGACTCCTGGCCTCTTCAAAGAGCTGAGTGCCTGACCCTGAGGGAGGAGCGGACTCCACAGTTTCAGAAAAGAAGGGACTTGCATGGGGTTCCCGTTTGTCCTGCCAACTCATTGAACCAGAAAGGCCTTTCCACAACCCCTGCGAGGGAAGACTGTGAGTGGGTTCGGCCAGGGATCCCCCCAAGCCCTTTTTTTTTTTTTTTTTTTGGTACTAGGGATTGAACCCAGGGACACCACTGAGCTACCTCCACAGCCCCTTTTTAAAATTTTGAGGCAGGGTCTCACTAAGTAGCTGGGACTGGCATCAACTTGTTATCCTTCTACCTTGGCCTGCTGAGTAGCTGGGATTGCAGGCATGAGCCACTGCGCTCAACAGAAAGCCTCTTCTTTTTCTTTTTCTTTTCTTTTTTCTTTTGGTACTGGGGATTGAACTCAGGGGCACTCAACCACTGGGCCACATCCCCAGCCCATTTTTGTATTTTATTTAGAGTCAGGGTCTCACTGAGTTGCTTAGGACCTCGCTAAGTTGCTGAGGCTGGCTTTGAACTTGTGATCCTCCTGTCTCAGCCTCCCGAGCCACTGGGATTACAGGTGTGTGAAACCACACCCCGTTTGAAAGCCTCTTCTCGTGTTGGCTGGGTCTCCACTGTGACTCAGGAAGACCGCAGGAGCATTCCAGTTTGGAGTTGGCCACAAGCATGTGACTAAGTCAGGACCACAGGAACCCGGTGCTGGGGCAGAGCTGTGGTGTGGGGATGAGGGCGCCGCTGCCCCACACAGCACCTGTAGAAGACGGTTCCTCTCAGCAGGCTGGTGGCTGTGCGTCCTATGGTGGGGACTTTGTTCTCCCTGCCCAACCTGGAGCTCCCACCGTCATCAAGAGCTGCCTCTTTGACCAAGAACAAGAGCAGACCGAAACGGCACCATCTGCTGCCCCAGGGGAGGGCACCATCCTGTCTTCCCAGAGAGACCTTTGGGTTTCCTGCCTCCCTGAGGACTAGGCCAGAACTCAGACCCCATGTGATTACACCCCATCCTCAACTCGCTTCGGAAGCTGTGGCTGGTACAGGGGTGACAGTCTGTAAGGTTCCAGGCCAAGGGAGGCTCAGAGCTGCCCAAATCCTTTGTTGGTCCTTATATAATTAAAAAAAAATTTTTTTGGTGGTTCTGAGGATTGAACCCAGGGGCAATCTACCACTGAGCCACCACCTGTTTATTTTTTATTTTTAATTTTGAGATAGATCTCTCTAAGTTGCTGAAGTTCTTGCCAAGTGCTGAGGCTGGTCTTGAACTTTCTATCCTCCTACCTCAGGATCCCGAGTTGCCGGGATTACAGGCATATGCTACCATGACTAGCAAGATCAATTTTGAAATCAATTATTTACAATTTCACAGATGATGAATTTGGAATCAGTTTAAAAGTTTAAGGCCTGAGGGACTGGGATTGTGGCTCAGTGGTATAGCACTTGCCTAGCACGTATGAGGCACTGGGTTCGATTCTCAGCACCACATAAAAAAATAAATAAATAAATAAATAAAAATAATGGTATTGTGTCCATCCACAACTAAAAAGAGATTTTTTAAAAGTTTAAGGCATGATTCCCAGGATTCAAATTCCAATTCAACCACTTATTGTCTATGTGACCTTGAGCTAGTTATTTAACTTCTGAGTCCCAGTTTCCTCTTCAACACCATGTGGAGAAATACAACACCTTCCTCTTAGGGTTGTTGTGAAACTTAAATGGCAGTTAGAGCCGGGCACGGTGGCACATGCCTGTAATCAGCGACTCAGGAGGCTGAGGCAGGAGGATCATAAGTTCAAGGCCAGCCTCAGCAACTTACTGAGACCCTAAGCAACATAGCAATATCCTGTTTCAAAATAAAAAAATAAAAAGGGAGAGATAGGGGTGAGAGGGGCCGTGAGAAATGGAAATTAGTAGTCCTGCCTGGTTCAGAGCAAGGGCTGAAAGTATGGCTCATGTTGTTCACTAGCTCGCCTTTAGTCCGAGTTTCAGAGGCCTCGAGCCTCCCTTGTCACAGGTTCGTTTTTAGGGCATTGCTTTGTCTCTAGCCAGCAGCCTCTGAGCTTTCGAGGTAGAGCGTGGGCTCTCCTGTTCTAGGATTTCGTGGGGGCAGGGACATCAGAGTCAGGCTAAGTTCCCCACCCACGCTTTCAGGAGGAGCAGGAAGTTCTCCGAGCTGCCGAGCTCAAGCCTTGCTGGCTGTGCCTGGAGAAGCAGACCGCGTGGGGAGGGCCTCACCAGAGGAGCAGTTGTCAAAGTTCAAATCTCCGCAGAGGACGTCAAACACCACCAGCTCCTCGGGGTTGGCTGCGCTGGACGAGGAGGTAGATTTTCGGAAATCAGCCAGCCAGTCCTGAAGCAGGTCCAGCTGCTCACACCGGATGGCACTGTCCTCTGCAGGGCAGAGACCACGTGAGGAAGCTTGTGTGGGGCCCTGGCCAGGCCCCAGGCACGGATCCCCCCACCGAAAACCATGCCTGTGACCTACCTGGTGGGGCGTGCAGGTGTGTGCAGGCGATGTACCCGACGATTCTTTGGTCCTGAGGTGTGCTTCCCACCTGCACCTGGGGGCGGGGGGCAAGGTGTCAGTGCCATACCCACCAGTCACCATTGCTTAAGGTACAAAGGAACAATGTCCACTCCCCTCTTGTCAAACCCTCTGGAGCCTTGCTCTGTGGCAGGCTCCTGGTACTCTGGGGTCCAGGGAAGAACATGACATGTCCTGCTTCTAGGAACTTAAGGCTGGGTGCGGGAGACAGATGCATAAAGAAAACATCCACCCGTGGTGTCGCACAGCCAATGATGACCCATGCAAGACTTTATGGGGGCAAGTACAGAATGCACAGCCAAGTTCCTCCGCACTCCTGCCATCTCCTGGTGACCAGAGCATCCATCCTCAATGCCTGTCCACTTATGTGTGGTGGCTCTGCCTCTCTCCCTCAGCTACACCCCAGACCTGATCCCACCTTTGTGCTTCTTCCCTCTGAACCTGAGGCCAGACACCCCTCCCAGCAGACCTGGCCTCAAAGCCTGCCCCACTCTCCACTTTGAGGAGCCATAGACCTGCCTCCTGTGGTCCTCATTCTCTACCCCTTTGACTGCCTGGTAAGGTGCTTCATCTGCTTTCCCTGAGGTTCCCTGAGGTCCCTCCGTCTTAGATGAGAGCTCTGGCCTGTGTGACCACAGCTCTGAGTCACCGTCAGTTCTGGCCAACGTTTCCATGTTCTGGGTCCAAGGCCCTGGGCTGCTCCTTCCTCCACATCGGTCTCTTCATGCCTTCACACCTGCGCTCCACCTGGACCTCTGTCCTGGCCTCTTTGCTCACCTCCTTTACCAAGCACAGAGCAACTCCAAGTGGGCTGGGGCAGAGGAGGCCACTCCATCCACCTCTGCCCAAGCTGCACATGACCCTGAGAGTCTGTCTCCAAGTCCTGGCTTAATAAAAATGGGCATTTCAATTGTATGTCACAAAGATGACTCAGAATGTTAGTATCCCAGGTCATATAACCCTCAGCACGATGGGTCCCTTGCTGTGGTTGGGGGCAGCAAGGGGCAGCCACAGAGAGATGCTTCCCACCCCAAGTCTGAAGGCCTCCAAGACCCTCTGAACATGCTACAGTTGATGGTGCCCACTTGGGAAGAGTCCTTTGCCCAGATGCTCCCCAAGGACTGGCATGGGTATCTATCCCTGGAGGCTCTCTTGCTCTTTATCTTCCCTCTTGTGCCTGAGCCACCCTCCCCAGACTTTGCTGATCCATTCCAGGGATTTTCTGTAAGGAACCCAGGCCCAGGAACTTTCCAGGGAGGTGGACTATAGATGCCAAGCTCCCTGTTCCAGCTGCTGACTGAGGGGTTCACAGCAGCCACTGCACAGACCACCTGCTCCAGTGCCCCGATTGGCATCTGCCTGTCCTTTCACCTCTGAAGCTGGGTGGGTATCTTCTCTCCTACCTGGACTTTCTCCTCAGCAAACAACCCTACCTTTCTCCAGCTCCTCACCCATCTCCCAGCCCGATGCCCAACCTCCCTTCCCAGCACCCACTCGATGGGTGTCTGGCTATTTGCAAATGGGCTCCACAGCTTGGATGAGCTATTTCTAAACTCATGTGTTTGCCCTTTACCTCTTGCCCGCACGCCAGATCCAAACAACCCCACAGCATCCCCTGCCCCAAGAATGGCTCTGTGAAGTCACCTGCTGTTGAAACTCATTGTTAAACCACAGTACTCAATCAGGGCACATGATGGCGCTGTCGCCCCCGCGTTCCTCAGGGAATAGGCTTCCCCTCAGGGATCACTCTGTGAGCACTGACCACTTCTCGCCCCAGCTGCCAGGATGACACTGAATGTCTACTCCTCTTACAGATGGACACACTGAGGCCCAGAGAAATTAAGCCAGGGGTCACGAGGCTCAGATGGGCAAGGTGGGTCTGGGTACCATCTGGTGGCCCCACACAGCTCTTCACTGCTTTCTGAGCCGCTGCTACCTTTGCCCAGCTTCTTTCCAGCCACCCATTGTCAGTCTTAATGTGCCAGCCTCTCCCTTGCTCAGTACTGAGTGACACTTGCCCTGGGCTGAGTCCCAGGCAGGGACAGGGCACATAGGCAGAAAGGCATCTGACTCTGTCCGGTTGCCGAGAACCTGCCCAGAGGGAAGACACCAGCGCAACAGCAACGCCACAGCACCTGTCACACACTCCACCTCTCCCTCTTGATCCCAGTGTGATCTCGCCAGGACCCACTTTATTATTTGCTGGGACTTATTGATTCCTGGCTCGTGTCCCTGAGAACCACAGAGTCTTGTGTTTCTCTTGCAAAAACAAACAATCACACTGAGAGTCTGTGCCTTTTAGTCCTGGTGGGCAAAGACTGTCAATAGAAAAGGTGCCCGGAATTAAGGTCTGTCGTACTGAGACAGAGGGGAGTCCCTTCCCTTCCTTCACAGGAAGTTGCATTTTCCTAAAAGATCTGAAGTTCCGGAGTAAACTGTGTGTGCAGGGCTGGTGGAGGGAGGTGACAGAGGAAGGGACTGTGGGCAGCACCCTTCCTGTGTCCCGAGCCCCCTCCTGAGCCCTTGCATGCGCTAGGCACAAGCTCCACTTTCCAGGGCAATATCTGAGCCCTCAAGGCCACAACACAGCCGGGCACAGAGCTGAGGAGCACATGAAGGGAAGCGCCTGCTTGTGCTGGGCAGGACCAAGACCAGCAGAGCACGGGGTATAGGAGCCCCTGGGGGAAGGGACAGAGGACAGAGCACAGGCTGCTGGGAGGGTGGACTTTCCCGAGGCAGTGGAACATGGCGAGGGTGGTCAGATCTGTAAGGGAGGAGGAGACCCAGCTCCAGGAGCTGGCCAGACAGCCACAACCACAGCTGGGCCATCACAAGACTGGAGCCCAGGCCAAGGTGGCGGGGTTGGAGGCACAGAGTAGTGCCAGGGGTGTTGGAAAGTAAAATGAAGAGCCCGGAACAGACAGGGTGGGCCCAAGGAGTGGCCCAACTGGCTTCTGGATAGTGGAACTGGGAGAGGGCAGCCCAGGGCAGATGCTGAGTTTGGTTCAGCAATGAGTGGGATGTGTCCTGGAGGCAGTCAGAGGCAGGGCTGGGGCTCCCAAGGGACATTTGGGCTGAGACAAAGCTGAGGGTCATCAGCAAGGGCAGAAATGGAAGCCGTGGAGTCACATTCCCTAGGGAAGGTGCAGAATTGGCTGGGAAATGAAGAGAGCTGGTTAAGTGGGGTTGTCCTGGCCCCCAACCTGGGTTGCCCGCAGCTGTGCAAGATGTGGCAGGTTGGTGCTGCCAGACCTGCCACGGTGTCAAGAGAGGTTGCAAAACTGGGTTTTATGTGAAATATCTTGAATTTAAAATATTAGTCAATTAAAAAATAGTTTTAGTGGCATGGACCAAATTAAACATACTTGTAGACCAGTCTGAGACCCAGGAGGTAGAGAGAGACAAAAAGAACATTCAGCACAGAGCCGCAGAGGGGGCTGTCCCAAGGAGACTATTGTTGACCTTGGTGGGAATGGTGGTCAGGATGCCAGACAAAGAGGGAGGTAAGGGGACATGTGGGTTGGCCTGGGCAGAAGTGGATGGTGGTGGGGAGGTGTCTCTGGCCTCGGAACCATCTGTAACAGGGCAGGGATGAGGGGGCACACCCTCCTATCCTGAGTCTGACAATATATACCCTTCTTCCCCAGAAAGTCACTCTGGCTGCTGAGACAAAAATATACCCACAGAACAGTACACCAACGAACCGTATGCCAGAATAGGAAGGCTGGATCTATTTGCCAGAGGAGTTTTCAGCATCTCTGACTGTGAATGAAGAGCCAGGGACCCAGCTCTGTCCTGGTCGAGCTGCACAAGAGACATTGAGCATCTGGAGTTGGGGGGCCAGCACCCTCAGGTGCCCGTCTGGCTCCATCAGGCACTGTGGAGACAATCCACCCTCACAGGCGCCAGCTCACACGCCAGCACTTTCCTGGACAGGCTGAGTGCGATGGCATTGAGATGGGAATGGAGAAGTAAGGGGACCTGACCTGCTCTGGGGCTCTGAGCCATGGCTCTTCTGCTGAGCATCTACCTTGAAGGAGAGAACCCACACCCACGGCAGCTGCTGCCTCAGTGGCGGGGCAGAGAGCCCTGTTCTACCTCAGCTGGCCAAGTGATGCTTCAGAAACTCTGGAAGTACAGCGACTTTTGGACAGAGAACAAAAAGTCGACACTCTGTGCATCTCAGGCTCAGTGGAAGATAATGCGTAATGACCAAATTACCATGGTCTGAAAACTCTGATTGCATCCAAATTAGCAGAAATAATTATGATTCACTTTAATTCGTGACTGTGGAAGCAAAGCCATGGGTTGGTGGGCAGAGAGCCTGGCTCAGCAGCTGCTGACAGCCAGGAGGGAGGGTATTCAAGTCGGTGAAGCTGGTGGTCTCGGTGAGCTGGGTGAGGTCCTGCCTGCACCCTTTATCTGCACCAGTCTCTGCCTCTTGTGAATGGGGCCCCTGTTTCCTCCTCTTCCTCCTCTGATCACTACCATCATCACCATGGCCATTGTCACCACATGAACTACAGAGAGGCTCTGAAACCTTCCCAGGCCTCACCTCGATGGTTCACTCCCACGCTTGCCCCCATTTTACAGACAGGGAAATGGCAGCTCAGAGATCTGAGGAACTGACCCACATCATCCAGAGAGTTCTGCCTGGCTTTTGTCCCTATGTTTGTATTTCTCTTGTCACTGCACTGGTGACAAGGTTCAGTTGCATGAAAAATTTTGTCTGCTTCCCCCTTCAGCTCCCAAAGGAGAGCAAGGACGCCCTGCTGCAGCCCACCTCCCCACGTGGTTTGGGGATGGCTGGCACGTGGCCCTCAGGTTGGCCAAGGACTCCTACCTTGAGAAACAGAGCTCCCTTAGAGGCCAGGGCATCGAAGCTGCACCCATTGGGGTAACAGTGATAGGCCACGTCCATGACTGGGTAGCGGCTGGCAAAGAAGAGGCCGCTGTTGAGACACTTGAAGTTGCAGCAGCCGCGGCAGCCGTAGACCCCGACGTCATACAGGATGTACTCGAAGTAGCCATGCAGCTGCTCTTTCAACTTGGCGGCTGCCCGCTTGTCAAACACCTCCTGCAGGCACAGGAAGTCCAGGTTGGCGGGGAAGAAGGCTGAGACCTCGTGGTCGAAGGCCTCGTCCGGGTGCCGCCTCCTGCGGGCGGCTTTCTTCACCACCGAGGCCTTGTACAGGAGCTTGCTGTTGGCACCCGGCTCCCCGCCGCCACCGCCATCTGGCCCAGCTCGCGCCTTCACCAGGGACTCCCTGGAGGCTGAGGGGCTGCCCAGGCTCCCCGAATCCCCGTCCCGCTGATTGTGGTTGGGCGTCTGGCCCCGTGAGCCTCCGCCAGCCCCATTCCTGGCTTGGCTCCCAGTGGCAGGGTCATCGCCTTCAGGTGGCCGGCCCCCCTCCTCGCCACCGATGCGCACAATGCAGGCGTCCTCAAGGTTGCCGTCGGCTGGGTCCCCAGAGGCCGGGCCATTGGCAGCCTCATCACCTGGGTGACGACCGCCATCCCCCTTGTATTCCACAGAGGCTGTCCTCTTGATGCTCCCAGGGACGGCCCGGGCCCCGCCCTCGCCGCCCTGTGGTGACACCAGGCTGCTGAAGCTGGCTGCGCTGATGGAGGTGTTGGTGGGCGAATCGATGTAGATTTTGATCTGGGGCCGGGCTGCCCCATTGCGGATCCTCTGCCCGATCTCCTTGGCCCGCGCTTGGGTGTTGAACAGGTTGTTGAGCCTGGCAAGCGAGTCAGGGAGGAGGCAGAGGTTGGCGGTGGCGAAGCAGAAGCTTTTGCCAGCCCCTGTGCCCTTCCATTCACCAAGCAGGGCTGCCCCTCCAGTTGGGCTCTTGTCCTCCAGCCGTGAGTAGATGTAGGGCCGGCGGGCAGACTGCAGGGGGGACCAGAAGAGGAACCCGAGGAAGGCGAAGGGCAGCGCGGCCACGAGGAGGGCCAGGTAGACGGGCGTGAAGAGGGCGGTGCAGAGCAGCTGCAGGCAGCACGGGTCGTCTGCCCGCTGGCGCTTCTCGTAGGTGGTGGGTATGAAGGAGGCCGCCAACCGGTCCACCAGCCAGTAACATGGGAAGATGAGGGCCCAGGACACGGCGTGCAGGGCGGACAGACAGCTATTAGGAAAGGGGGTCGTGTACAAAACCATCGCAGCTCACTGGGCACCTCGGCCGGCCCTACTACATGGTGTCCGTGGCAGCCTGGCGCTTTCCTGGGAAGGGGTGGGCACGCTGGGGCAGCTGGAGGAGGGGTCACCTCCTTGTGAGATTCGACTCTAGATGGTTAGTGGCGAGTGCTGGCCAGCAGGTCATGGATCACCTCCGTGGGCCATGCTGGGACATCGGGGTCTACGGAGAACCTGCAGAGACAGAAAGTGAGGGGGCTTTAATTGATCTTTAAGGGAGCAGCACTGTTCTGAGGCTGGAGCCAGCAGGCTCTCAGGGGCGTGTGGGGGTCAGGAGATGGTCCCACTCACTCAGTTTGCCTAATGTGTTTTGTCTGCCTGGAGTAAATGGCTTGGTCACATGACTGTCCCTATCTGTCTTTGTCCTTAACTGTCTTGATCTTGTGACCTAACTGCTTGAGAAATGGCCCTGGTTTTCAGATGGCACAGCTTTGTGGTTGCGAAGGGGACATGAGCGGGATCCTGGAGGATGCCTGGGCTGACTCGGCAGGAGCAGCATGAAGTCCTTCAGAAGCAGGGGCATTTCTAAATGGTAGGCAATGACCCTGGGTTAGAGGAGCTGCAGACATGGCCACACGTCACTGAATGTCAATTAGGTCAGGGCAGAGGGCAGCGTGCTGGCAGGGCCTGAGAGGAGGGTGGCCCCACCCACAAACACCCCCACTCTGGCTCCAGCTCTGCCTGTGGATCAGCCACAGGTTCTGCCCCCACTGGACCCCAGCAGGAACCCCTCAGTCCCACCAGCAAGGATCCTGGCACAGCCTGTGCCTTACCAACTGCCAGAATGATGGTTACCCAATTACAGGGACCCTGAACTTTCAGAGAAGTTCCCTGGGGCATGTGGGTCTCGCCCAAGCTTTAGTCGTTCTCTTGCTGAATCCCTCAAGATGCGACTCTGGAAAAGGCCCTCAGCCACCTGAATATGTCCACCCTGAGTCCAGGTCCCAGGCCGTACAAGAGCCGCAGTGGGTCTCAGAGCAGGCTGGAGACTCCACCCAGGAGAGGTGACAGGTACACTGTTGAGCAGAGTGTCCTATCAATACGGACAAGAGTCTGCATGTTTAAGCAGCCTTCATGGGCCCAGGGTGTTCCTTCTGAGGGGAACTTGTGTGAGCATGACCCAGAGTTGACCTTACCAGGTCAGCCAGGGTGACAGTGCTGACTGACCCTACCCAGTTTCTGCCCTAGTACTCTGGTGGGCCTGACCCACAGTTCGCCACACCCTCTCCTCCTCCTGCATCTTTGGTCACCCAAGTCAGGGACCTGGGTATCATGTGGACTCCACCCTCTCTGTTTCCATGTCCCATATGTCCCTTCTGGAATCCCTGCCTGGGTCCAGGACTGAGTCACACTTCACCAACTTCATCAGCCTCTACTGTCCCCGCACACAATGGCTGGAGGGACATCTCCTCAGCCACCTCCAGGTGTGCCCATCTCTGTAACCCCTGTGCCCTTCTGAAGCTTGCATCTCCCTTACGGTGACAGTGAAGTCCTGTTCTTGCCCTGTGATTCCCTCTCTCTGCCTCTTGCCTTGATTACAGCTTAGAAATCACCTTCCCAGAGAGTAGTCTTTGCCTTTCCCTTGCCCAGGGGACTTAGGTACCTCCACTGGGGGCTCCTGTACCCCTCAAGTGTGGCCAAGGGCTGGGGTTGTAGCTTAGTGGTAGAGCACTTGCCTAGCATGTGTGAGGCACTGGGTTAGATTCTGAGCACTGCATATAAATAAATTAATTAAAGGTCCATCAACAACTAAAAATACATTAAAAAAAAAAAGAGTGGCCCAGTCTCTGCAGTTCTGTGTCGCAAATGCTTTGGGACACCTCCTCAGCAGACAAGAGGTTTCTGGAAAGAAGGGGCTGATAAAGGCACCAGGGAGCCCCAGGTTGGCATGGGCAGGCACTCCAGGAAGGAGGCAAATGAGTGGAGGTTGATCCTCAACGCATCTGGCCAGAGAAGAGGTAGTCATTTTCCTGCCAGCCCCATGGTATGAGGATGGGTCATCTATGTGGCACATCAGTGGCCCAAGCATACCCCCAAGGCCACCACTCCTAGGGCTGATGGTGGGGTGCAGATATCTATAAGCTGCTGGCTCTGTCTGGTTCTGAAGAACGCATTTCACAAAGCTTTGACTTTGTCCAGGGGAAATCAGTTTGAAGGGAATGCTGGAAACTTACAGTGCAGACCACAGTGGAGAGCCAGTTCTGTGCTGGGCCTTGGTGAAATCTGGGACCTGGGCTCCGGGCTCAGTGCTCAGAAGGGCTGGTGGGTGTGCAGAATCTTCCCACACTGCCATCTGGTTTGGGAAACTCCAGTACGACTCACTCATTCTTTCTTTAATATCCTAGTAATTCATGGCTGTGAGAGGGGTAGGCTCAGCAAATCAGCAGCCCTGGCTGGAGTGAGGAGAGGAGAGGGAGCTGCCTGCGTGGACCTCTGTCTCTGCTGCATCCACGGGGCTGGGGGCAGAACCTGTGGGTTCTATTTCTGTGGGGGCAATAGGGGGTGGTAGGGGCTCTCCTAAGGCTCTTCAGATACCAGTGATTCCTGCATTTGGCACCAAGATCCTGAGAGAGGGCCCAGGCCATACTCTTGGAACCACCTGGACACCACACCCAAAGTCATAGGAGTAGACCCGCTCCTGACTCACCCTTTTTCTTTCCTCCCTCCTTTCTTTTTTCTTCCTTCCTTCTTTCTTTCTTTCTCTTTTCTTTTTTCCTTCTTTCTTTCTTCCTTCCTTCCTTCCTTCCTTCCTTCCTTCCTTCCTTCCTTCCTTCCTTCCTTCTTTCTTTCTTTTCTTTCTTTCTTTCTTTCTTCTCTTTCTTCTTTCTCTCTCTCTCTCTCTATCTCTCTCTCTCTCTCTCTCCTCATCTCTCTCTCTCTCTAACTCTCTCTCTCTCTCTCTCTACTGGGGATTGAACCCAGGGGCACTTAACCACTGAGCCACATCCCCAGCCCTTTTTATTTTGAGACAAGTTCTCACTAAGTTGCTTATGGACCTCACTAAGTTGCTGAGGCTGGCTTTGAACTTGGAATCCTCCTGCCCCAGCCTCCTGAGCCACTAAGATTACATGTGTGCACCACCATGACCAGCTTGTCCTCCTCATTTCTGGCTTGAAGTCACCAGTCAGCACCATCCTCACCGGAGTTCTTGGCTCGCTTGGGCGCTGTCCTCCTGTCCCCAGTGTGCCCAAACACAATCTTATTCTCTCTCTCCCTTTGATGACCCCATTGTCTTGGGGAATAAAGTCCAGTCTTCCAATCTCTGTCTGAGGCCCCTTGTGCTGCTGCACCCACCTGGCCCTCCCTGCTGCCATCCCAGGTCCTTCACAGGTCCCCCGAGTCCACTTGCAGGCCCCCGTACTGGCCTTCCCTCCTCCTTCCTCCCCAATTCCCCACACCAACAGGAGGGCTCCAGCACCCAGCCGTGCCTGCCCAGGCACCAGGCCTGTGCTCCTGCCTGAAACTCCCCCTCCGTCTCCTGTCAGTGCCTCTGCACTCTTCGGGCTCAGCGGATGTGCCTCCTCTTCAGGGGGTTCTTCCTTGGCCCCATCCAAGGCTGCCAGTAACCCCCAACCACCCCCACACTGCTGCCCTTTTGCTGAGAGCCAGCACTATTTATTACTTGGGATTTTGTCTGTGTCGTGAGCTCATCAGGACCCATGTCTATGGTTGGGCCCTGGTTGTAGCCTCCGGGTTCAGGGAGGGAAAGAACAGAGGCAGAAATGGCTGACTGAGTGCACCCTGCTCAAGGGGCAGGCGGGGCAGGTGGGGCTGTCCATGGGGGGGCTCAAATCACAAATCACCCTGTGTCAGGGTCAGGCTTCCCCCATAAGCAGCAGGATGGGCTGAGCAGGCTGAGCCCTGGCTGGGATGACACTGTTGGAGGAAGGACTAGGGAAGAAAGAGTGCCCAGGTTACACCGTGCTGCCCTCAAAGCAGCACAGGCCTGTGTGCTACAGGGCGGCCAGAGCTCTGTTGTGGTCAGAGGTGGATGCAGCCTCACTTCATAAGAGGGTTCCTGAGGGAAATTCTCGAACTTTCCATCTTCCCGTGTGGCTTGTCCCCAACACTGGCGGGTCAGTTGGGGCCTGCCATTTGCTAGGAGAAGGCTATTGGGGGTGAGGGGAGAGACTCCCTCTCAGCTACTCCATGTTTCTCTCATTCCTGCTGTGACCCCAGACACCCTTCTGAGCAAGTTCTCCCAGCTCTGCCTGCAGAGGTACAGAGTGGCCAGGCCTGCTCTTCCTGCCTCTCCTGGGCTGGTCATGGGCATGTTTATGGTCCTCATTTGGGTGTGGGTGGGATCTGGTGGCGGTGGGGCTTCTCCTTTAAGAGGATGGTGGCCCCTGATGCCATCCCAGGTCCTTCACAGCTATGCTGCATCTGCCATGTAGGGGTTTATTCCCTTTGCAAATCACTGGCCTCCCTCCTGTGGTGCCCTGGACAGGAGAAGCACCCCAGATGCTGCCCTGGCCCTGCCCTGTGCAGGTCCCCGTGTCTACACACAGAAGCTGCTGCTGCAGGCGACGCAGGGGGACTGCCCCTGATGAGCTGGTTTCTAAAGCTCCGTGGTTAATTATTTCGTCTCAGGGAAATGAAAGGAGGGTAAACAAACAACACACATTAATTAGTCTGATCTACACTTTCCCCATGAAAGAGGCACGCTACAGTTAAACATGAGAGGCTGGAAACTTCTCAAAGAAACCTTGAGTCCTCAGAGGATGACCATGGCAGGCTGTGGCTTCCCCGGCTGGTGCAGGGCCCAGGCCGGTCCTAGCTGTACCCACATCTCCTTTCTCTGGCCTGTGCTGCTTTGGCAGCACTGGGCTGTGGTGGGTGGGCCTGGCCTAGGCTCTGTCTCTGGGTGAGGGCTCCTTCCTTTCCTTCATGACCCGCTTTCTCTCTTCCAGGTCTGAGGGCTGGCAGTTTTGCCAAGCAAAGCCCACCATGGGCTCTAATGGGGCTGGCAGGACCCTCTAAGTCCACATGTGCTGAGCTTCTGCAGCTCAACCTCTCAGACCTGATTGCTCATTTAGGATTCCTTTTGATAAGGCCAATAGCCATCCCTGGGTTTGTCCCCTTGCAAATCCTGGTGTGTGGCTTCTAGGGTTACCAGAACCACACATTCTGTCCCCACACCGTGGTCTCCAGAGCCAAGTTAGAGTCCTGGATACCCTCACATCTTAAGGGATGCTGGCAGACTCCATGGTTACTCCTGAGCCCTGGAAGTGGGGGCAGGACTCCTGGAGGTTGACCTCTCTATTCTAGAAATGGAGACTAGATTCACCCTCTCCCTGGGCTTCACTGCTCAGTGCCCAGGAGTGGCTGATTTGAATGAAATCCTGGCACTGATCATGACACGGAGGCTGCAGTACACACCTCCCAGGGCCACCATGAGGACTAGAGGAAGTCAGCTCGTGATCTGGTCAGCCCTGCTTCCTTCCCCTCCTCCCCCGCTGAGGACAGTCCCCACATGCTGTTTTCTCTCCCTAGCCCTTGCTCTCTGCACTGTTCTGGGGACTAGCTTGAACCCAACCATAGGACTTTTTCTTTCTTTTCTTTTTTTTCCTGGTATTGGGGATTGAACCCCAGGGGCACTTAAACACTGAGCCACATCCCCCACCTTTTTTATTTTTTATTTTGAGGCAGGATCTCACTAAGTTGCTTAGGGCCTTGCTAAGTTGCTGGCTGGCTTTGAACTTGTGATCCTCCTGCCTCAGCCTCCTGAATCTCTGGATTCAGTGTGATGCCCAGCCCACCCAGGGGACTTTCAGGACACTGACTGACCCAAAATGCCTCAAGATTCTCAGAAATGCCATCTGCACTGTTTGGGCCAAAGTCAAAGCCTTCCCTAACTTGTTCCTCTCCCTGCAGTGAGGACCGGACTGGGCAGTGCAGCCAGGACAGGCCACATGATTCACAGGTTGATCCAGGTAGGAGGGGAACTTTCCTAGGATGTTGGGAAGCAGACAATCCCAAGTCCACCTGGGAGAGGAAGAAGAGACAAATCCTGGGCAGCACCCAGGAGGCCAGAGCCTGTTATTTTATTTTATTTATTTTTTGTTATTTCTGGGTTGGCGTAGAGCACTGACAGCAAGCAACTCCACAATGTGGCTGCTCCTGCTAGTTAATCTGTCAACAGTGACACACCTGGTTGTTAGCCTGTGACCTGGAAAGGGGGGAATGGGCGGCTCAGAGGCCTGAGCTAAGCCAAGACCCCTCACCCCAGACACTGGTATGAGGGCAAAGGGGCATCCCAGGGAGGGCATCCTCAGGAACGGTCCTGTCTGGGCCGGCTGCGGTGAGCAGGACTGCTGCTATTGGATGCCAAATTACCAGGACCGGGACCACCATTCCACCCCTGCTCCCTAAGAGACAGACCTGGAAGGCATGCTGGGGGCACAGGCCCTGTTGGTATTAACAGTTCTAAGGTTCCTGGGTGGAAGTTGACTTTGACTTTGAATTTCTTCTGCAGTGGGAAAGTGAGCAAGCTAGACTAGTTCTACCAGCCAAGACAAGCCCTGGTCCCTCTGTGGAGGCCCATACCATCTATGAGGTATTCCTGAGCTTTAGGAAACTTCTGGAAAGTTGATTTGAGGGCGAGGCTGAGACCTGTCTGTCTTTCACCTCCCTTTCCTTTGGCCTCCTGCCTTCTGGACACTCTCTTCCCAGCAGCATGGCCCGGAATCCTGGAGCAAAGGGATCTCCTCTGAGTCCTCTTGTGTTCACAGGCTCACATCTAAACAGGGGCTGAGCCAAGCCCCCAGTTTCTGCAGGAAAGGCCCAGTGGCTTGCTCCAATCCAATTACCCAAATGTGCCTGCATCCGCCAGCAGCACGGAGATGGAGCCAGCCCATTCTGCCTAGAAGCCTGCCGTGGAGGAGTTGGCATGGCAACGTGAGCTCTGAGCTGCTGAAACTTGGAGTCAGCTTGTCACTGTGAGGACAGAAAGACTGAAGAGAGATGGATGCCTTTCTGAATGCGGAGGGGGGTGCACATACCCAGACTAATCACTGAAAGCCAAACCCCAGATGAAATAGGGTCTGGCGTCCAGCATAAATATAGGGGCTGTAGCAGCGACTCCCACGGACACAGGTGTGCCAGGTAAACGCCTATTCATTCTTCTAGATCAAAAGCACCCACCACTCTGCTTCTGCCTCCCTTTTTGCTTCACTTCTCTGACGTGGCAGACGTACTGCTCTGCTCCACTGTGGTGGGAACTGGGGGCTAGTGAGCCAGGCCTGGCCAAACAGCACCACAGCCGCCTCCCCCAGTCGGACAGTCACGTGGCCAAGCTGGACAATCTGAGATCTCCCTGGAATTCTAGCCAGACCCTCTGGAAAGAAGCCTATATTTTCTCTGAGATGAAAGTGCTGTGCTGAGAGCCTGAGGCTTCTGGGACCTTTCTTGAGAGTGAGTCCAGTTCAGAGGAAAATAGACCTGAGGGCTAAAAAGAGAGAAGCCAAGTTCTAGTGACATATTTGAGCTCGAATCTCCCTGTGCCTGAAGCCATACAACCTCCACTCATTCTAATTAATGAGTCAGCAAATTTCCCTTTCTTTGCTCCTTTTTTTTTGTCACTTTGAGTTAGGTTTCTGTCACTTGCACCAAAGGGATCTTGTTTCATATACATTCTAAAACAATTCTTTTTAGCCCTTCCCCTGTGCACCTCCTATCTCCTCTGGGCTGCCCGTGGAGCCACCCTTCTGAGCCCCGAGGCCCTGCAGGGCTGGCGTCCCTCACAGAGTCCTGCAGTGGCAGCAGTGTGAGCCAGCAGGTGTTACAAACACAAAGTACGTGTCAGGTACGCACAGTCAGGCCTTCCTGCTGGATATTGGACAAGTTGCTCAAAAGATGCTCTGAGCCTTCATTTCCTCATGTGTTAAGCATGGCTATCACATCTCAGGCTAGGTGGAGACAAGCCACAAGGAGGTGGAACAAGGACTTAGACTCTTCACTTTTGCCTACAAATGTCCTATGGATGGCTAAAAATGGGATCAAAGACTTGGCATCTCTGCCACCATTTTGCATCCTTCTCTTTGCTCTGAGTCACCTTGGATTCCAGGAACAAGGTCTGATCACCTTGTAATGAATTGAAGCTACCCCCCAACAGCAATTTTCTCATGGGGGACAAGACCCCACCTAACCAGTCCTGAGATAAAGATGGACAGATAAAACCTAATCACCATCACCTGCTTTGGCCACTGGGGAAAACCCCCAGATATACAAACCCCCCAACCTTTGCCCTCATTCCCCTTTCTATAAACCTCAAAGTCATTGTCAGCCCCTTGAAGACAGGACTAAGGATGTGGATTTTCTTGTCTTCCCAGTGTAGCTGCACAGATTAAAGTTCCTTTCATGCTTTTCATCATTTCCTTTTTTGTTTAGTTTCTGGGGCAAGCAGCTGGACCCTATTTGTTGGATCCCCAGAGTCAGGCCTCTGGCCTAGAACTCCAGTAACAGAGGCAGACACTTGGTGCAGGGGAATACCTGCCTTCTCTCTATCATACTTACTGTTACTGCTACCACTGGGGGTTCCCTGAAAAGGCCCTTGAGAGGGCTGGGGGTGTTGCTCAGTTTTGCTTAGCATTCACAAAGTCCCTGGGATCAAACCCAGAACATAAAAAAAAAAAAAAAAAAAAAAAAAAGAAACATACATACGCACACACAAAAAAACAAACCTTTGTGATATAGCCAGAGCCTTCAAAATTTTCTCATATGTCTGTTCAATCTTATAAAGAAGCACACCCCTCTCCCAGTGAAGGCTAGGACAGTGTGGGAGGTGTCAGGGCCTGTCTCCTGGCAGGACCTGATCGGAGCTCTCTGTTGTGAACTGCCTGTGTGAGCCCAAGTCAAAGGGCTCTGCAGAAGCCAGGTGCAGGCAAAGGGGCCATAAAATTTTCAAAAAGAAACTTTCCACTGGAGCTATTAATGCATCATGTGGTTTCTGAGAATAGGAACATGCTGAGAGCAGCTCTGGGGTGCTCCTTCCACCAGCCAACCTCTGCATTTCCATGTTAGGACTCAGAGAGCCCACATGAAGCTGATCGTGCACCACTGGAAAGCTGATCATGCATGATCGGAAAGCAAATCTCAAGCCAGGCTGGTGGAGCATGTGCAAGGGTACCCAAGCCAACCTGATGTTTAAAATGCAGGACCCCAGGGCCAGGTCCTTGTGCCACAGTGGCACAGACATTGCCCTGAGAACAGGGGGTCCATCACAATGTGGGGGCAGGGAACTGCATTTGACAATCTGCCTGCCCCAGCCTCTACTGCCTACCATTTTGGATCCATCTACTGGTGACCACAAAGGACACCACTAAGGAGAATGTTGGGGGGTGGCTGGCACCTAACTCTATGCCTGAGTCAACCCAAGTCACAACTTCCCTTACTCTCATGGACCCTCACATTTCATTCAAGGACCTTTCTGTTCCAGATCTGTCTGCTACAGGGCTCCTGCCAGTCCTGTGCCCTCAGAGAGGCTGAGCCAGGATAGGAATCTAGGGTGAAGGCTTCCTCCATGATGAAGATGGGGTCTCAGGTCTCTACCCTGTTCTCAGGCCCTCCCCCACAGGGGGCACCGATGGGCAGGACTGGAGCAGGCCCAGCCAAAGCCAAGCATCTACCTGGGCCTGGGCCTCCGAGCTCAAGTGCCCTATCCTGCCTGGGTGCTGGGGCCCGTACCTGACCAGGACCTCACCAATGGCCACACACAGAGGATCCTGGAATCCTCTAGCAGGTCACATCACCAGCCTCAAGGGAGCTCTGTGGGGTCCTCTGTGTGAGAATGGTCGTTCAGTAGGCTGAGTGCGGAGAAAGCCCCACGGGCTCCCAGCACGCGCCCAGCTGGTCAGTGCCATCTCTACTGCAGGGATGGAGAGCAGAGGAGGCTCACTTCTCTCAGGCTCCACAGTTGAGGCTTCTGTCTCAGCAAAGTCCCTGCTTCCCTAACTCAAATGCTAACATCAGTGGTTCATGTGATGAGCAAGGCTCAGAACACACTTTAGAAGGAATGACAACATGTTTTCTATGGAGGAGAATCTTAAACACAGCCCCTGCAAATGCTAGGATTCGTGCAGACCCCGAGTGCAGATGCGTTTCAAGCACAGCGCTTCCTGCTGGAATGGGTCAGCTGCCTGGGCGGTGGCGAGGCCTTCCAAGGCACCAGAGAACACGGATGAGACGACAGACCTTCCCCAAACAGAACAGAATTGCAAAAACTCTCCTGAAGGGGATAATTTCACATTCAGCCTGAAGTTTTCTATTCAAAGAACATTTAACAAACCGAGTCCTAGAGGAGAATTTGTGCAGAGATTAAAAAGCAAATGAGAGAATGAGTAAATAAAACCAGGCACCAGTGTGTCACCAACTCTCCCAACAGCCCTGGGAAGTGGGCCTGAGGGCCTGGCTTTTTAGACTGAGGCTGGGTCTTGCTCCT
Organism: Sciurus carolinensis; assembly: GCF_902686445.1. NCBI lineage: Eukaryota > Metazoa > Chordata > Mammalia > Rodentia > Sciuridae > Sciurus > Sciurus carolinensis. The sequence continues at coordinate 16,745,779 of NC_062228.1, read as the reverse complement.
CACTGTGGGTTGAAGCCCTAGACTGGGCACTTTTGGAGACCCCTGACCCCGGGCTGTACTCAGGGCCTTCCTCTGCATACGGTACTATGGGAGGCCTGGGTTCCAGGTGACACCTTCAGTTTCCAGGAATACAACCAGATCTACCCTCCAGGCATCACTTTCTCTATTTCCTTTTGATGGCAATAATGATGTTCCTCCTCCCTGAACTCAGGTCAGGCAGGAGGCTCACTTCCTCTGTGTGAGGACCAAAAATGTTCATTCCTGCTTTGTGTCTGGGGACCATGAGGCATTAGGGCAGTTGGACCTTAATCTTTAATTTTTAGTGGAGATTGTTTTTGCACAGAGGCAGCTACTTAGGTGACATAGAAGGTAAACCCACAGAAATAGAGAACCAAATCCATTGGAAAATTCTTCCCTGACAGGGGTCCTTGTGTGGAGTTGCTCTCAGAGGGCTGAGCAGAGCCTATAGGAGAGGGGCAGGAGGTCCTCTGAGGTGGACACAGATTGAGGTGGCGCCAACAGCCTGTGCTGCACGTCAGAAAAAACAGATGGGACACCACCAGCCCTGCTGGTTGATGGGAGCACCCAGGGCTGTGAGGAGCAGGGCCAGGACAGTAGTTGTTAAAAAGGGAGGCTGGGGCCTCCTAGCAAGTCAGGTGTGACTGCAGAGGGTTCACCGCAAGGGCTGAGGAGTTTCTGGAAACAAACTTTGCCTTCTTGGTGTGTATGGTGCAGGTGTCCTCTAGCGGGTGGGGGGACAGGAAGGTTATGGGTGTTGGGGAAGGTAAGCAATGAGCAAAGGAGAGGCAGGTCGTGTGGAAGGACAGAGAGGGAGCAGAATGGGCTCCAAGCAGGACTCAGGAAGTCCTACCTGCCAGAACCACACCCTTGATGACAGGAGGGACCACCAGATCCACAGGACCGACTGTGGAACATGGGCCTGCGAGGAGGACTCGACAGGCTCACTCACAGTTGGTTTGTTTAACTTCAAGATGGCCTGTGTGGACAGCACCCCCAGGCCACACGGCTGGGCAGCTCAGAGTGTGGGGGCGGCGTCTGTCCTGCAGTCCCTCTGGCTGGCAGCCCGGCTTGTGACTGCACCCCTCCTTCCAGAGAGAAGGTGGGCAGGGTATCTTACCAGGCTTTCTGGTAAGTTTTAGGGAAAAAAAATGTTTAGGACAGAGGTCAGCACAATGAGAAAGCAGTCTATGTAGTTTCAGCCTGATTTGCTTTCAGACAGGCTGGGGCTGGGTGTGTGGTTCAGTGTTAGAGCGCTTGCTTAGCATACATGAGGCTCCGTGTCCCCATCACAAAAGAGAAAAAAAAAACACCCCATAGGAGCTGCACTTTCCCTGTCTCTTTCCTCTTCTCTCAGTTGATCTCATGGGACATCTATTCCCAGATGACAAAGTCAAGATTGACCTATTTGATTGACCTCCAACTTTTCCTCTAAGTTCATCATTTTTCTTCCTCCACTTCCCCAACCCCAGTTCTGACTCCCCAGTAGCCCCTGGACCCAAAACCCCCACCCTCATGGCTTGCCTCCTCTCACCAGCCCCCAGTTCTGCCTCCCCAGTCCCCGGGATCCCTTCCCACAGCCATGCCCCAGCACGGATCTGCAACAGCCTGTACCTGACCTCGGCCCTCCCACCTCAGCTGGTGGCTGGTAGTATCTTCTTAAACTACACAGTAGACCACACTGCTCCTCCCTTAATCCTTTGGTGATGGCCCCCACTGACCCCAGAACGATGCCTGAGCACCTGGGCAGGGAAGAGCAGGCTTTGCCTTTGCCCTGATTGCTGTCTCCTCGTGCTCCGGGAGCTCAGGGGTCAGGGGCCACAACAATGGTGTCTCTCTCTCTCTCTCTCTCTCTCTTTTAATATTTTGTCTTAGTTGTAGGTGGACACAATACCTTTATTTTATGTGGTGTTGAGGATCAAACCCAGGGCCTCACACATGCTAGGTGAATGCTCTACCACAGCTGCAACCCTAACCCAGCAATGGTCTCTTTATCAAACCCCAGTCAGTCCTCACCCAGGGCTCAAGGGAAAACTGTAGGCCCTCTGGCCTCCCTCAGACAGACCATTTCTGTCTTGGGCACTGGTTGCTTCTGTGAAGGTATTGCACAAGTTTGCAGTATGTATGCCAGAAAGGTGACTAGCCCCTGTCATATACATATGACACCTTCAGATCCATCAAGTTAGAAACAGGACGAAGAGACAGGAGGCTCAAGCTCTGTTGACAAATTCCATCCCTCCAAGTAAAAGGAACAGGGACTTGTGTGTTCCCTGTGGCTTGTCTCTGCAGGACCAGGGACCTGTCTACATGGCATTCTGGGGGTGGGAAGGAGGTGCTCATCCACCTACCCCAACCTTCATTTCTGCCAGGGAATGAGGGTTCTGTTTTTCTAACTCTGAGGCCAGACAAGGAACAAGGCCTTTGTCCCCCTCTAACTCCCACGGACCCTCAATATTTTATTCCATTGCCAGCTCCTACCAGAGAGTAGGAAACCTGCCACCTGACTGACACGTGGTAGACCTGCCCCTGTTGACCCTGCAGCCAGAATGGCTTCAGCAAGCCAGCTCATCTGAGGCTACCTGCAGCCGCTCAGGACCTCAAACCCACTTCTTCCCTCCCTTCCTTTCTCTTTCCCTGCTGAGGTAGGACAGAGCCAGTCCTTGACACGGATGCGAAAGACTGGAAATGATCATTAGAAAGGCAGAAATAATGGATCCACCTCTAGAAGCCCTCTGAGCAGAGACACAGCACACACCTCAGAGAAAGTGCTCTTCACACGGGGGGTGTACTGACACTGCAAAGTCACCTCAGGTGGTGTGGTTGGCACCACCGTACTCGTAAAGAATCTGAGACTCAGAGACATAAATGACAGTTCCTGAGAGGTACAACCAGATCATCTGTCTCTAATTCCCCCCTTTTCTCTACCTTTCCCACCAAGATTCAACATAAAGGATAGGCAAACATATTCAAAATATGTAAATGAGCATCATTCATCAAACTCCCATGGTTTTGGGGAAGGGTAACATAGTCTCCTAATCTCTCTCTGTCTCTGTCTCTCTGTCTCTCTCTCTCTCTCCCACACACACACCTCTCTTTCTCTCTCTCTCTCTCTTTTTTTTTTTTTTTTTTTTTTTCTGTTGCTACTGGAGATTGAACCCAGAGGTATTTTACCACAGAGCTACATCCCCAGTTTTTTAATTTTTTATTTTGAGACAGGGTCTAAATTATGAGACCGGCCTTGAACTTGGCGATCATCCTGCCTCAGCCTCCTGAGCTGCTGAGATTACAGGTGTGTAACATCATCCCTGGCAAGTATCTACTCTTGTTTCTCAGAATGCCTATTAGTTTTGTATTGTTTGTTTGGGATGAATTCAAGAGAATTAGTAAACTTTAAAACTTCTGATACATATTGCCAAACTGCTTTCCACCAAGGTCATGCTAAGTTACTGATTGTTTGAGAATAGCTGTTTCACAATACCCTTCCCAACTCTGGGTTTTAGCATCAAGAATGTGTTATATTTTTCTGACAGTTTAGAGGGCAATGATGTCAGGTTACCTTTTCCAGGATGCCTAACTTGTATGCCTTCACTAGATTCTCTTCCTATGTCCTGAAGGAGTTGGCTTTGCCTCTGCAGATGTGGGAGAGCAGACACACCCTCTTCCTGCAGGCACCAAACTTCCCAGGTGGGCAGGCTTGCCCCACACAGCTACCCAGAGCTGTAGATTTCAAAATTTTAACCAAACTGCACATCTTTTTCTTAATCGATTTCGCACAGCTCCTCTTTATATCAAAAACATTACAAGGAGACCATGAGGACAGGCCTAGGGTGGGCCTGGCCGGCCCTGGGTGGATCCAGTCTTACCTGAGGAGGGGCCTCTTGGACGTTGTGTTGTCTTTACCTCTGAAGTGGGGAAGTCTTGGCAGTCAGGACCTGAAAGGAGATGAACAGTTCACAGAGGTGACCGGAACAATCTCCGGAACTCAACCAACAGCAGCCCAGAACAGGTGAGCCAGGTACAAAGACCTAGGAACTCCACCTGCGCTGGAGGCGCTGCCACACCCTCACTGTCGCCAGGGCGAGGGTGTGGGCCCCGCTGTCCCGCAGACGAAGTGCAGCCGGAGGGGGTTGGGGCGAAGGTTGTGTGACAGGCGTGGGGCAGAGGGCTGTCAGGTAGGGAGGATCCGCGGGTCGGATGGAGGAGCCTTCCACGGTGGACAGCCGCACCCAGCCGAGTGCAGGTGGAGGGCGCGCAGGGAAGAGGCAAACTCGGAGCCCCAGCGCGGGCCTGGTTGATCTGATAGGTGAAGCAATCAGAGCGCTCCCCAGGAGCTTCAATCAATCAATCTCTGCCTCGCAAAGATATCGGGGTTGGGGGCAGAGGGGAGCAGAGCTGAACCCAAACCTGGGAAGGACGGTGGCCACAGGGACAGGGGTGGGTTGGGGGAGGAATCGGCGTCCCAGGAAAAAACAGGTAAAGGAAAGGGTAGGCAGGCCGGTGGAGGGAAGTTTCAGCAGGGACACTTCGTGAACCAGCGGGGTCTTCGGAGGGTTGGGAGGGCACTGGTGTGACCAGAGGCCTTTGGACAAGATGCCACAGGATCTCCGAACTCCTCCAGCTGACCCGGCCCAGGGATCTTGGCATTGAGCCCTGGGGACATTGCCCTCCACACGTGGGCCCCAGTGCCTGCTGCGGGCCCCGCCCCACCTTTAGTCCCGCCCCTGACCTCAGGTACTGGTCCCGCCCCCCTGATCGTCCGCCAAGTGCGGTCTTGTGACTCCGCCCCCTGGCCTCAGGGGCTGTCTGGGCTCTGCAGCCCCGCCTTCCAGCTCCAGGCCCGGTCCCGGACTCGCTGGCGGAATGTTTGACTCCGGGTCCCGCCCCTGCTCTCCGTCTGGGCTTTCCAGTTCAGCTCTGTTCAGCTCTGGCCTTGTGCGACCGGTGCTGCTCTGCTTGTGCCCTCCACCTTCTCAAGCCAGTTCCTTTGCCCTGCCCAAAGCCCTCACACCACCACCACCACCACCACCCCATCTCAGAAAGGCTAGTGTACTCCTCAGGGCCCTTCGAGATCATACTGGGTCCTTCATGCACAATTATTTTGTAAGTCACCCAAACTAGGTGTTCAAAAGAATCCAAAATCTGCATCCCAATCCATTCTCTGTCCCCTGATCAAAGATATTGCAGAAGCAGTGGAAGGAGTGTCTCCTTTTCCACATACAGTTGGCTCCCTTCTGATTAGGAATCCGTGTTGAGAAGATGTGTGCTCCCGTGAGACCTGGTTCCAGGTGGGCCTGCCATCTAGTAGCTGAAAGTCCTGGACAAGTGGCTTAACCTCTGAGTCTCCAGTAGCCCCTCCCCTGGAACAAAGGGGGCTAATACAGGATCTTGGATGACCATGGCCAGCAAGCATCAACTGAAATTGGGTCTTGGTGTTCCCAGATCAGAATGGGAAGAAGGAAACCAGAACCCATAGGTCCATAACTATTCAAAGTGACCTGGATTTCCTGAAAAGCCCTACTTTCCATGTGGATATCTGGCTTTTCCCCTCTGAGTTAAATACCTGGCAGTCACCCCTAACCCACTCCATAGCCCAGGGAGTCCAGTCTACCTGGAGTCGGACAGTGTTTTGCTGTCCTGGCTTCCACAGGCGATCCCATCTCCTTCCCCTGAAATGCCTGCCTCCTCAACCTCTGTCGACAGATGACCTGAGTGCATTTCCGTCCCTCACGCTCTCGCTGGGCTGATCTGACTCTAGAGTACAGGCTAGCAAGTCTTTGGAGTGGATATAAAGGAGCCAGTCCCTTCTGAGCCGCTGGGGCCTGGGCGACACCCAGCCTCCACTCCCCTCTCTTCAAGTGTGGAGAGGCTCACTCCTCATTTCTCAATAAGAAATCTGTCAGGGTCTTTGGTCTCTGACAATTTCCAAACTGTCTCCCACTAGCTGCATAACTCCCACCCTTCTGCCAAATTCTCCTGAAAAATCCCCTGCATGTATTTTTGAAGTGATATTAATGACAGGAACTGACTGTTTAGGGAGGAGTTCCTGAAGGGAAATGGAATCTCCACAACCTTGACATTATAGGCCCTTTCCTTTTCTAGGGAAAAAAAAAAGAAAAGAAAGAAAGAAAGGAAAAGATAAACATGTCAGATCATTGATATTCTGAGCCAGACCTTGTTTTGAAATATGCCGTCCCTGTCCTTTCAACAAACTACAGCCTTTCTCCCTCTTTGAAAATAAGATCACATCAAGTCAGGGATTAGAAATGGGAAAAACCCAATCAGAGCTTTCCTCTGCTAGCTACACATCTCACTACATCCCAGGAGCAGAGAATTGGCTCCGCCACTACCCCGCTCAGCATCATTCGAACCCACCAGTAGAAATGGTGAAACAGAAGGACCTTTCATCCCGGGGGAACCCAGCCTGCAGCGCTGCTCTCCTGCCTCCGGAAGCTGGCTATGTCAGGGCTGAGTTGGGGCCTCTGGCTTAAATAGGCAGTGGGAGCAGGGGAGGGCGTGCCTGGGGAAGGGCATGGAAAGTGGACCGTTTACCCAGCACAGCACAGCACAGCAGTGTCTGCGAAGCCAGCAGTGGTCCCAAGCACGCGCCTGTCTGCCTGCCTGTCCACCAAGAGGCCCCAAAACCCACAGGCCCGTAGACCGCAGGCCAGCACCTGGGGTGACCCCTCATGGACGTGCAGCTCCAGATGAGACCACATCCCTACATGCACCGAGCTTAAGTTTCTGGATGCCCCCACCTTTTCTGAGTAACAGAACTGCTGTGGATTGAATAGATTTACTTGCTCCCCAGAATCAGTAGTGGCCTCGGGCAGGGCGCCTCTCCAAGTTCCAGTTTCTACTTCCTTGAAATGAGGATAACATTGATTTTCCTATGTTCAGAAATAATGTTTATAAAGTGCCTGGCACCTAGGAGGCTAATTTTTTTTTTCTTTTTTGTGGTGCTGGGGATTGAACCCAGGGCCTTGTGCTTTCAAGGCAAGCACTCTAACTGAGCTATATCCCCAGCCCTGAGGCTAATTTATTTATCCACCTGGTGATACTAGAGCAAGGTATCTTTGAGACTCAAACACAGAGAAGTTTGGTAAAATACCCAACGTTACACAGACAGGCCTTCAGATGAGTGTCAGGATCAGACTTCATGCAGAACTGATCCTTCCAACCTCATGCTACAGTTGGGGTGAGAGTGGGGAGTAGCTTCTGGCCTTGGGAAAGGAGTCATCCCTAGGTCCCCAGAACCAAGGCAAAGGAGAGGCAGGGCTGGACAGGTGCACTCAGCAACCTGTGCTTCTGGTTGAGACGTATGGTGGGGAGTGTGCAGAGTAACTGCTGGGGATGACTGCTTAGAGGAGCTGCCACCTTAAACCTCAAAGTTCTCCAAGGAAGGCTGTGCGGAGGAGTGTCTCACTTGGTTTGTTCAACTTGATCATCCAGTGAGTTGGGTAGTGCCCACATCTCAGTGAACAGAGGTTATAACATCAGCTAGTGGGGAATTAAGACAAAGTAGTAGTTAAATATCATTTCATGCTTGTAAAATTTCTACGCTTAAAAGTGCATGTAAATCCAGGTGTGGTGGCACATGCCTATAATCCCTGCAACTCTGGAGGCTAAAGTGGGAGGATTGCAAGTTTGAGGTCAGCTTCAGCAACTTAGTGACCCTGTCTCAAAATAAAATTTTAAAAAAGTGGCGGGGGACACTTTGGATGTGAGTCAGTGGTTAAGTGCCCCTGGGTTCATTCCCCAGTATAGGTAAAAAAAAAGCATGTAAATCTAATAAATAATTGGAGTCACATGCAAGAACCTGTCTTTTAATAGGAAAAGTATGCATTTTCAGTTTGATTAACAAAATGTTAACTCCTCATTTCCCCCCAAAGAGGCAGTCAAACAGGACCAGGATCTCTGGAATTGGAATCAGAGGGAAATCAACTTTGCCATTAAATACTGATGAAGGAAAAGCCAAGGTTATGGTTACACATAACCCTGTTCATCTGCCAATCATTGATTGCTGCATATGTTATGGTCCTGGCATTCTTTTAGGGGTTTGGACTTCAATGAATGGAGTCGTGCAAGAAAGAGCATGCACTTTAGAGTCCAGTCTGGGTTCAAATCCAATTACAAGCAACACTGGGCCTTGTTTTATCCTCTCCGATCCTTCCTTCAGGTTTCTACTACCTTGCAGGCCTGTTGGGAGAATAAGAGGTGGTGTTGGCAGAAACCCTTAGTAGATGTTCAATGATAAGTTGTCCATTTTGGAAGAATAATTCTATAGGGAGCATGGGTAAGCAGGAGGGGAGACAATCAGGAAGGTCAGAATAGTAGCTAGGAGTAGCAGGGAGACAGCAGGGCCAAATAGTGAAAATAATTGCTGGACATGGTGGCACAGGCCTGAAATGCCAGCACTTGGGAGGCTGAGGCAGGAAGATCACAAGTTCAAAATCCAGCTTTAGCAATTTATCGAGGCCCTACGCAACTGTGTCAAAATACAAAATAAAATGGGCTGGGGATGTGGCTCAGTGGTTAGGTGCCCCTGGGTTCAATCCCTTGTACCAAAAATTAAAAAAAAAAAAAAAAAGATACTGAAAATAAGGGATCATATATTTCATGGAAATCTTAGAGGGTGAAATGTTGTTATGGATTGAATATTTGTGTCACTCCCCTCTAAATTCCCATGTTGAAGCCCTAACCCCAAGGATGACTCAGTGTGTGTGTGTGAGTGATTCTCGCCCCCCACTTTTTAGTGTGACTGTATTTGAAGACAGGGCTTCTAAGGAAGTAATTAAGGTTAAGAGAGGTCATAAGGGTGGAGCCCTAATCTGATAAGATTAGTGTTCCTATAAGAAAAGAAATCAGGACCTGGGGTTGTGGCTCAGTGGTACAGCACTTGCCTAGCATGTGTGAAGCATCAGTATAGCATATAAACAAATAAAATAAAGATCCATTGACAACTGAAAAAAAAAAAGAAATCAGAGAACTCTTACATGCACCCAAGAAAGGCCACATGAGGACTTATGAGAAAGCTGCTGTCTACCATGAAGACAGCCCTCACCAGAAACAGAATCAGCCAAAATCTTGATCTCAGATTTCTAGCCTCCAGGACCGTAAGAAAATAAATTTCAGTCACTTAAGCTATCCAGTCTGTGTTGTTTTGCTATGGCAGTTGGAGCAGAGTAATACCAATGGGCAGGACCAAGGAGTAGTTGGGTAGCATGAAAGAACACTAGGAGTGAGTTCAGAGACCGTGAAGTTCCCACAACTATATGGATGACGGAGGTGCGTACTGGCCAGGGTTGGGGTGGGTGTTCGTTGACATTTGCACGCATGTGTGCAGGTGACAGTGGAAGGAACTCAGAGCTGAGGTCTGGGCTGGAGCAAGATTTGGGGATCATTAAAATGTAGATGAAGGTTTGGGAGTGACAACATTTTGTCAGATCACTTCATTCTTTCTTTTCCAATGGGTCCATTCTAATTCTAATTTCTTGTTACATAAGAGAGCTTTTGTCTTTTATAGTTTTATAAAAAGTCAGACATTCTCCTTGCTTTTAAAAAGTATAATTGTGTAAAATTGGTTTGCAGTTTGCATATCACTATTTCTCCTGCTTGTACTGACCATGTCTTGTTTGGGAAAATAACTGATGTGGGGTTAGACACCACTTGTGTGGTTAGAATTGCACATTTTTTCCCCCTGAGGCTTATGTTGTCGTCAATATTTGTGATGTTAGTTCTCTTATTCTTATACAATTTCAGAAGAGCATGTTCTCCCTTCACTTCAGCCTGTTGGATAATTTACAACTCAAAATTTTAACCAACAAATGTTCATTTCTGAATTTTCTCAGAGTTAAGTTTGAAAGGCCTCATGTGCGCTCTTTGGTTCTAGGCTAAGGTGTTTTCTCATCTTGAGACACTTGTCTTCCATTTTTTCTTCCCCAATGTGTCTCTTGTGGTATGCCTCTTCCCATTCACCTCTCTCTCCCATGCTTTTTTAGGGCTGTGACTCCATTTCCCATTTTCCAAATCAGTTTTTTGCTCCTCTGATTTCTTTGTCTACACTTTTGGTTTGATGTCTTACTCTATCTTCAACATCGCAACATCGCTGATTCCTTTGTTCTGTTGTTTCAGTCATGCCAATTACTCCTTCCAGGTGTTTCTCAATTCTTTTAGGGTTTGTGCCATGGAATTTTAGCCACTTTTGGTTCTGATCTGTTCCTGTTAGTAATTTTTTTTTGTCATTTTTTTTCAAGGTAGTTAATATCCAGTTCATCTTACTTATTCCTGAAACTTTTCAGATTCCATCATTTAAAAGCCAAATTAGAGACATTTGCTTAGTGCCTACTGTGTGCAGATATATTACTCATAAGTTAGCAAATTCAAATTTTTAAGTTTGGTGCAATAGAATTCAGAAGTCTTAGAGCTGTTTGGGGCAGTTTCTGATTAATTTGTTGACTCTATCTTGTTCCAAAAAAGAATTAAAATGACTTAAACTATATTATATGTACAATATGGACCTTTGGACCTTCTTTTCTTAAGCAGTGAGAGAGTTATTGCTAAGGGAAAATAAAGATAGAGTCAGTCAAGGAAAGTTGGAGATACCAAGAGAGCGAGGTGAGGGCCTCTTTATTCTGATGGTGCCTCAGGTGGACACAGAGGGCATGTGTCTTATGACTGAGGCTTGTCCTATTGATTTTAGTTGGTGTTAAAATGACTCATTGTTTTAAGTTCTGCTTAAATGGCGTTCAGGGGCATGACTCGCTCTCCAGCACCCTCAGTGGGAAGTGCTTATTTCTTTTTCCCGTTGGGGATGGAATTGATAGAAACAGAGGTGAGACATACAGCTGATGGCGGGGGCGGACTACACGTAAACAGTGTAACTTTCACTCGCAGCCCCGAGTCCATATTGATTGATTGACTAATCAGCTGTGTGTTTCCTGAGCTCTGAATCAGAGCTCCTCCCTGTTTGGGGGCATGTGGGTTGTGGTTGGGAGGAGGGCTTCTTGGGGCTCTCTGTTCCCACAGAACTCCAGAGTGGCCTCATTTCACACTTCTTGGGAACCAGTTTCTCGAGTGACAGATTGATTGCTGTATGGGTGGTTACCAAAAAAGAATCTATTTTATTAGCTGTTTGTCTTGCAAAGTTAAATCATTAAAAAAAAAAAAAAAAAAACTTATCAAAATGTCATCGTCTCGGGGTTTACAACGTGTCCTCCAGCTCTGAGGGAGGATCTCAGTCCCACAGGTAAAGAACTGTCATGTCACAGTCCGGGCTGAGCCCTTGAGTGATGAGCGGGTCAGGCAGGTGAGCTCAGTCCTTGGCTGCCCCAGCCTGGGCTCCCTTGGGTAGGGGGCACTGAGGGGGCAGCTGGGGACCAATGGACATCTCCAAACCTCATCCTGGTGCCCAAACTGTCTTCATCTTTCTTAATACCAAGGAAAATAAAAACCTAGGGATTTGTACATAAGAAACCATGTATGGGTGACTTAGTTTTCTCTATTTGAGGAGGAAATAGAAAACATCACACTTACTCATATTTTATATTAAAAACAAGGAAATATACTAAACAATTAAAAAGTGTTCAACTTCCTGAGACTGAAGATGTAACTCAGGGGTAGAGTTAGCATACACAAGTCCCTGGATTTAATCCCCCCCACCGCAAACAAACAAACAAAAGAGTATTTGTTTTCCCCTTGTGGCAGCTGAAGAGAAATGGGAGGACTGGGAGCCTCCTAGGGAAGGTGGGGACTGGAGTCCTGTCCCACAGCAGGCCCGGGTTCTGTGCCCAACATGGACTGGCTGCCGACCCTCCTCAGCATTCACCCTGACCTTGGCCACTCCCTCACCCTCAACCTGTCCTGTTCAAAGTCAAGGCCGACTGCTCTCAGTCCCTGCTCCCCACTCACCCCTAACCGTCACCTCCCAGGCTCCTTACTTCTTGCTTGCAGTGGCCCCAGTGTCACACTGGGTCTCCATGCCATGACCCCCACCATGATCAGTTCTGAGTTCTTTCTGTGGTCATTCAGTGGCTCCTAGCTCCCTCCACCCACAGGCTAAAGCCCTCCACCTGGCCTGACTGGAGGCTTAGTGATCAGGCCCTGCCCTCTCCAGCCTCCTTTCTGTGCCTCCCTTCCTACCTTTCTCCCACTGATTCGTTCTGTGGCTCCGGCCTCTATCTTTCACCTTTGCCAGAATATGCCATGCTCTTCACGCCTCCAAGCCTTTGCACATGTTGTTCCCTGTGTCTAGAATACCTTCCCTAAGCTATCCACCTGGACCCTTCCTCCAAGGCTCAGTTCTAAAGCTGCCAACCCCTTTTCAGTCACCTGAAAAGTTCAGGCTTTGTACTGGCAGCCCAGATCCATCAGCACCAAGCACAGGGCCCAGGCCCCAAGGAACACTTGGGAAACTGGTTGAGTTAATAAAAATGGCTTCTCTCCGATCTGCCATGTCAATCACCAAAAGGTTCAATTCCCTCTGTACACACCAGGGGCACAGCAGGAGCCGTGAGAAACTGCTTCTAATGGTTTGAACTAGTGCATCAATTAGATTACCTTGTCATCAAAGAAGATATGCAAAAAATGGAGCCGTGAAAGTTAAGAGACTCGTGTGAGCTCACATGTGAGTGCTGTCAGCACCTACGGCTTGCTGGGATCAGCAGCAGCAGCAATAATTTGGGGGTACCCACTGCATGCCATGCATGTGCTAAGAGCATGGTACACACGTGCTGTTTAAAACCTAGGGAGGTTGCTGAATAGTATCGCCCCATCCTTAGAGTGGAAAACTGAGGTTCAGGTGAGGTGTGGGCTTAAGTGGCTTTCCAGAACCATACAGTGATAGAATGATTCCTCCTGGACTCTGGGTAAACTTATCCACTGCCCCATCCTGGTTAGGATCTTGAGCTGTGCGGTTACCTAATGTGCAAGAGGCTGGTGCAGGCAAGGAAGGAACGCCTCGGGGGTGGGAAGGCTTGCTGGCCACCACCCTCCCCTTGTTCCTACCACCTTCCTCTGTCCCAGGGGGATTTGAGGTGGATGCCATTGTTTGTCCTTAACCCCGAGTGTGAACGGATCCATTGGCTGCTGTCTTGGGGCATCTCTTTGATCCGAGAGCTGGTAGGGGAGTGGATGTTGGTGTCAGAGGATATAAGCACAGCAGGAACCAGGCAGAGCAATAACTATGGGCAAAAGAGGTGGGAAGGGACACCTTGGTCAAACCCTGTGTCTCTCACTGGGTGCCTCAGCCTTGTCCCTCCATCCACTCTCCACATGTGAACCTGAGTGACCTTCCAGCTGGAGTTGGCTATTTACTCCCAGAAGTCACATGCCCCAAGTCCACTCTCCTTTCCTATTCCACTCTTTAGTGCCCTTGTCCTCACCTGCTGGCACCTCTGAGTCCTTCCACAGCCTCCCTGATCCTGCTCTGCTGGTGGGGCCTTTCCTCAACCTGGATTGCCCTGCCTCATCTGGTTGGTTCCTCCTCACCACAGGTCTCAGCTGAAAGTCTCTTTCCCGGGGTCACCTTCCTGATCCCCCCCCAGTTTAGCATCAGAGCCTTCTGCAGTGAGTGCCCATTGTGCCCAGCCCCATCCAGAGGTGGGCTCTGGAAGCCTGGGACCTGCACCCCAGGTCTAGCCATCCTGGTCACCTGTAGACGGGCAAGGCTATGGGGGCAACGACCCAGGGAGAACCATGTCTGAATGCGGCCCTCCCAAGGGAGGTGTTCGGTCTGGTTCTGGGATGCTGGGCCCTCATGGGTGAGGGGACTGGCCTGGGGCGGGGGCGCTGAAACACACCGGGGCTGTGGCCACGCAGGCCCCTGCTGAAGGAGCAGCTGTGGATGCTTGTTCCCATGCCCACAGCGGGAGGAAAGGGCGTCAGGACAGAACCATGGGGCTCATCCCATTTTTGGCTTGGTGAGGAAAGAAGAGCCAAAAAGAGCGCCCGGGAAGGGGGAAGATCTCAGGAAAGGTGGCTAAAATGTAGCACTGTTTTTATTTAGTTCTCAGATAATCTTACTTTTTTTCTTTTTCACTTAGAATAGCTAGAAAAGGAGGGCCCTGCAAGGCAGTCCCTGGGATGAGAAAGCCATGTGTCACGGCTGTGGCCGAATCCCTCGCTCTATTTTTACCCTCGCCACACTACCTCTTTGAGCCCTGATGAGGGATCCTGGCCCAAGGTGGCCTGAGCCGGTGTTTCCAAGGCACACGTGGCTGGCCCTTGCCTCCTTCTCCAGAAACCACCTAAAAGCTGGCTATTCACTTCTCTTGACCAGAAATAAATGCATCAGACAAATGTTCTCAGGCAAATGGCTTTTGTTTCCTTTCCTCGGTTCAAAGTTGTGTCTTTGTTCACATTAGTTACATTAAAAGTGAACAGTAATTAATGTCCTTAAAATAGAATCTCCATATTTCCAAGTTTAGAAAGAAAAACCACCTCGGAACAAAAAAATGTGGCCACACATGAAATGCCATCCCATTAGCCACAGAATCTTTTATGCGCCTCAGTGGGGAGTGCCAGTCAAGTGGGATTTGTGGCAGCTACACCGTGGCCAAGGGTGTCTGTGGTTGCTTTTCATTCTGTCCCCGTCCAGGTCAAGGAAGCCTTTGACATCTGTGGCCAGGAGCTCTGGGGGTTCGCCAGCCTCTAATTACATTTCTTTTTTTAAATATTGATAAACAGTCCCTCTGTTGATTCAAACGTTTGAAAACACAGGGCCTGTAGCTGTTGGCTCGGAACAAAGAGCAAATCTCTCAGGCCTCCTCCGGGAGCTTCTCCCTGGGCCTCTGGGTTCTCGGACTCAAATTTAAATGCTGAAGCCAAAGAAGTGTCCCTCTGGGTGAGGGGGAGGGGAAGGTCACTTCAGGATTCAAAATCAGGCCTGGCGAGGCTACAGGGTGAGGCCCCACTTTCCCCAGATGGAGGTTTCTGGCCTCTCCTACTCCCAGGTTTCTCTCTAGGTTCCAGGTGGTGGACAGAGGTGGGGGCAGGAAGAGCCGCCATCTAACTCCCACTATACCTCTGCCTGATGCCCCAGGCACATCTGGTCACCTCTTTGTTTCATTTATGAGCCAGGCCCTGGTCCCATAAGCCTTTATCTAAACAGAATAACATTGCTGCCCCACCCTCAATACCAACTGCTACCTGGGATGGAGGGAATAGGGATTGGAGGGATTCCTTCTAGGCCCGTGTTCCAGAAAACAGTGCCATCCATCCCATCTGGCAGACACCTACCTGCACAGAAGGACCTTCAGATCCCCCTACACACACAAGAGGCGATGCAATGAAAGGTGGTGGGTGGTGGTCAGTGTCCTCAACTGACCATTCTCCCTGGATGACTCAGAGGCCAATCAGTCACGTCTACCTGGATTGCAAGGTTGCCCTCTCCTCATCAACTGGGAGACCTGCCCGGTGGCCAGGTACTGTCTTCTCTAGTAACCACGCCCAGAGGGAGTGATTGGTTACAGATGCAGTGCATCAGTACCGTACCGAGGGGCCCCAGGCTCTGCTCCCCTCAGCCTCATGCTCCTTGGGTACCAGCGTGAGTGTCACCACACCTCCCACTCCATAGCACAGCAGGGTGGCTACTGCTAGAGTTACCATTTCACCGATGAGGGATCTGAGACCCAGAGAGGTAAAGCCTGCCGCCCAGGATCACTTTGGAGGAGCTGAGATCTGAACCCAGATCCATCTGACTCCAAAACTAGTGTGCTTTTCATTCCACCCTGCCACAGAGCCTGCTGGTTCTACTTCTTGCCTCTGGCAAATGTCCTCTAGAAGGAACCACCCTCAAATACATGCATCAAGGGTGACATGGTGCTGGTAAGGATCAAAGGCTCTGAGGAGGTGACAACTGCCATGGTACTTCTGGTCAAGTCCTGCCCAGCTCTGTTGGCTTATCCCCCTTAGTTGGGGGGACCTTGTCAGCATGACTCATTTGGATTATAATTTTTAAAGATAATTATGGATTAGCTTGGTGACCATCAGGCCCTTCTGTTATATCCCAGGAAATGGACCTAACCTGGTTATGGGGTAAATCGGATATAATCAGGTCCTAATTCAATATAGTGGCCCTACATAACATTTATCAAGGTATTGAAGTTAGTCTGTGGGTCAGACAACAGTGGCGGCGGCACTGGACTCAGATGAGAACACTCAACTTGCGCTCTCTGACAGCCTTCTGAAAGTTAGGTGGAAGAGACGAACTTTTCCAGTACCATATGCTACAGGTACACAGACTCGGATGTCCCAGACCCAGATGGGGGCATATGAACACCTGCAGACTGGTCGTATGCACACCTGCAGCCTTATTCTGCCCCCCGAAACCTGACAAAGGTGCCTAGAAACCTGGAACCCTGCTTTGGTCAAAACCAAACCTGGGAGATCAGCCCCTTCTGTGCCTGAGGATTGTAACTGAGCACGTGTACGTGGGGAACTTCTGGCCAGCTTTGAGTGGGAGGGAATTTATCTTCTAACTGGTGACTGGGGTGTCACAGAGGCTAAATAATAATGAGATTGCTGGGTAGATTGTGGTTGCGCTGGACAGAACGTCTGTGTCCCCTGGTCCCTGCCTTCAGAGCTCCAACAGGTACCACTCTCTGTGGGGTGCTGTGAGACCTCAAAAGCTCGGTTCAGTCCTGGGCTGCCATCACTAGGTGGCTGCTCTACCAGGATGGAAGATGAGAGGAGGAGGAGCGAGTCCTTGGGTCTAGGGAAGCGGCTGGGATGCGGTGTTGAGGGGGAAGGGCAAGGAGGTTCCGGGAGAGTTGTGGTATGCAGAGCAGAGCTGGGTTGGAGAGGCGTTGCCGGGTCTCTGTCCCTTGCTTCCCTCACTCCCTAACTGCTGTGTTCTCTGAGCCTTGCTCTATGCCATCGGCAGCGCTGGGCATGGAACGGCAGGAGTTGTGACCCTGGCAACACTCCTGGACACCTCACAGACAGTGACACAGGAGCTCAGAGGCTTTGTGAACCACCCAGGCCAGTGGGTGTCAGAACTGGTCTCTGATTTGTCACGCTCCAAAGCCTGGGTACCTTCACAGCACAGTTCACCTAGGTGACATGGTGGCTGGGGGTGAGGGGTGATTCCTGGTGAGGAGCAGGGGCATTTCAGCATGTAGCTGACTCAATGCTCCTGGACTGGATGTTCCCAGCAGTCAGTCACCACTGGGGGTTTTCCTAGTCAATGGCTGAGGTAGGTATGTGCCTTACACTTGGTGGAATGCCCAGCAGGGAGGGGGTTACACGAGGCCCGAGTTTGGGTGGTTGGGATTGGAAGTGGAGTTGGAAGTGATCAGGCTATAGTAGGCAGCCGAGGCCTTGGGGTACATGAGATGTTATGGGGAGTGTGCTAGAGGTCAAGCAGCTTCCAGGACTGCAGGCTCCACACTTCGAATTCTCAGCTCTGTCTGTTTGCCCCCCTGAATTTAGACCTCACCTTGAAGGCCATTGTCTGGGAACCCCACCCAGTAGGCTGGTGCCAGGAACCACAGTCCTCGTACCACAAGCAAAGTGTGAGGCAGTGTGCTGGCCAGGACAGGGAGACAGCACAGCTACAAGGCAGGCTGTGAAGCCAGCTGTTCTAGAAGACTTCTTTACAGAATTTGGAATCAAATAAACTGTCTCCCCAAAGACCTTTGGAATTCCAGAAAAGCAAATGTACCAGAGATGCTGAGAGTTTCCAGTCTGTCCTCACTCTCCTGGCTTTGTGTCCAGCTCTCCTTCCTGACTGCCAGCCAGGCTCACACCAGACACTTCCCAGCAAACTCACAGAGCTGGGAGCCACAGAGAAGCAATGAGGTTCCACAGACTCCTACCCGGCCTCCCTCAGAGGGACATGCCGCCTTCCAGACCTCCCAGCAAGCTCCTTCACTCCCCGGGCTGCTAGTGACCTTCTCTGATCAGCCAAATCTGCCTTTTGGCTTCTTGTTCCTCTAGCTCCTCCTATGACTGATAAGTCTACTTTCTAGAATAAGTTCCTGATTCTTCTTGCTGTGGTGGTTCTGCCTTCCCCTAATAATGGGGATGGTGTGAGATATACAGTTCCAGAAGGGGACTGCGTCCAGGCACCAAGCGTCATGAACCTGGATTGGTTCTGTGACATGTACTTGAGTAATAGTGGGAGGACAAGCTCCAGGCCAGAGTCATGACTGAGTCGGACTTTTCACATTGGCACCAGCTGAGGGAGTCCCATGGAACAGGCCCCACTGGAGCAGGGGACCCCTTACTCCAGTGGTGGAAGGAGCAGGGTGTCCTTCCAACGGTTGGATAGGTCGTGACTGGTTGCATCGCAGGGCAGTTGTATCACTGTGACTGAGGGTTGGAGGCGTCGGCTGGATGCTGGCATCAGAGTCGGGAATGTAGCTCCCAAATGGAATGACATTCCCCTGGGAAGTCAGAGTGCGCTGACTTGGAGGCTTCCGGGAAGATGCTGAGGGGCGAGAAGGGCTTGTGGGGACTGGGACGGGCTCTGCTGGCTTGCCGGAGAGGTTTTGTTCCTGTAATGTGATGAGCTAGTCTCGTCTCTGGAGTCTATAAAGTGGATTTATAGATGCTGCGTCAGGGCACAGCACATAAAGCACCGTGCCCCCTGACCCCAGCACCTTTGCTACTACTGTAATGCTCTGCCCTCAGATATCCATGTGGCTCACTCCTTTTTGCAGGTCTCTGATCACCTTTCCTGACCACCCTATACAAACAACCTCCCTTTTGTTGCCCTCTATCTCCTTCCCTGATCCATTTTTATTCCCAAAACATCACTTAGTACATTATGCATCTCTCTATTGTCTGTCTTCTTCCATTGGAACGTCAAGCTCCGTGAGGGTAGGGCTCCTGTCTGTTTCCTGCCCTGTTGGATGCGTGACACCCAGAACAGTGCCTGGCTCAGAGCACATCACTGCAGGTCAGAACCGACCTCTGTGTAAAGAGCAGCCTGTTTGCCTGCCCTGTCTTCATTCACGCCTGGGGTCTTGCCCTACAAGCAGGCCGCTTCTGGGTGTCAGGAAGGCTGGTTTGATCAATTAAGTACCCAACATGAGTCCTCAACATCCAGGGCTTTTTTCAGTCTCTTCTAATCATTATTCTTGATCATGGGATCTGTAACTATTTTGGAAGTGGATTTACTGCGATTAAATTCTTTCTTAGTCTAATCCTTTATGGAAAACAAAAGTTTTAAATGAAGTGAATTAGAATGGATTTGCTGAGGTTGGGTTGTTTGTACAATGGTTTTACCCGATTCGTTTCACAATCCAGGCCCTAAAGAAGATGCTGAAGGGTCGGTCCTCCTGTACGAGAGGGGAGCAGATCTCCAGGCTTCCTCGGTGCCCGTGACTGAGGGGGGTCACACATACGGGAGTCACAGGGCCAAGGCCCTGGAGGAGAACAACTGTCAGGGTGCCGGCACTTTATTTGGCAGGGAATACCAAGTTGTGAGGCTGCAGCGTGGCTGGGGTAATGGCAGAATCACAGCCCCCGGCCTTCCTTCTGACTCCTGCGATCCTCAGTGGCCACCACTTATAACCGCGAGGGTAGGTCTGCAGGGCCTGGGGTACAGGAGGTTCTGGCAAGCAACCTTTATAAGCAGAAGGGAAAGGATATGTCAGGGTCCTTCTGTGCCCCCGCTCCCCTGCCCTAGAGGCGCTAGCCCCCAGAGCTGTCAGTGTGCAGCCCAGCCCAGTGCCAAACCTGGGGGCACCGTGATGGTTTGAAATGCTGTTGCAGAGTACAACGTGGGAAGCAAGCTTTGATCCAGAATGAAAACAAAAAAAATCACTGGTGCCTGGCAGACCTACTCCAGTGACTTTAATGCCATGTGGGGACCTTGTTCTTGGCAACCCCAGTTACACGTGCCCAGACTTGCCTGGCCCCGAGGATCCCGCTGGGGTAGAAACTGGCTCTTACCCAGACATTTGGTAACGCTCAGAAAATGGGATTTTCCTCTTCTACTGCTGCATTTTTAACTTTGGGATTTATCACTGGTGGAATTTGCCCTCTGGTACTGTGGGTTTGGGGACTGCGAGTGGAGATCTATTCCTGGGTAGAGACAGCAGAGTTTCTTCCCCAAGGAAGGTGTTTTGATGAGGGTTTGGAGTCACAGGCATTGGACTCGTGGCTGCTGTCAGGACCTGCTGGCTTGGATTACCATGTTCCCGGGACTCTGGTGGCTTTCCTGCCAGGTTTCATTAAGAAAAATGCACAGAATGGTTTTGGCTGGCAGGCCATCATGAACCTCCTGTACTCAGGTGAGAATGGTGACTTCTTGGGGTAAAATTTGCAGCCTAAAGCCCCTCTCCCCTTTCAGTAATGGAAGCTGTCATGGCATAGGCCCCGTGGGAATGCCAGCTTAGCCCAGGATGGCACGCTACTGGTGCTGCCCATGCACAGGGAACCCTTGCTCCGTTAGCCTCCTCGCTGAGTATGGTTTGCAGGCTGATGTGGCCACATGTCCCTAACTCAGGAGAGGAAATCCAGAGTAGATGCATGCCCTCAACCCAAGACTTAGTGACAACTAACACAGGTGGAGCCCATTCATCATGCTGGACAGAATGCCAAGCAGTTTAGCTCACTTAATCCTCCACCCTGTCCCTGTCTGAGAAGCCCTTTAGCATTCACTGCTTTTTTCCACGGTCAGTGGCACAACTGGGATTTGAACCCCCAGGGCCTGATGCTAAGAGCCGAGGCTCTTCACCAGTCTGCCTGTCTTCCCACGGGGCCTGTTGGGTGATTCATTTCTTATTCTATACCCAGAGACAATGAGGCATAAACCAGAATAAAAGGGGGCTATTATGATATCACTATTTGCCATTTATCTAAATTAGATAATAAATCATGGAGCTACTTGAAACAATATACATGTCAACCTCCTGAACATTTAGTTATCTCTAGACACCATTTGATGGCGTCTGTGGTATAATTAACACTTTCTGTGAAAGTATGATATTTCTGTGAAATGGAAGAGTGAATGAGAAAATAAACTCAACCCGGTCCTCATCCTTGGGGCGGGGCTCATGGTGGTGGCCAGTTGGGATGGCTGGGGTTGCTGGGGAGATGGGCAATCACTCCTAGCCCTCTCTAGGCCAGGACTGTGCCTTAGGAAGGGGAAACCTGTCGCCTGCAGTAGCAGCCAGCAAAGCCGAGTGATGCCTCTCAGCTCCAAATAACTTCCCGGCCATTCATCAGGCTCAGCATAATTGGGCATCTGCCACTGGCATCTCCAGATGTTCGCCTTTATCAGATGAGGATGCGGTTCAGGGTTTTCATTCAGAGCCTTGTAAAAAGCCCTAGCTGGTTGGGGACGTTTATTGTTCATTTTATTTGAGTTCCTTATCATGTGCAAGATGTTCCAGGCCCCATTAGGAGACACAAAAGACTCAGAAAACACGGTTTCAGGGGGCGGAAGCTCACCGTGGCGTAGAGGAGACACGGCCACCGACATTTACAAACATTTGCTGAACACAATCAGCTGGCAGGAATGAAAGTCGCTCTCAGCATCACATCAGGGCAGGCGGGTGTGGGGTGGTGGAGGCCGAGCACTTAATGCTTGCCTGGGGGAATCTTCTAAAATCAGATGGGTGTTCCAGGCTGCCGCTCATTAATGTGGTCTTCAGATTACTACCCAGTAAGATGGGGGCCGGGTGGGGTCCAGAAATGGGGCAGAAGCATGACCAGGAGAATATTAAAGGGGATTCGCATCTCTTGAGAGGAACATTTGAGGTCTCCGTCCAGGCACATTATAAGTATTGCTTAACCATAAGTGTAGCTTGGTGAGATGCATTGATTTATACGTAGGTAGCTAAGGGCATTTAGGGAAAACCAAACACAGGCAATAAGAACTGTCCCCATCAATTTACAAAATTCATGTCTGAGACGGCATCATGGAGGGCAGACAACCCTGTTTGTGTGCATAAATTAAAGCTATTTTCTTTGGAAAAGGATAATTTAAATGATCGATAACCTCTTTTGAAACACTAAGTATTTCTTTTTTGAAAGCAACTTCATTTACTCTCTTCCTCTTATCAATAAAGGATTAGTGGAAGTTTATAACAATAGGTATGACAGTGAAGTTATTAAAATAGAAATGGGAAATTGGAACCCCTTCAGAAAAGAGAATATAAGTTTTCTAACCACAATGGGCAATTTTATGTCTGTGACCATGCTCCAGATTTATCTTTGAGCTTCCTGGAATTCAAGGCAAAAAGGGAAACGTGACCAATTACATAACTCTAGCTACTAACATGGACAAAGTATGTTAATTCATTGTTATTTAATTATTTGTAAATTTATAAAAGAGAGGTGGGACAGCTTTAGGGAAACTGGGGGAGATTTTTAAAAATATTTATAAAAGAAAGATTAATTTTGGACTTTTTTTTTCTTTGCAGTGTAGGGGATTGAACCCAGGGCTTCGTGCTTGCAAGACAAGCACTCTACCAACTGAGCTACATCCCCGGACTTGATCCTGCAATTTTTGACAAGAGGTGAAACCTGGGCAATGAGGACAGACATGCCCACCAAGATCTGAGTGAAGCTGGGAAGGCCTCTGCTTGTGGGTTTATGGCTGAATGAATGGATTATTGCTGTGGGAGGAGTCGGGGTCTGACCTCCACCCAGGCGTTTGTCCATGTCTGGCCTGCCCTCGGGCAAGGCTGTGCTCCATTCCTCGGGTCTTCTCAGACACTGGCTGTGACATTTTGCAAACAAAGAACTCAACCACAGCTCTGTCTCTCCTAGGCTGAGAACCCCGGGAACGGGGTGTCGCCTGGTCCTAGGCACATCTCAGTGCTGGAAGATAACAGCTCACAAACCAAGAACAGGACGAACATCCATAAAATAGCAAACATCATTTACCCGTGAGGGGGGCATTTTAAAAGCTCTTGATGACCACAATCAAATCTGCCCCCCTTTTACCGCGGTGGTACCTCAGTGGACCTGCTCAGGAGAGTCAGGTGGTCATGAAGTGTCGGGTCAGGGGTGCGACTGTGATGTTGGTTGGCCTCGGCAGGACACAGCGTGGCCCTTCTGATGTGTGATGGGCTCTGCTCAGGTGGCTGTGTGGGGTCTCACAAGGGCCCTGTGAGTGGTGGCTAGGCCTTGGTGGGGCGGTGGGGAGGACCCTGGGTGACAGTCTGACCTATCTCCCAGCAGGCCTGCAGGTGCAGGTAGCAGGGAGGAGCGAGGGTTGGAAGGGGAGGGGGAGGGGAGGACTGGGCTTGAGCCGGGCCAGCTGGGCTGCCATGGACTGGAGGCCAGGAGGTGGGAGTGTTGCGGGGATAACGATGGAAGAGGCCAAAGGGAGGCCCAGAGCAGCGGTGGAGGAAGAGCAGCCTTGTCAAGCCGGGTCACTAAAGCAAGTCCCACGCTCTACCTCAGTGTTTTATTCTGTCAAATGGAGCTCCTGACGCCCTTCCTGTCTTGCTCTGGTGGCACCAAGGGAAAGTGATACGATACCCTGGGGATCCCAGGACAATGGGAAGGCCATCGCAAAATGCCGAGAGCTAGGAGGAGGCCCAGACATGATGAACATAAGGAATTCAGAAGTTTGGACCATCAGGAATTGGCCGTCCCCTGGGCCAGTGGGGAGAGGCTGGGGTAGGGTTGTTCTGAGACAGGGTGGCTGGGAGGACAGCAGAAAGGACACAGGGGAAGCAAAAGCACTTTGTGATATGAAGAGTTTGAAAAGGCAGCAGGCAGCCAGAAATGTGGGCCTGGACCAGGACAGCCACAGAGGCGGGAGGCTGGGGAGGGTCGGAGCATTCGTAAGTCTGTTAGTGGCCAAAGGCATTTTCTGAGAAGAAAAAACAGTCAAAGATGGTGCCACAGGGGAGGGCCTGAATCTAGGAACCATCTAGAGACTGGAAAGAAGGAGGGGAGACATGCTGGAAAGTGAGGTGTGTGAGGCCAGGGAGACAGAGGCAGCTGCTGGGCAGATCTGTGCCCAGTCAGATAAGCTGCGAGGCTTCCTGGGAAAGGACTGGCAGGGGAGGGTATGAAGTGCAGGCGATGAGGAAGTGGTGGCCGGGGGGGACTATCAAGGTACTCCCCAGCAGCCTGTTAGGAGCCATGAGTGCACCCTGGCCCAATGACCAGTGCTGACATGCATGGCCACTCCTGGTAGCCAGGTACCTTCCTTGGGAGTGGCAGGGAGGAAGCCCACAGCCAGCATGAAAGTCTAAGTGACCAAACCAACTAACACCAAACGTAGAAAAGGCCAAGAGGAAATTCAACAGATTTCCAGCCACATCTACTGCCCCAAACAGCTGTGTCTAGGAGAAAGCAGAAAGCATCCCTGAAGAGTCAAGATGGCTGCCACAGCACCTGTGACTAGCCAGCACGCTCGCTTTGTAAGGAGAGGCCTCACTCATCGCTGGCTTGCTTTATTTAACTCACAGTCATTGTTTACCTGGTTTCAATTTTTAAAAAAATCAAACCAAGAGAAAAACCACAAGGCAAGGGGCTCTGTCAATCTCAAATATGCACCATCATCCCAGTGAGGAATCAACCTGGACAACTCCCAGCTCCCACTCGACTGACATTCCATGATTCCCATATTTTTGTAACGAGGATCCCTGAGTCATCAAGACATTGTAAAATAATATCCCATCTCTGCTGCTTTAGAAGGCAGAACTGTGCACACTCTGAGTAGTAGGTCAAGAACTTGTGCTTTGCTGAGTGCAGTGGCACACGCCTATAATCCCAGCAGCTCAGGAGGCTAAGGCAGGAGGATCATGAGTTCAAAGTCAGCCTCAGTGAAAGCGAGGTGCTAAGCAACTCAATGAGACCCTGTCTCTAAATAAATACAAAATAGGGCTGGGGATGTGGCTCAGTGGTTGAATGCCCCTGAGTTTTATCCCTGATACCAAAAAGGAAAAAAGAAGAAAAAAAGAAAAAGAACTTGTACTTTTAAAAATTAGGCATTTGGAGAGGTGATGGAAGCACATTTATTGAGTACCTACTATATACACACCATATTAAACTTATTAACCTCCTAACAATCCTAGAAGAGACCATCACCTTTACCATTTCAAAGGAAAGGAAATAGAGAACTGAAGTGGTGTATCTCAGATTATATTGTCTATTTTTTTTTTTTTTTTTGGTACTAGGAATCGAACCCAGGAGCGCTTAACCACTGAGCCACATTCCCAGTCCTTTTTTATATTTTATTTAGAGACAGGTTCTCACTAAGTTGCTTAGGGCCTTTCTAAATTGCCGAGGCTGGCTTTGAACTTGTGATTCTCCTGCCTAAATCTCCCGAGCTATTGGGATTACAGGCGTGTGCTGCTGCACCCAGCATCAGTTTATGTTGCTAATGCTTTTCTCATTTCACTCTGGGCTTGCCTCTGTCCGTGGTGAGTGCCCGTGAGCAATGCAGAAATGCCTGCTCTTTTTATGTATTTGTTTATTTTGAAGTAGGGTCTTACCATGTTGCCCAGCCTGGCCTCAAACTGCTGGGCTCAGGTGATCCTGCTCTTTAATAACAGGTGAACGAGATTTTTGTTGGATCCATAGGGCCTGAGTTTGGGTGATACTCTTTGCGGTAGTGGGGATGGTGGTCACTGTCCCATCAGCTTACTGTGGGGCCTGCTGTTCCTTCCCTGGCCTCCACACCTTTGGACACTCTGAGGGGTGTGGGGACTAGTCCTGCAATATTGCCATCATGAGGAAGGGGTGTGCTCACGGGGAAGGTAGTTTTGTGGACCGCATCCTCCAAGGGAAATGACTCTTGGGGGGACTTGATGGTGACAGGCTGTTTTTCATTCTTTAATCACTCAGGAAACACATTCATTTCAGTTTATTCAAAACAGTGGAAAATCATTGAGTTTTTTCCTGTGTAAAGGTCAAACTATAAAAAGATAAGTGGACTCAGAGAACTCCAGGCTGGTTGCAGAACATGGCGGTGCATTAGGATGGATCCAAAAAAGGCTTTAATCCTCCTTTGGAAACAGCTCGTAATAATCCCCTCTGTACTTTCCCCCATGTGTGTTAAATTCTTGTTTTGGGGTTCAAGGACACAAAGCAAGTGACTTTTAATGGGTAGAGCACGGTCTGTACAGACCCGGAGCCCTGGCTCAGAATCCTTACCAGCTGCTATGCACCAAGTGTGAAACTCTGAGCAAGTACCCTCACCTTCTAAGCCACCTTTTCCCCATTTGAAAAATGGGCACAGTCCCCATCTCAGTGCTCTTCTGAAGGGCCCAGTGTACCACCTGGCAAGGTCCAGGCAGGTGGACTTTCCCCACCTTTCTACCCATGACTTTCCACCTCAAAGGTAGACAGACGAAGCCTGGCATGGCCTGCTGGCTATACAGACTGAGGAGGACACAGGCAGCTGCACCCTAGAGACAGAGTCCCTGCTCTGGCTTCCTTCTGCACCTTGGTCACCTGACTACGTTCCCAAACTCTGATAGGGCTCTGCTGTGCATGGACTTGGGTGACCTGTGAAGTCCTTGCTGTTGGAAGATAAACAAGTCACTGTGAGATCCCCATCACAAGGACATTTTAAAAGGGCACTTGGTAATTTAACTGCTTTTGTGAAGCTGAGCAAGTGGTGGGAGGACGAGAGAGTATTTTGAAAACACTTCAGAACTTGGAGAAAATCTTTCCGAGTGCCTTTGGGAAGATAAGGAATGGCTCTGCTCCCTCTACTTCAGCAAATCCAGGCTTCGCGCATGCTCAGGTGGGTGCAGACACCTGTGGCGTGGGCCAGCTCGGTCTCTCCAACACCAGCATCCACTGGAGGGTAGAGGAGGGGGTTTGGGAGATGAAGTCAGACCTGATGCTGGGTCTGGTAACCTGGTTTCCTGGTAGGGAGTCTCTGGGCCTGGGGGCCCCTCCAAGCCCCACAGATGGGAGTTGGTCTTTGTCTCCTAATTTGTGCCCAGGTAGGAACCAAAGGGATGGCATGTGCAAAGACCTGTAGAGGAGAGCACTGGCTTTGGGCCTGGCCATCGGGAGGGGTGTGGCCTAAGATGAGGGAAGCTGGTAGCAGCCAGATCCTGCAGGCATCAGATCAAGTGACCCTGTCTGATCTGTGTTCTATAAAGGTCACATGGGTGGCCAGGAGAGGAGGGCTCAGAGTCAGCAGGTCCAGGTAGAAGGTTGCCTTGGTCACCCAGGGATGCAGTGGCAGCATGTAGATAACACATTTGAAGGAGGGATGGACCAAAGACTGGTGTGATTTTGAAGGTCAGAGAGGACGGGCCAGGAGGTCTCAGGTCTCAGTCCTGAGCAGTTGGGTGGATGCTGTGGCCTTACTCTGAGGTGGAAGGGGTGGTATGCGTTTGGGTGTCAGAGATGGGCAGATAGCTACTAAGGTGCCTGAGAGACAACCAGGTGGGACCTGGCCGTGAGAGCAGGGGCCTAAAGTGCAGAGCAGGGAGAGGGTCAAGCCAGAAAGTGAGAAGTGGCCAGTAGCTGGGTGCAGTGAAGTGCGCCTCTAATCCTAGCGGCTCAGGAGGCTGAGGCAGGAGGAGTGTAAGTTTGAGGCCAGCCTTAGCAACTTGTGAGGCCCTAAGCAACTTAGCAAGACCCTGTCTCAAAATAAAAAGTAAAAGGGGCTGCGGATGTGGCTCCGTGGTTAAGCACCCCTGGGTTCAATTGCTAGTACCACAATAAAGGGGAAAAAAAAAGTGGCCAGTAACTGAAACCTAGAGAATGGATGAAATCACACGGGAAGAGTGCAGAGTGAGACCCAAAGGGGACCGGAAGAAGCTCCTGAAATCGCCCACAGTGAATCCTGTAGAGAACCCAAGAGGTGAGCAGCGGGTTGCTAGGAGAGGAAGGAATGGGGGTCTGAGACAGGAGCCGGCAGGGGCCAGGCAACAGGGAGGACTTTGAGATTGACTGGCCACTGGGCTAACCTGCAGGGCACTGAATGTGATCCTGCCTGGTCAGTCTGAGGCCCTAGCTATGGTCTGAGCCAATTCTGTATCTTTGCAGGGTTCGTTTCCTTGGACAGAAGGTCCAAAGTGGGCTACCAGGGGGTTTCCAGGAGATCTGTCAGGAACTTTATCTTATGTCTTAAATTTTCTTCCTGCCAGGACCTCAGTAACCTGGAAAGGGTAACCAAGACTGCTGTGTTTATATTATTTTAATCTTGACTTTCAAAAAACATAGCAGATGTTTATTTTAAATGTTAACACGAGGTTCTATCTTACTATCCTTATACTCTTCAAATGAAAAGACTAATTTAAAAGATCTATAACTTAACATGTAATTTGTAGAGTCTTAGAGAGCTTACCTCCACACGTTTTTTCTTCAACCTTTTTTTTGGGGGGGCGGGTGGTCACACAGACCTGTCTTAGACAATTAGATATTTAATGTGACGTGCTCAGCTTCACAATGTAAAAGGGAAAGGGCAGGTTTTGGCTCAGCTACAAATGGCTCTGTCCCCAAATGTGTCCAACAGCCTGATTTAGTATTAAATCTCTGAAATGATTGATTATCCATTAGGGTAGCTTTTTAAAGAGTTCATCACATCAGATTCAAACTGCCAACAACTGCGCGGCGAGGGCAGCGAGGCGAGACCCTGTAAAACCAAGAGGAATCTGAGTGGAGCTGTGGATTCTGCCTTCCGTGGGACTCAGACCAGACCTCCATTAAGGAAAGTAACAGGCTGCTGTGGCCACTGTGCCTGGTGACCAGGCATGTGCCAGCCACTTCCTGCTGGACAGGTCAGGGAGAGTGCCTCACGAGGAGTAAACACTGTCACAGGGCATGGCTCAGAACCAGACCTTGTTCCCTGCCTCATTGGCCCCCTGAATTCTCCCTGGTCCTCAGCCAGCCCCTTCCCACCTCCCCATCCCTGGGGCCTCAGACTCTGAGCTGACTCAGGCCTCCACTGCACCCACCCTGCTTCCCTCCTCGGGTCATTTCGGCCACCCCAAGGGAGGTTTGTCCCTAATCCTTCCTGACCCTCTCATCCAGCCGACACTGGCAAACTTTACAAAGTCCAAGTCTAAGGTCATTATCATCTGCTCCTCACCTCAGCAGGTTTCCTGTTAACAGCACCACCCCATTTGTCCCCTAATTCTGCCTTGTCCTTGTATGCTCAGCAAACAGTTTACTTTGGCAGACTCACCAGGAAGTGATAATACTGCAAAAGCCAGGCGGCTTATGGGCTTTTATTTCTGAAGTTGTGTGTATGTAGGTAGGTGTGCCTCGGTTGGGTTCAACAGTTTTCAGGCTGGAGTAAGTGTTGTTCATGCTCAAAGGAACAGCTTCGGGGCTTCGGGCTCTGTCTATGTGGAGTATCAGAGCACAGGCAATGTGCCGTATATTCCGGGGCAACTTGGCGGTCGCAGGGTCTTGCAGGAGGCCTGGTCATTGGAGGATGCCAGTTCTCTCCTGAGCTGTGTGGCTGGCTGCTGGGCACTCAGTCATGAATGCTGTACCCAAAGGCTCTTTGGGAATATTTCACAGCCATGTTCACTCAAGGTTAAGCCCCCTCCTAGGGCTGACCTGTGGCCAATACCTGCCTGGTGGGGAGAGAATACTAACACCAGGTCCCTTGACTTCCACTTAGGGAAACTCCAAGGGGTTGTCTTGGCTCTGAGCTGGGTCCCTTTCTCCTTTTGTCCCTTTGCCCAACCCCACCTTCTTTTCTTCCTTGCATTCACCAACAAACCTGTGCACACTCAAGAACCCTAGTCTGTGGCCAGCTGCCAGGGCTCAGCTGACGGAGGTTGGGCTGACCCACCCTTACCCTGTCCAGACCCACCCTGGTCAAGCTGTGCTGGGGCTGCCCACATGGTTCCAACTTTCTGACCAGGTGAGACTAACCCCCTTCGATTGTTCTATTTCACTCTTTTGTTACATTCGAGGCTCCCTAAGAGGCCACCTGGGAGGCATTTGTTTGTTTTTGAACTTAGGAAAAACTGTGTGGTTTTTGGCTTTGGTCTGTTTTGGTTTCGGTTTGGTTTATGCTACAAACACCAACAATTGAGAAAGAGATCGGGCTTTCTTTGCTTTTGCTGCTCGGAAGCTTGGAGCCCAGGCCTTGGAGGTCTGTGCGTTGCTGGACAAAGACCCTGGCACCGAGTTTCCTGAGCTGTCTTCCTCACTGTGGTTTCTGGCTTGTTTTGCTATATCACACAGTTGCTCTGAGCTTCTCAGCCCCTGTGTGGAATGAGGTTGGGTACGAATGAGTAAACACACACAAGAAGCCGAGTGGTGTGGCATCACGCAGACCAAGGCACCCGTAACCAGCTCCGGACGTTTGCCAAGACATAACTTCTCTAAGTCACAGTTTATTCAGCCAAGGAGCGGGCCTAATGCATGCACCACAGGATTACTTTGAAGATAAATATAATAAGCATGTGCTTAGTACACATCAAGTACTAAGAGCTCAAAATATGGCAGACATTCGTAACAATTGCCTATAAAGTCATACTTCTCTCAAAAAAAACTGCCCTATCATGTGATCAGATTTACCCCTTCTTCCTTCCTGTTGTGTTCTGGCTGTCAGTCAAGATGTTTGTGACCTGCTGGGTTTCCCTGTATTGTGGCAGGGACCCCTGTGCCCACCCAGGAGTCCGCAACCTGCTACAGGCTTATGGAGCAGCAGAAAGGGCAGTGGGAATTCTTGCTGAGAGCTGATCCAGGCAGGTGGATATGCAATCAAATAAATGGGATAAATGAGCACTAGAGGCTGGAGGAGACCTAAGCTCTCTATGTGAACTGAACCTTCATAAGATGAGAAAAGGGTTGTGGATGAGAGATGGGTGATGAGTTATTTAGCATAAGATGATGCAAATCTATGCCTTTGAATACTTTAAATATAACCCTCTGTTATAAAAAGAATTGCACTAAATTTTTTAAAGCTTAGATCTTTCTATGGGTGAGAGACTCACTTTCCTGATAGGGACATGTTCCCTAAAAGGCAAATGGGAAAGGCAAAGAACAACTACAATGTTAGCATCCCGTTCCCCTGCAGGCAACTTAGGAGGATTCCTGCATTCTGTGGTCTCCACTAGCAACCTGTATGCCACATGATACCTTGCAAACCAGTTCAGAACCCACAGCAGAGCAGAACAGTCCATTTCAAAGGGAGGTGGCTTGGAAAGATCTTTCTTATGTTCATTTTGAAAGTCAGCCTGCCCCTTGCTCTGTCCTCTCATAATTCCAGAATGGCATGAACCATGGTCTTGAGCATGTTCAAAGATAGATCTGAAACTGAATGTCCTTGTCTTTAGGGAGGATGAGGAGTCCAGAGCAGGGAACCAGCCCTATCCTGGGTCTAGAAGGGCTTGCTGGGTGCATCCTTTTTGGAGGAAAGAGGGATAGTATGAGGACAGGATGCTGATGATGGGGGTCAAGGGTAGGAAGAAAGAGCACTAGGGAAGAATGGAGGGAGGGTGACATAAGGACAAAGATGGATCTAGATCAGGCCCCAGCATGATTTGCTTGTAGAAATGGCCTCAGGAGGGGTGAGAGGAACAAAGAAATGGGATATAGCTAAGGACAGAGCAAATATCTGCTTGCTGGTTTGGCCTTTGAGTGTTTTTGTTTTTGTTTTTTGGTACCAAGGATTGAATCCAGGGGTCTTAGCCACTGAGTCACATCCCCTGCTTGACCTTTTTTTTTTTTTTTTTTTTTTTGAGACAGAGTCTTACTAAGTTTCTCAGGGTCTTGCTAAGTTGCTGAGACTGGCTTTGAACTTGTGAAACCTCCTGCCTTAGCTTCTGGAGCTTCTTGGGATCACAGGTGTGCACCGCCACACCTGGCTTTGGCCATTTAGTTCTGAACGGGCAAGGGATACCGGGTCCTACCCTTCTGGAGCTAGTTTAGAAGAGGTCTGAAGTAGGTCTGGAGGAAGCTCTCCAGAGCTGCTATGGGCCATCAGCGAAATGGGGAGAGGCTCAAGGTTGATGGCCCTTGAGCTGGGATCCTGCCACAGAGACTGGCTGAAGTTCTAGAACACACACTAAGCACATTAAACCTTCCTTTGGGGGACCAGCCAGTGCAAGAGGATCAGTCTGTGCCTGGTTCAGGGACCTTCTGCTCCATCACCCACAGGCGGATGTGGGGACAATGTCTTCCTGTATGCATAGTCTGAAGGAGGGGGCAGGGTGGAGCTACACTTATAGTCTCTTTCAGCATTTATTGACAGTTTTTTCCTAAAAACCTGTTAACACATTTCCTTGTGCCTCCAGAGTTTTGATGAGTGAGAAAACCCACATATTTCACTTCCATCTTGGTAACAATAACTTTCTTCCCTTTCATGAACAATGGAGGATCAAAGATGATCAGGGGCCCCTCCCCCACCCAAGAGAACATAGATGCCCCAGGGCCCAGCTTCCATTTTCTCTATGTAATGATGATAATAATGACCATCACAATGAAACCTGATCCTTCAAATGAGTATAATGACAATAATGATAAAGACAGCACTGGAGAGTGGGGGGAGAAGAGACTTTGGAGCCAGACTGCCTGGCCCACGTAGCATTTGGAGTCCCAGCTCTCAATAACTGTGGGAACTTGGGAACTTTGTTCCCAGGACCCCTCATCTGTCAAATGGAGATCAAAGTAGATAATCATTGAAATGCATTTAACAGAATACCTGGCACGTGGTAGTGCTATTATTGCTATCCTTATTACTGATGCATTATTACTGTTACTTTGTACTATTGATATCATTATTGTTATTACTGTTTTTTTGTTTTTTTTTTTTTAGGTACCTGGGATTGAACTCAGGGGCACTTGACCACTGAGCCACATTCCTAGCCCTATTTTTTATTTTATTTAGAGACAGGGTCTCACTGAATTGCTTAGTGCCTCGCTTTTGCTGAGGCTGGCTTTGAACTCGTGATCCTCCTGCCTCAGCCTCCCAAGCCTCTGGATTACAGGCATGTGCCACTGCACCCTGCTGATTGTTATTACTGTTCTTAATATGGATACCATGACTATAGGCACCAAGGCCTTTTCCTGTACATGTATCACAATATCACAATCCTATAAGGAAAAAGGCATGATTATTATTATTCCACTTTGCAGATGAGGAAACTGAGGCTAAAAGAGGTAGAGCGATTTGCCCAAAGACCTCCAGCCGGATGCATAGCCTTGGAATGCCTTGGCATGCCTTGGCAAGATGGAGCCAAGTTACCCAGGATTAAAGGGATTCTTCACCAGTACCCACAGTCCTTCATTGTTCCTGCACAGCAGGGAGGGAGATTTTACTGCCTCTCTTTAATGCGTGGGGCAACAGGGCCAGGTGAGTTAAGTGGCTCCTAGGTGGTCTTGCCTTTTTCAGCTAAGCTATTTTCAAGTCATCTGATCAGAACCACTTTCCACAATCACAATTTAACCATCCATTGTCATGTGCATGGAGGCAACTGCCCTGTAGGCCACCCCACTTGGTGCTGTCACAATGATTAATAAGGATATTCCGTCTGCACATGAGGCCTCTCAGTCAAGGCCTCAGAATGCTTTGCAAGCATTAATTAAACTTCATGGTGGTGACTCAGCCAGGTGGGGGCCCTGAGCCCCACTTTATATGTCTTTAGTTGGTACATAAAGAGACCAAATCACTCCCTTATCAAGTCACATCCTTCAACCCAGCCAGGCCTGGTTCCCCATCCCTGAAGAAATTTGACCAAAATCACTTTTCAGAGTAAACACTTGTCTCTTGTCCTTCTAGACTTATAACCAATGCTCAGAGCCATTTCACATTTGAGTCAGGACAATGTCAACAACCTGACGCCTGGACCCTGGCAGGTTCCTAACTGGGGCAGATATAGCTCCTGACCTGTGCCCACCAGCACCTGCCCACAGGGACCTCTGGGATCAGGTCTGTCCCTGCATATATATGGCACCCCCATCCTTCCTTCAATCAAGTCACCCCACATCACCAGCTCTGCCCTTGTCCATCTGTCACCTACTTGCTATGGCTGACTGCCTGGGGCTTATAGGAAGGTGGGCAGAGACTAATAAGTCAGGGTAAAAAGCTCAGGCCTCCGCCCAAAGACGGGGGTAGCCACAAAAGGGACAGATGTGATCATAGGTCTGCTCTGGCATGACAGTACAGGATGGTATGGGTGTGGGGAGAGGGATGGGAGACCAGAGGCAATGGGGCCTGGAGAGGCACGGCTATGAGTCAGGGGAGCAGGGAGGGGCTTCTAGCTCAGCTGTGGCAATGGGGGCAGGGCAAGGAAGGTTTGAGTGACATTTAGAAAGGAGACTGACAAGACTTGGTGACTACATGGAGGTAGGACGAGGGAGAAGGAGGAGCCCTGGACAGAGCTCGCTACCTCCTGACCCACTCTGCTAGGCATTTCTGCTCCTGTGTCAGGCACAGGGCTTAGTAAACTCACGGCCAGCTTCGTAATGTTTGTGTACAGGGCTCTCCCTGCTGTCCTGGGGAAGCCATGCCTAGTAAACAGCCAAGTCCAAACCCTACTTCCTCAACCCCACCACCTCCTGGGCACATACTTTCTGGCGTGGTCAGGGATTAAGCCCTGACACTCATCCTTCAATCTCCATTCCTGGGCCATTGACATTCCAGGGCACTGCTGAATTGACCCACATTGAATCTGAGGGGGCGGGCATTTGTTTTCTTCCACAGTTATTGATGAAACTACAGCCGGGGTGGTGGGGAGGGCCTGCCTCTATGGTAGGCTAAATATTGGCCTCTGAAAGAGTCCACGCCCCAACCCCCAGAACCTATGAAGATGTTATTTTTGTGGCAGATGTGATTAAGTCAAGGTTCTTGAGATGGGGCTAGATTATCTAGGAGGGTCCAGTGTAATCACAAAAGTCCTTACAAGAGGAAGCAAGAACACCGAAGAGGATAAAGGGGAGATGAGAGAAGCTGAAGCTGAAGCAATGTACTTTGAAGATGGAAGAAGCAATCATGAGCCAAGAAATACAGGAAGCTTCTAGAAATTAGAAAAAGGCAAAGAAATGGATTCTTCCTTAGAAATTCCAGAAGGAATGCCAGCTTACTGACACTTTGATTTTAGATCAATGAAACTGATTTTAGATTTCTGATCTTCAAAATGTTAAGATAATGAATTCCTCAGTATCATTAAACTATGGCAGAAATTCTCAAAAAGTGGTAGAATTTATTTTGAATGAGGGAAGGGATTTATTCTGATTTTTCTGAGACTTTCACAGAATCAGAATCTTCTTCTCCCCTTGCTCAGAACTGGGGAAATCAGAGATGTTGTGCCTGGTCCTCATGTGAGCTGTAGCCTGGATCAGGTCTTCGGCAAGACCTGGAAATTGGGATGGAAAGTGTGTGGGAAGCAGAGGCCTGGAGAGTGCTCAGAGGAGGGAAATGACATTTGATGCTGCTGTTGCCTGAGGACCCTGGTCAGGAGAGAACTGATGGTGAGGAAGTCTCTATCCTACTCAGAGGTCTGTTGTAGTTTGATGGTACTGAGGATTTGAGGAAGAAAGGTAGGGAATTATTTTCTCCTTGACCATGGATTTGAGATGGCTGCAAATTGCTTCCTATGTAATCTCCCTTGTTTTAACCTCCAGGAAACAGTGGGGCATTTCTGCTCCCTTAAGGTACACCTACCACAGAGAGGGAGGCTGAGGAGCCTGCCAGAGAGGCCGGCTGGGCAACACTGGCTCCCTCATTAAAGAGACAGGGTTGAAGTGAAGATCTCTGAGGTCCCTTTCAGCTTAAAAAGTCCGAATCTTCCTGAAAAGGACTAATTTTCCTTTTTTTGGAACTGGAAATTGAACCCAGGGGGCTTAGCCACTGAGCCACATCTCCAGCCATTTTTAGAATTTTTTATTGTGAGACAGGGTCTCGCTAAGCTTCTTAGGGTCTTACTAAGTTGTTGAGGCTGGCTTTGAACTGGCAATCCTCCTGCCTCAGCTTCCCAAGCCACTGGAATAAGAGTTACGTACCACTGTGCCCGACTAGGACTAATTTTCTCAACCACTGTACATTATTTATATGGCCCTGGTATGGTTGATAGGATTTTAGTTAGAATCATTAACATTCACTTAGTCCTCAGAGGGGCTATGCAGTCATTTTCATTTTATTAGCTCATTGATCGTCACAACCTCTAAACACGTACTGGAATCACCCCAATTTATAGCTAAGGTTCAGAGATATGAAGTTCAAGTTAGTGTCAGAGCCAAGATACTGACCCAGGTTTTCTGTCTTCCATGTCACCTTCTTTAGGGCAAAAAAGATCATCCCTGTTCTGTGTCCTGGTTCAATGAGGTTGAAGACTTTTCTTGGGATTCTGCAAGGAATTACAAGCAAACTGGGTTGGGCCTTTCTTCCTATCCCCTGCTCACTAGAACTCTGTGTTAGGTTTAGACAAGGGCCATTGGGCTGCCCCATTGTTTGCCCACTGACAGGTAGTTCCTAAGCTTGGCACTCCTGCGCTCTGAGCATGGAGGAAAGACTGGCACAGGTGAAGCTAATCATGAAGGCTGACGTGGTGGCTCTGGAGCCTGGCAGTGGCTGGGGTGAACAACCAAGTTTACCTCAGGAGGAGCTGGGGTGCTGTCCCCAGCAGAGAAGTGGTGGGGAGAGGGAAGACTAAAGGCCTCACTGGGGGTGCGCAGTCCACATTGAGGTGAACACAGCCCAAAGTGACCCAGGGCTTGGTCTGTGTAGCCTCCTGTCCCTCCTTGCACAACATCAGAGGAGCTGATTCTGCATTTTCTGGAACTTGCTGTTCTCTCTAGCCCTTCTGTCAGGGAGAGCAGCAGTAGGGTTCTTGGCTGAGTCCTCCAGGGCCTGGCTGTCGGGGATATGGGTCAGCACATATGGAAGCATGGCAGATTGGCAGCCAGGGCTGACTAGCCCTCCTGGTCCCAGCCACTGACTGTCGGGAAGTCAGTCTCTCCTGGTTCCTCTCCTGATTCCAGGAGCACTGCATATCCTTACACACTGTACATACATGACAGAATGCAATCATACTAAAGACATCCTCTTGGGGCTTTGAATCCTAAACCTTCCCCCAAGGGCATAAAGCCTGTCCTTCTGCCTGCTTCATTTGCCCCTCCACAATAGTTCTGGAATTAGCATCTCCAGAGACCCTGTGATTCCTGGGAACAGTCTAAAGAGCTTTGGTGCTGTGTGCCAGTGTCATATAGCATCATGGTTAACAGTCAAGCTGAGTTTGACTCTGCTGTGACCAGGTAGAGTAGCTTCATTTCTGAACCCCAATTCCCTCATCCACAAAACAGAGGTTATCACAGTAGCCACATCCTAACCTGGTTGAGGGATAACAAGGAAAAACCCATATAGAATGTTTTAGCACTGCACAACTGCCAGAATGCTCAATAGATGCTGTGATGTTCCAAAAGTTGTTGCCCTCATGACTCTACCATAAAGCAGAAGTACGTTCTTAAGGAAATGGTCTCTAATAAAAGTCATAGAAGGCTTCTCCCAGGAAGGTGTGGAAGAAAGGCCTGGGCCTCAGCTGATGGCATGGTGCTCATAGGAGGATGTTCATGGCACCCACCACCACTTACCAAGCAGCGTGCTTGGGAGGGCCAGAGTCAGAACCTCTAGCTTCAGATCCTTGGTTGTTAATTCTCAGCACATAAGAAATATAAAGTGAACTCCCTGGAGGTGACCTGCAGCCAAGGCTGGAACTGGTGAAGGAAGAGCTCTCCTATTCAAAAGGCTGCTGGGGGTCAGGTGGAGTAGTCAAGAGCCCCGCCTGCCAAGTGGGTCTCCTCCACCCTCATGGTTCCAAGGTTCCACATGAAGCATCAGTGGCGGGGTTTGACATGGAATGGGCGCAAATGACCCAGAGTCTTCATCTATTGAAGGGAATTCTTGGCTCCTGGGATGTGTGGGCTACGGGAGAAAAACCCCTTTGATACCATGAAGACAAGAGGCGGGGATATGGAGAATAAGCAGTGCCACTGAAAGAGGGAGAGGGACACTACCCAGAAGGGACAGCACCTGGGTTTGCCAGCATTTGGTTGCAGGGAAGTCAATCACACGTGTGTCCCAAGGTTGATGATGTACCTACCCCCAGCACCCACCACATAGCCAGTCATGTGAAGGGTGCTAAGGAAGTGCTGAGTGAGTGGATTTTGACCAGAAAGGAGCATGGATCTCTGATGCTGATCATGGGCCAGATCAAGGAAAAATAAACTTCAGACTTGAGATAAAATAAGGGTGAAGATATAACAGAGGCTTATTTTAGACCATCTTATCTATTGCAGAGTTAATAAACCAATTCTATTTTTGCTAAGTGCATAGCAGAGTTCTGAGTACAATCCCCCTTTTTTGTTATTTTATTTTATTTTCTAAATAGGATCTTTACATGATCAGGCATGTGGTCAGCACATTTGCTGAACATAACCCAAGGTTTGAAGCAGAACCAGGTCACATGATGTCAGACAGCAGGGCATCCACAGGGGAATGAGTATTGATTTGATAACCTCATTTGATCTTTGACAAACCCATTCATTATGTCATTATGGGGACTGGACAAGAAGAGCATGCAGAGTGGTGAGCTGGCTGACCCGGGTCGCATTGACGACCAGTTCCTGACCATGCCAAGAAGCTTCCACAGGTCTTCCCACGGCAGGCTGAAGCTGATTCCCGCTGGGCCACAACCTCACCCCTACTGCTTGGTTCCTAAACAAGTGACTCACTGATGGAAGTTGCCAGTGGTAACTACTGAATATCAGAGAGAGAGAGAGCTGCTTCAAAAGACTGTGAAACAATGAAAAGCTCTTGACAATTGATTAAAAATCAATACGGTGAGGAAATAGCACCCAAAATAGAAATATCCCCAAGAGGCCAGGGGACAGATCAACATTCCTCATTGCTGTTTCTGTTGCTGCACTCATTTCCCAAACCCGACCGTGTGCACACATTTGAATCTCTCATATAGACTCGGCCTCCACCCTGGGAGGTTTGATAGTTTATCAATAATAAGAACAATAATAATTCTAGTTATGGACTACTTCTCTCAGTCAAACACTTTATATTTTCTTGTTTAATCCTCCCATCTGTTGATAGAATTCTTCCCATTTTACAGACGAGGAGGCTCAGCCATTCTAGGTTTGCTTGGCAACCAAATTTTAAATCAGAGATTTAAGTTCAGGTCTGTCTGATTCCACAAAGTTGGTCTTCCTACTTCTCTGTATTGTCCAGCTTCCAGACAGCAGGAAACACGTTAGGGCTGGGGATAGTGAATGCATTTAGTGAAAGAATCAGGATCCTAAATTTTTTTTTCAGCACCAGGAATTGTACCCAGGGGTCCTCTACTATGGAGTTACAACCCCAGCCCTTTTAATTTTTTGTTAAAAATCCTCCTGCCTCAGCCTTCCTAGTAGCTGGGATTACTACTTGGGATGTAGCATGTTCAATAGAACTTTCTCTAATGATGTTCTGTAACTGCACTGTCCAGTATGGTAGCCACTAGCCGCACATGGCTATTGAGTGTTTCAAATGTGGCTTGTGTGACTGAGAAACTGAATTTTGAATTACATTTAAATTTAAATATCTGCATGTTGCTACTGGTTACCATACTGGACAGCACAGTCCTAACGCTATGGGCAGAAATCAACAGGACGATGCTGGGTCCAGAGCTGTATAATACATTTCTTTCATTTGGGTCACAGGAGTAGGATGGGGAATTGAAAATGATTGGGGGGGGTGCAAATACACTGTGAGCAGTCACCTCCAAATGTGGGAGCTGAGACATTAAATCAGAAAGGAAGGAGGGAGGGAGTGGGCAGGACAGAGGTGAGAGGAGGGGCTAGGAGAGCGGGGGCAGGTACAAGATGGGTTCACCTGAGGATTCAGTCCTTTGTTCCCTAGGCTGAAGATCCAGAAATGCAAAGTAAAGGCAAAGACTTCAGAGAGGAAAGGGCTCAAGGACAGTTAATGGGTCTACCCCTAAGGGAAGCACCTTCCTGTCCTTCTGGAAGGAGCCCTAGACTTCCTGTGAGCTCGTATCCACCTTTACCATGTCCATTCCTTTGTTTGCTTTGGAGCTTCTGAGCAGCCTACATCTCATGTCTCATCCTGGGAGCAGGGAAATAAACATCACTGTGGAGACAAACTCACTCGATACCACTTATAGCAGCTAATGGACCAAGATTTTCCAACTTGAAGGCCCTTTTGCTTCTGTGAGCATCATCCGAGAAGATTTGGCCATGGAAAAAAAGATATTAGGAAGCAGAGCACAATAAACTGCATATGATCAGAAAGACTAGGACAAAGGTTGTCCAGGCATGTTGGGGGCCACACTTAGAGCAGAAGAGCCAAGCAGCCGCCTCAAATAGTCACTTGGCCTCTGGTTTGCAAATTGAATGCACCCCCCCCCCTTTGTTCTCACCCACCCTGAAGATTTGCAGGATGGAGGTGCAGCAACAGAAGGGCTTGGATGGCTTGTCCCAGAGGGAACTTCTTGCCTCGGTCTTTCAAAGGAAAGGGGTGAGGGGTTACCCTTTCGTCTTTATACTTCTTTGAATCTATCTGGAGGACAGGAGGTGGATAGCACAACTGGTCACAAGGAGAAAAGGGCCTCCCAGGAAGTCAAGCTGGGAAATGGACATCTAAATGCTTCTTTTCTATGTCTGACTATGGAAGGAAGAGAAAGAGTAAATTTGGGAGGTTTACAAGGGCAATGCCTGAGGTCCCCACATAGAACCCTCCATCTATGCTTAGTCTGGACTAGGGGCTGAAGAGGGTCACTTGGTTCCTGGCATGGAGGAGATAGGCAGACCTGGATACCAGTGGTCATGCCCCAGTGGTGTGCGAAGAGGCCAAAGAGGAATATGACCGATCTGGTTCTTGAGTCTGAGAACTATAATCACATCAAAAATTCCAGCAGTTACCAGGCTTGGTGGTACATGCTATAATCCCAGTGACTCAAGAGGCTGAGGCAGGAGGATCATAAGTTCAAGGCCAGTCTCAGCAATTTAGCAAGGCCCTAAGTAACTTAGTGAGAGCTTGTCTCAATATAAAAAGTGAAAAAGGACTGGGCATGTAGCAGGTAGTGCTCTGAGTTTAATCCCTAGTACAAACAAAACAAACAAACTACAAAAAACAATTCCACCAGTCAAAGACTATGGCCAGAGCAGACTAGCCTGGGCAAACCAGGGGAACATCTCAGTGATGTAACCGAAGTTGGCTGCCCTGTGGGGAGATGATAGCTCTTTGATGGCTGCATACCATGTGCCATAGAAAGGGTAGAGTGGGTGAGGGTCTACTTCACTGTAGGGTTATGGATCTAGAGTCGTTCCTTGCCCATCAGGTACCCTGCAGTGGGGAGCATGGAAACCCCCGAGCTGGACTGCTGGTGGTCTGGGCTTCAGTGTGAGCAAAGCCAAGGCTGTCAGCCTTCTTGCTGGATTCAGTGGGATCCAGTCCAGGCAAGCCACCTGCTAGATCTGGCAAAGCTCAGTGTAATTGGGGCTACCAGAGCTGGTACCAGTCAGGGCTACACGGGGGCTACTTAGCACTCTGTGCTTGAGCAAGATTGTTCTGAAAAACTTAGTAAACCTCTGTGCCCAGTGACCAGAGAACTCCAGGTGCCTTGGAAGTTTTGGTGCTGGGTTGCCTTTACCAAGAAGAATCTGGCTGTGTTCAGGGGCACTAGGCCTTGATATTCTTGATCACAGGAGAACTGTTGTTTCTGCTTTAAGCAAGGGCTTGGGGTACAAGTGATGGGCACCATAGTCCTTCCTCCATGGCCTGAGGTGTGGCATGATCCAGCCCAGCTTGGAAGGAACAGGACTGCATGGCCCAGGGCTGGCACTAGCCTACCTTATCCTTGTCAGCAGTGAATCTCTGCAAGACTTCTGAGCTGTACCCTTCTCTGTTCTTTTCTAGTTGAAGGGCTTGAGGACCAAGTCAGGAAGCTGTTTTAGGAGAGAGCAGTTAAGTCCAGGTCTGCAGTGAGAAGGGACATAATGTGAGGCCAGACTTGCAGCATGAGCGTAGAGGAGGTGGTATACAAGGTCAGCTTTGACCTGACAGCAGTAGAAGCTGCCCTGACCTCCCCCAGCTCCTGCCACCATTCATATACCCTCTGCTCTGGTTTGAATGTCTCCACTAAAATTCATGTTGAAACTTGATCCCCATTGTGAAGTATGAAGAGGGCAGATACTTAATCTGTCCATGGTGGGTTTCTAAAATATGTTTTCTGGTTGTAGGTGGACATAATACCCTTATTTTTATGTGGTGCTGAAGACTGAACCCAGGGCCTCACACGTGCTAGGTGAGCGCTCCACCACTGAGCTGCAACTGCAGCCCCTGTCCATGGTGTTTTGAGATAGAATCTTTGGGAGGCAATCAAGAGGTCATAATGGTGGGGCTCTAATTCAATGGGACTGTGACTTTATAAGAAGAGGAAAGAGCTAAGCTAGGATGATCCGTCTTGCCATGTAATGACCTGAGCTGCCTTGGGACTCTGCAGAAAGTCCCACCAGCAAGAAGGATCTCACCAGATGTGACTATCTGATCTTGAACTTCCCAGTCTATAGAACCATGAGCCAAATAAACCTTTATTTTTCATTGATTATTCAGCCTGTGGTGTTTAGTTATAGCAACAGAAAAGGGACTAAGACATCTACCTACCTCTCCCTTCTATTCCCCCCTCAATCTCAGCCTCTCTTCCTCTCCAGTAATACATAGGAATATTTTCCAGAACAACAGGTCTCAGCAAAGCATGCCACAGTGCACCTCTGTGAGTATTTGGTGCAGATGTTTTCTGCTGCCTCCCAGTCATGCTTTTTATTGACTGCAATGCCAGGGCTGCGGATTGTGATTCTGTGGTGAGAATCAATTTCACAGACGTCAATAAACTAAGAGGAGGATTAATTCAGACTCCGAGGCTGAGCATGACAGCTATTTTGGGTCAAGTCCACATTTCATTCCTGGATGGACTCTGGCTTACCCATCCTTCCCCAGTCCAGCTCCTCAGCTTTCATTCTGATTTTAGCACATTGTTTGGCCATGTGCCTACAAGAAGCCCTGGGCTAATTTCCAGTCATGGGGGCTTTTTGTCCCAGTGGTCTCACTGTTCACTATAAAAACAATATAGAAGACACATCAGGCAGAATCATGTCCCTCTCATAGCAACAATTCTGTTTGGTCTTCCCCTTCAATCTGGGCCCATATGCGTAATGGCAGGACCAGGATACTCTCTTTATGGTCTATTTATTCAATTAATGTTAGATGCATCTCCATGTGGCCTTTGAGTCTTCGACAGCATCGTTTCCAGTGGCTGCAGAATGTCGTGTCAAGTGGATAGACATGCATTATTTAATCATTTGCCTTCTGTGCACATTATTGCTGGAAGCCAGGTCATCTGACCTGATTTTGGCTCATAACGCACATTTGCCAGTCCCAGTGCAGGGAGGTACTAAAGTGGGGGAGAAAGCAGATGCATTTATTCATGAAACATTTATTAACTGTCAGCTAAAGGCAAGACTTCAAACCAGTGAGAGGATGGGATTTGAGGGAGTAAGAAAATGGGGCCCTAGGTACCCAAATGCTTGAGAGTCTGACTGAGGCAAGGAGGAAGGCCCCCAGGTCTCACGTAATGAAGGGACTTTCAGGCTGCTGACTCCCAGGGAAGTTACAGTAGGCCTGGTTCTGTGAAAATAGACTCTAAAGTAATTGGGACTTGTTTTTTAGGCATTAGTTCATTCCCATTTATTTGTTACTGATGATAAAGTAATAAAGTTTGGGGTTAAATTACTTTAAAAATGAATAAGTAAAGATCCTAGGAACTTTTCCAATAAACACATCAATCACTGTAAAACAAAACAAAACAAAAAAAATCAGTGTCTTCTGTGCTTCTTGAGTAAGAGGAGAAGGGATGTGAGGTTGGGGATGTCTTGCTGTGAATTGCACAGAACCTGGCGATTTTTCCCACCTGGATTCTAAATCATGCTCCTACATGGGGCAGGAGCAGGAAGACTAAAAACAACTGTCTGGTGTGAGAAGAATAACTGCTGTTTACTGAGCTCCTGCTGCAAGACAGACACCGCACCAGGCACTTTACTTAAGAAACATGATTTTTTGTTTTAATGGCATTTTATGGTAGGTAATGTTTCTTCATTTTAAGAGGAGATTGTGAATTAGAAAAGTTAAGTGACTTGCTAGAGGTTACTTAGCAACATCTCTTTTCCAAAGCCAGATATCTGCATAGGATTTCATGAAAACTTTTCACAAAGAATGGTCTCATGCACATTTGCCTTTTAAAATAAAATGGGAACTGGATAGCAACCCAGACCTTGGAAAGTAAGAGAAATTATATGTAATAATTTTAGAAAGCTCTCAAAGTAATTTACTTTCCAATGGGAATATGTACTTTGAGCTGAAATTGATAAGAATATATGTTTAGAATTAGTACTTTAAGTTTATTTTTGCTCTTTTCAAAAGAGTGTGCTTTGTAGTTATAAAAGCCTTTAAATTAACATACCACATCAGTGGGCTCAAAACCTGATCTCATCCTCACTCATTTTACTGGTAGATTAAAAACTTTAGGGTATTTACAGTCTTT
Source organism: Sciurus carolinensis (assembly GCF_902686445.1). NCBI lineage: Eukaryota > Metazoa > Chordata > Mammalia > Rodentia > Sciuridae > Sciurus > Sciurus carolinensis. Next base: position 16,701,314 of record NC_062228.1, on the reverse strand, counting down.
CTGTTCTGCCCTGAGAAGTCAGGAGGCCAGACCAGAAACCACTGACCAGCACATCTCAATGGCAGGGTGGAGTCTGCCCCTTGAACTGGCAGCTGGACATGTGTGGTGGACAGAAGAAAACTTGAGGAATTCAGGGTGAGCATTCCAAGTGCCAGGGCAATTTGGTCCCAGCTCTTAAAATTTGCCTTTGTTGCTTTTCTTAATTACTGCAATAACCTTAGTTCATAATCTCATAAGTCAGAGAGACACATAGGTTTTATTTTTGGATGGCATAGAGTGGGCGATGATTTATTCTGATTCATTCGTGGGAACCTTCTTCAACATCTGACTGGGGATGCCTGAGTGCTCTCATTACCACCCCTGGGGGCATCCCTGCCTCACAGTCAACTCTCTGCACCACCATCAGGTGCTCAGAGGGCTTTGAGCACAGGCATGTCCACTGTTTCTGGGCCACACTCCAGGAAGCAAGGTCTCATCTACAGGTTGAAGTATATCCCTGAAGTTCTATGATGAGTTGGGAGCTTGAGATGGATTTGGGAGCCCTTAACCTATAGAGAGAAGGTACCTCCTTGTATAAGAGCGGGTGAAGTCACCAGGGGCACAGGGAGGGGGAAAAGTGAGGGGATCCCAACATGTCTTTTTTTGGAACAATGGCATTTGAGCTGCCAGTGGAGGATGTGAGGGTGGAAAAGGCCCAGCAGGAGGCAGGGAAGCTGAGTTGAGAGAATGCAGTGCCCTAGGGCAAAGAAACAGGGTATCTTGAAGGGAGTGACCTAGGAGGCACCATAAGGGCCAGGCTGTGCAGTGTCTGGGATTCTCAGGGATTCCTGTCCTTATTTGTTACATTTTATCCAATCCTCCATGAATATATTGTCTCAAATTTTGGAAATTATAAAACCCTATTCCATGAGGATGAATCTCATTTCATCCATTTTTTAGCTCATTTTTAGTCATAGAGTATTACATGATCTTTGAAGAACATGGGAAGAAAAAGTGGAAACAAAAAATTTTAAAAACATCTAAATTCCAACCTTTTAAACACACCAGATGTGAAAATATGGTCTATTTTCTTTCAGTGGTTTAGGGTTTTAAAAATTGCAATTATAATTATAGTGTATGTATAAATTTGTACTAAATTTAACATTTATATCACAGGCATCCATCTAGGGCAGTCTTTTAAAACATGGCAAACATCATTCAGATGGATACCAAGCTCAGTAACCACCTTTTAATTCATTCTTTATTATATTACTTCTTTCTATTTTTATATATGTTTTGGCTACTTGATGTCAGGTTCCTGAGAGTAGTATATAAATGTATGCCCACAACTGCCATTTGGCTAGCTTCTTGTATTTCTTGTAACAGATTTTGCCTCATGTATTTTGATGCTAAAGTACTGAGTGTACAAATGTTCAGAACAGTTATGCCTTCACAATTGCTCCTATGAATATAAAATTACCCTTTTTATCCTGCTCAACACTGCTTATTGCCTTAAATTGTGCTTTGTCTGATATAGCTACTCACACTTTTCCTTTTGATTGTGGTTACCTGGTAAAGCTTTGCCGTTTTATTTTAGGTGAGTCTCTTGTATTAATTCAATCTGGGAACTTTCGTCTTCTCTCAAGGGAATGTTAAATGCTTACATTTATTGTGATAATTATTCTGGGGGACCTCCTGCCATCATGTTTTATGTTTTCTGCATCTCCTTTCTTTTCTGACTTTGGAGCCATCACCGATGATTTCTTCTTTTCTTTTCTATAGTGATCTGGAAGGGAGACATCTTGTTTCTCACGCCACTGATCTGCCTTCTCTTGCCTCCAACGAATGTTTTAATTTGTCTCTGTGTTTGGTTTCTAAGCACCTCTGCTTATCTCAGCCTGCCCTTCTCATCTCCTTTGGTGGAGGCGACATCCTCAACATCCTGGCAGAATAGTTTAAAGGCCTTCTGTTGATTTTTCTTTGTTTGCTAACTCTTGGAAGGGAGTCCTGTGTGCCTGGAGCAGAGGAGTGTCAGGTCCCTCCTGGAAGCTGCCCCAGTGCTTCCTGAGAGCAGAGGGACCATTGAGGCTCCAACCAGAGGGTACGTATGTTTGGCAAGGTTGGGGGGCGGTGACAAAGCAGGAGGTGTCCTTATCACCACCTGCCTGTGAAAGGTCCTCTTTTAGGCTCTGCTGGTCCTTGATTGTGAAAGGCAGACTGAGCAGATCTGTTCCTAGCTGGCAGAGATGAGCTCTTTGCAGAGAGAGGGTCCCAGGACTGAGGGACTGGAGTAAAGCTGTAGGGGGCCTGAGATATCTCTGGTCTGGTGTTTCAGGGCATATCAGTCTCAGGTGTGCAATTTCCAGGGCACACAACTTATCTTAAAAGATCCTTTTAAAGATTTTTAAATGGACTTTCAGTGAGGGTTTTTTCAGTACCTTCATTTGTCTACTATCTTAAGGGTATGGCTCTAATATATTGTATATTAAAACTCTCTACAGTGCAATTAGCAACTTTAAATGGTTTGTTTAAATACTCTGGTATATATGTGTGTGTGTGTGTGTGTGTATACATATATATATAGATAGATATATAGATATTTAAACATACATGTGTATATATGTATATGTGTGTATGTGTGTGTATGTATACCTATTCTTTTAAATAAGGTGGTTGTTCCTCTGAATCCCCTAATAGAGGTGGTACTTCATTGCCCACAGATGGGGTGGGCGTGTTGGGGCTGGGAAAGGCAGGGTGTGGGCTGGCTATGGGGGGACAGCCTGCCTGCCCAATGTCCAAGAAGGTCTCCAGAGTGAAGGTACAGGCCAGGTAGGCGCTTGTCTTCTAGGGCTCTAAGAAACAGGGTTGGGACTTGTTTGCCACCAGCAATCCTCCAAGGTTTTCCTAAGAGTGGCCTCAGGGACAAGTCAGAGAGAAGCGAGTAGGACAGTCCAAGTAGTAGTTAGTGGAATGGTAGGGCCAGCCTGGTTTCTGGGGAGAGTGGTGAAGCTAAATAGCACCTCAGGAGGGTTAGCCATTTCTGCCAGAACCAGAGGCTGATGCCTCACAAACACCAGATTCGTCTGGGACCAGAACCTTGGCTGGGATCCTTTGAAACACTACAGCCAGAATTAAGAGGTAGCATCACCAGGGTCTAGACAAGCAGGTGCCAAGGAGGCCTTGGGGCTGGGACAAAGCCAGACCTGGTCCCTGGAGATCAAAGTCATCATTCTAACTTCTGTGCTGCTCTAGCCAACATGGTCAAGATGACTACTGCCAAGCCCTCAGAGCACTAGATTAGGAAACAGGTCCAGAGATGTAGGTGATATGTCCACTCGACAGAGTTCTTGCAGCAGTTCCAAGTATTCCAAAGTGTTCCTTGTCCCACCCCCACGCACATAGTTTATATGTATGTTGGTATAAACTCTATAACATAGGTGTTAGCACCTGAACCCAACACACATAAGTGTATGTGTGTGTGTGGGTTCGAGTTCCCATTAGCATAATTAGTCACTCCTCTGTGCTCCCAGTGCTCTCTGCCCATCCCTCCATTAGACCACTTATCTTGCTGCACTGTAATTATCTGTCTCTGTCTGTCGTCCTTGCAGAGCTGAGTACCAAAAGGCAGAAATGCTTTTCTGTGCTTTGTACATAGTAGGTACACAATGGATTTTGTTAAATGAATGTTGATGAATTCACAACCCTCCAATCACTATATATAGGCAACTATGGCGTATTACTATAGTTCCTTTATGATGGAAATACTGGTTACACTTTACAAATTATATACATGTATTAAATGATCATATTGTACTCCATAAATATGTAAATATTTATGTCAATTAAAATAAATAAAAGTAAGTAAATTTTAAAAAGTCGATTTAAAATTTTGTCTTCCTAAAGGTGAAGAACTAAAACACTTTGTTTAGCATACCATACATATGGAGGAAGAATGATCGTTTAGGCTATAATACTTTATGGTGCCCCTTGTGGCAGCATGTTCTAATTGCAGGCAAAGTGTCTCAAGAGCCTGTCTCTTAAATAAAGCATGTAAAGGAAAACCATTGTTTTTTTTTTTTTTTTTTTTTTTTTTTTTGTGGTGCTGAGGATTGAACCCAGGGCCTTGTGTTTCCGAGGCAAGCACTCTACCAATTGAGCTATATCCTCAGCCCAAGGAAAATCATTTTCACTGAATGTATGCAACAACTTTTTGAAGCACTTCAGCCCTTGCCTCCTTTGCCTTTATGCTGCTACCTCAGGCTCCATAGCTGGGTCTGCTCAGATCTGATGTGAGAGAAGGTTGGTAGTATTTTTAAGTTTCCAATTTGTCTCACCTGTTGAGTTACATTATTCCAGAGGTACAAGGAAGCACCTAGAAGGAATCATCATGAGATGGCTGTATTCATTTGCACATTTTCTACACTGTACACCTTGTTCTGTTTTAGAATTAACTCCACGAGAACAGAGACCATGTCTCTTTACTTCCATCTCTCAAATGCATGGCACAGGGCTTATCACAGAATAGGAGCCAGGTGTCTCTGCAGGATATGAGCACCTGCCGAGCACTTACTGTGTACCAGGCCTTGTCCTGGAGGCTGATTCCTGTGCAGGAATCCTTAAGAATTGGCACATTGGAGCATTGGGGTCAGAACAGTCAGGCAAAGGGGGACTGGCTGAAGTAGTCACTCTGAAATTACTACACAGTCCTATTTTCTGACATTTAGTCATTCCAAACATCTGGTCTTTATTATTATTCTGATTTCCCAGCTTGGTTTTGTTCTTCAGAAGCCACTCTTAGACCCTGTCACATTCAGCATGTGTAGATACATGTTAATTGATACTAGGGTCAAAGGTTGGATGAGTCCTTATCATTTCATTACCCATTGTTTGTCATTTCTCATTAGTGACATGTTTATATACACTAGGGACTTATCCTTGGATAACTTGGCAAAATCTTCATTGCCTTGCCCACCTCTGTATTTATTCTAGAACTGTGGAGGGTGTCTGGAATCCTAGCATGACTTTTCAAAGAGAACACAATGAGGCACCATGATCTCTTTCATCTTCTATCATCTTGCACATCAAAACTCCTCTTTTACTCATCAAGGGACTTTCTCATAGCTGTGAAAGTTACCTCCCCACTGCCTCACATCCTCCACAGAACGGCAGGTGCCTCTTGGAAGAAGTGCCGATCTCGCCTCTTTCCCTTCCTGCCTTTGTTTTCCATTGTTATTAGAAGCGTAGCCATGGAGAGAAATCTGGTGCAGATTGTGACTGCAGCCATTAGAAAAGATAGATTTTCCTTCAAACCAGCTTATGGAGGATGGGGTTTGGTTTCTAGCCCCTGCTGCCTACTGAGAAATAAGCAGAATTAATGTAAGATGGCAAGACCACAAAAATCTTTTGTAAAACCAGCTTTCTGCATGGGAGGGGGCCACTGACTGGTGGGTAGTGCATCTAGAAAGGAAGTGGGATTTGTAATAACCTGGACTCAAGCTCTCACAGCAGCCATTCTGGGTGGCAGCTACTTGGGGTGTCACCGGGGTGTCACAAACCAAAAGACAAAACTGCCTGTCTTCTAGAACACAGGGAAAGGGCCAGAGCCCAGGGAGCAAATCTTCCGCCTTTTCTCTTGCAGAGAAGGCCTCTCCTAAGCTTCGAGCTTGAATTTGGGCACCACAGCTGTTCTTGGCATCTGTGCTTCCTGGCAGCCTCTGCAGCCTGCCACTTGACACAGGCAGCAGTCCTTGCAGCAGACTGCCCATCCTTCTACTGCCTAGGGTGTTGTGAAAACCAAATGAGAGAAAAGGCCATGCAAATTCTTTGAAAAGTGGGGAGCCCTGGTAGGGATGCTGGACTGTGGCACTGTCTGGCCATGCCCTCCACAAGTCCGGGCTTTGGGTACCTTGGTGAGCATGCTCAACACTGCAACAAAATGCCCACCTGCAGTGAGATGCCCCACACTGGTGATTTCAGATTTCACATCCCTTTCTTTGCCTATGAACGTGTTTGGTTCTCTAACACTTGGTAGTCTGAGATTCAAGGCTTTCCAAACATCTATTTTCTGCAGAAACTCCTCTCCATTTCACTGCCTCCGGAACACACCATTGGCACTCCTGCCCCTACTCGTTTCCTCACAGATTTTCCCTGGCTTCTCTCCCCACTCTATTCACCCCTGAGAGTTTTTCCATATTGTACCCACGCTGAAGACTAAGCAGAAGGCCATGTGCAGTGGCTCACGCCTGTAATTCTAACAACTGAGGCAGGAGGATCATGAGTTCAAAGCCAGCCTCAGGAACTAACCACAATTATCTTCTCCTCCTTCAAATAGTTTCTGGGCTTGCTGACCTTCAACCAGAGAGGCAGTGATGACAGTGGTTAAGAATAAGTTCTGCAGTCAGATTGCTAGTGGGGTCCTGGTCTTGCTTATTACTGTCTGTGTGACCTTAGGCAAGTTTCTGAAAGCCATTACTTTCCTTGGCTATAAAACAGGGATAAGCCCAGTGCGATGGCACACACCTTTAATCCCAGCAGCTTGGGAGGCTGAGGCAGGAGGATCGTGAGTTCAAAACCAGCCTTAGCAACTTAGGGAGATCATAAGCAACTCAGTGAGACCCTGTCGCTAAATAAAATACAAAAAAGGACTGGCGATATGGCTCCATGGTTAAGTGTCCCTGTTCAATCCCTGGTACAAAAATAAACAAACCAAGGATAATAATGGTTGTCTTTTATACATATAAAGTGAGGAGCACAACGCTTGATCCACTGTAACCATTTAATAAAGGAGGGATGGTATTATCCTAAAACATTTGTTTATATATTGACAACCCAGGAAGAGTTGGTTTTGTTGCCCCAGGTGAGGAAAACGAGACTCAGAAAGCTTTAAGTTCTTGCCTAAGGCCACATATTTTTAAAAGTATTTTTTAGTTGTAGATGGACGCAATACCTTTATTTTTTTATTTTTATGTGGTGCTGAGGATTGAACCCAGTGCTAGGTAAGTGCACTACCACTGAGCCACAATCCCAGCCCAAGGCCATGTATTTGATGGTAAAAATGAGATTCAGACTGAGGTATAACAAGGATCCACAGCTTTCCCACTGCCATAGCCGACCCACTTTAAACCAAGCTCCCTGTGGTTAATTCGGCCTTTGCTCTTTGGCTCATTCTGCACAGGGGAACCTCTACTCTCCCCACCAGACCCTGGGTCCCTCCAGGGAAAGGATTCTCAAAATACTCACACCTCAGCTACACAGTCTTCAGTGTTTCTTTAAGTGAACAAAAAAGATCGAGAAAATATGCATGTCAATAGACTATCCCCCAAAACTTAGTACTGGCACTTGGTCCCTGTAAACCAGCACCCCTCAACAGAACTGAAGTGAGTCCACCTCCAGGGTCCCTCCGACCTCAATCCACCAACCATCTTGATTCAAGAAATCCGACTGTATTGGTCTCCTACTAAAGCACATCCCACCCTTCCTATGGAACTAACCTGAGTGTTTTCTCTATAGTCTAACATGCTTGTTAACATAAATCTTCATTGAGCTTAACATGTATCTCTTTGGGCTCAAAGTCAAACTTTTGGAGGAAGAAGAGATGATCAAGAACAGAAACAATGAGCAGCAAATGGACCCACGGCTGCCCTGGGAGACAAAAGAACATGGTTCTAGAGCTTGCTCTCCATGTTTGTCCTTTCTTTAAAAAATAAAACTGCATATAAAATACTCTAAACACCAAGGTCAGAGAAATGAGTTGGAGAACAATGCCCATTTTGCTGCTTGCCTCATCATTCCAGGGAAAAAACCCCACAGGTGTAAACTGGATAGAGGAGAACATGAAAAAATTGTGTAGTGTGCTCAAAACTACAGAACCCCTACATTTCACTATAGACACCCTTAATCAGGTGAAACTGTCCTTTCAGGCCCTCAGGGACCAAGTGGGGATGGGGAATAAAACAACAGAATTATAGAAAAGGCTCTGGCGATTCTGAACAGAAAATTCTCTACTATAGAACCCAAAGTTCTTTTTTAAGGAGCACCCAAAGTGCCACTTAGTACTAGCTACCATTTGTTGAATGCCTACTATGTACTAGGTATTTTATATGCATTTTCTAATTTCTTCCTTACTGAAGCTTACAAGAGAGTTGTAAGTTCTTACAGAAGAGGAAACTGAGAATCAGTGTTTTGACCAAAGCTAATGGGAGTGGCAGAGCAGCTTGACCTTGGGTATGTCTGACTCCTGTCCCGAGAGGAATAACAGTTCTCATTTCTCTGAGGAACCCTGGAGTCCAAGAGACTTGGAGCTCTTGAGTCATCTGGTACAAATACCCTCTAATCATTCTCTTCCTCAACCCATTAGCAGAAGGCAAGACCTGTGCTTAATGCAGTTAGCTGATTTGTTTATTCATTGTATGCTTATGTAAATGGCTTGAAAATTTTCCTCAGCATCATTATCTGCCAGAAAATAGGGGCCACATCACAGCAACTCATGACTTATACTTAGCAAGTGTTTTCAATCATGTTTTAATGAGGAGTAAATTTTTTGCTTAATTTATTTGAAAATTGCCTGCTAGTTCTTCTTCCCATTGCCCTGTCCTTTAAGATTCTATCAGCTTCTTTTATTAACAACAGTTACTATTAAGTAAATGTTAACAATGGACCAGTCACTGTTCTAAGTAATTTAACTCATAACCTAGGACTCAGGCAGGCAGTTATCATCCTCATTTGAGAGATGAGGAAATGATAGTTTAAGGTCACACAGCCCAAATGGTAGAGCCAGGTTTCAATCTCAGATCAATGGATTATAAAATCTACTTTGCTAAATGCATCAGTTTATAAAGAAAATTTCCTCCAAAATGGAACAATCTAGGATAAAACTATCCAGTAGAAATATGAGATATGGCTATAAAAGCAAGCCACACATACAATTATGCTCATATGTATATATGATATCTATCTATATCTATATCTATATATGTACATATAGATATATATTGGAATTGGGGATTGAACCCATAGCCAAGCTAGGCAAGCACTCTACTACTAAGCTGCACCCCAAACCTCATATAAACCTAAAACTATATTAAAGAAGTTAAAAAACATGTGGAATTAATTTTTAAAATACATTTTATTTAACTCAATATATATACAAAATCTTATTCAACCTGGCCACATTTCAAGTGCTCAGTAGTTAGTTAGTGGCTACCATGTTGGACAATGGATAAAGATGGGCTTTCTGAATTTCCTATTTTACCATTTGTTTCTGTTTCAACTTTAAATTTGGCTGTTGCATTAGTATTGGATAAAAAAAAGGCTATGTTAATGGAAATGTGCCCTTTGGATAATTTGATGAACAGAACAGCAGTTTAGAACAGTAGAAAGAACATATGTTAGATATTATAAAACCTTGGTTCTAAGAGCCATCTTTGCAAATAGGGCTATGGCCACAGCAACCCTCCAATTCCTTCAGTTTCCTTCCTTATGATAAAAAGAGATGATGGTTTATGATTATTAAGGTTCTTTTCATTTTTAAAAATCCTCTGCTTATAGCACATACCCTTTCCAAGTGTTCTGCATCCTTTCCCTCCTCATTCTGCTCAATATTTCTATATGACAAGACTTATGCCAAGCTGGGATTTTTTTTTCCTGAGTCCACCTCTGTGCCTGGCACATTTCAGGCACAAAAAATATTTGTTGAATGAATATAAATCCAGTCCTCCTTTGAGGGACCCCTGAGCTTTCCAGTTATTGTCAGAATAACTACAGCAGTCTTAACAATTGCATGCATTTCTGTTTCCTTTCTTATACTGGATAAAAGTCTTGATAATCTAAGCCTTCTGAAGGGTTATATTCAGGATTAAAAATTTTTTCTGATCCTGTTAGCAAAGAAGAGGTGCTTAGCTCTAGGCATGGCTACCTAGAGATCCCCACAAATGGCCTCCCTCTTATTCCATGCTGTTCTGGTGCTGAGGAGAGTTAATTAATGACTCTAAATAAGAAAACAATCAAATCTGTCTCTGGTCCTATGAGTCAGAGCAGACCCAGATGGGGAGCTGGGTCCTTGGCCTCCAAGTGCCCTAGGGAAATGCAATAGCAGTCTTTGAGCCTTGCGTCAGAGCTCTGCAAAGTCCCAGCCTGGAAGGGAAAGGAAATCACTCAAAAAGGGGCGGAGACCCAGTTTGATGTGAGGCATTTTCTTAAGAGACAAGGCTGCCTATCTGAGTTTGTGCAGACCAAAGTCCAGGGAGAGGAGGAAAAGTACTATTTTATTCCTCTTACCCCCATTAGATACCCAAACCTACAGTTACTAAATGGGGAATTCTCAGGCACAAGCTCCTGTGTGTGTGGCAAGACTGGAGCAGTTGGAACTGCCACCCTAGGAGGACCAAAGGACAAATGACGTGAAGTTCACCAAACCCCAACCTGCCCAGCTTCAGGAGTCCTGCAGCCACATATGAAGGTAGAACATTGGCTGTGATGACATAAGGACAGGAATGTGATCCGTCCCTGAGTTTTGCTGAGGCTTACAGCAGTGGAGATTTTTATTTAGGTGTTAGAAGCTTTGCTGTGAAAATCTGAGAGTGGAAATAGGTGGAAGGAGTCTTCTAACAATATCCAGGTGTCCTTAGCTTTGGAACAGGATGCTATAAAATAAAGATAAGCCCTGTTTCTTTGGTTCTACATGCACTCTTTGACAAAAATAACAGCCTCCTCATGGAATTTTTTTCTCCTTACTTTCTTAAAAAGGAAGGAAAAAAAAAAAAAAAAGGAAGGAAGGAAAGAAGGAAGGAAGTAAGACCAAAACCATTTTGTTGCCATCTGGGTTTGGTTTACTGTGAAATTTTTCCACTCTAGAAAGAAAACTCTGTGCTACTGGTCATGAGGATCATTACATTGTCCTTTTCTCTTCTTTGGTAACAATGTTCAGGTAACAAACCTTTTATGAGGATAAGACGTAAAGAATGGCAATATCCTTGCTGAACTTGAAAGGACTCTGTGATTTATGTCTGAATCCTAGCTGTTTTCAATTCCATTTCTCTAAAATTTGGTTAGAACCTTATATAAGACAGTCCAATATTTCAGTTTTGCTTCCTTAATAGCAGCAGGGAGTAAATGTGGTAAGGAGGGAATTCCAGAGTTTAAGACATTCAGGATGGAACCTAAACTCTGCCCTTCTGTGTGACCTTGGGCAGGCCCTTTTTCTCTAAAAGCTTTGTTTCCTTATCTTGAAAGTGGGAATAACACCACCACCTACCTCATAGAACTGCGAGGATTAAATACATTCTTTCATGTGAAGAGCCTGACTCAGAAAATGTTTCCTCTTATTATTAGCTTGTAATTCTTTAAATAGAGATTGCCAATGGATTCATTCAAAGTGATGCAGTAAAAGCCTCTACAGCTGTTTCCTCCTATTCCATTCTGTGATCAGCTATAGGGAAATCCCCCCAGAGGCCATTGCCCTCAGTTCTTGCTTTGGTTCCATGCACTTTCTTCCCACTGGGAGGAGTGAGGCCAGTTCTCCAGAACCTTGGACAGCTCCACTCCTTAGCAACTCTGTGCTCTGCCTGTGGGAGAGGAGAGGGAGCAGGGAGAACCTGGGGGAATTGTCCCCAAAAGGCTGTTTAGTGTCAGAATTTTAGGAATCCCAGGGGCTGCAGTCTCACTCCCAGCATGCATGCTGACATTGGCATGCATGTTCAGATTCTTCAACATGACGAGCCCTCCCAGAAATTGCTAAGGGGCTTCTCCTCAGAAAGTCATAACTCTACCATAAGATTTACTGAACTGTAGAGTCCTTTTCTTCTTTCCTATGAACTTCAAGAATTTTCTGAGCCCAAAAAGAACAGAAACACCACCCACATCTTCCTGTATCTGCTGATATTTAATTTGTTTGGCTTCAGTACAAGGATTAAACATTCTTGATTAACCTCAAGTGAAAGTAATAATGTATGAGCATGAGGAAATGTTTTACAAGACAGAGATTCAGGGATGAATTAAAAGAAACATAAAATAATGTTACTGCCTGTAGGTGATGTTAAGCACCATTCTCTAATCAGGATAAGCAGGTGGTTCAATTTATGAGGTAATTTAGCTTTTCATTCTCCCATGCAGAACACAACACACTATATGCAGTCACCTTCCAAACAGGCGAGGAAGAAATTAAGTCCTATTTTTACTTTATGATACTGAGTCACATAGTTCAATGCAAATCACATGGATGCCAAAGTAAGAACAATGCCAGGTATTTAAATACCTCCTTTTCTTTGAGGAGCTCTAATGATTTTGTGACAGCATGAAATCCCTTCAGGTAACTCCAGGAGAAGAGACACATGTCACCAAGTGGGCATTTAGGACTAAGTATGTCTTATCCATCTCCCCCACTCCTATCATTAGGTCTGGAAGAGCCAGCATTTGCAAGCTTTTTGCATTTAGTGATAGCCTCCATATGTCTGCATATTCTGGGCCACATCACTATTGAAGAAAAGAAGGTTTATCTTCAAAAAATGTTATTGAATAATTTAATAATGAGGAAGAGAAGATGATAAAAGAGAAACAGGAAAAGAAAGGAAGGGAACAGTAAAAGATAGAAGAAAGACAAGGAAGATGTCTAAAGCTTTGTAAACTTGATAAATATTTCCATGCATTGTCCTCATGAATGAGCTTGATGCCCATCCTCAACTGAACAGAAACACAAAGGTCTTTAGGTCCTCTTTAAACACTTCCATAGGCCTGAAGACAGCAGCAATTCCACTGCTTGAACTTTCTTGAAGGAACCACAGGTAAGAAAATCAACCCAGGACTCCAAAGGTAGACAGGGAGCCCCCAAGTAGGAAGGTTTGTGGTTTTTACTTAACAATGCCCACTCCTCACCTCTGTGCTTCTACAGTAAGGCCGAGTACTGGTTGTCAAATTGTGCCTTGGTTTGATTTTCTCCCAGCAGAGGTCGCTGTGGATACTGGCAGTAGACATTTGTGGGGACTGGACCGGCAGGCTGGTACTCCCCTGTCTAGTACCAGCTATTCCACTGGTCACAGTCTAGCCTTTTATCCTATAGGAAGAAGACTTCTCAAAGACACACAACACCTTTGCTGTAAAAGTACCATGAAATTGGAGCCAATTGCTAGGGGTGAGCAGGAATGGGAGGGTTGGGTTATCTTCTAGGGGTGTTACCTCATAGTGGAATCCTGTGTCATCCTGGTTTCCTCTCTGTCAATGTACCTGGCACTTCTGAGACTCCATCTGTAACTGACCAGCAACCCTAGCCTTGCCACACATCTTGCACCCACATCATAAGGGACTCTGTTGATGAGCACACATACACACATACTTCCAAAACAAACAAACAAACAAAAAACCCAACCTTACTTGGCAGCCCATGGTAGTAGTGGAGCAGAACTCTGGTCCTCAGGGTAGCCCATTATGGCAGGATAAAGTCTCTGAGGGAGGGGAAGGGCAGGGTACTGGTGAGGATGTAGGATAAGCCTTGAGGCTCTAGAAAGGCTGAAGAGAATTTCTCATCTTTGTGAAGTCCCACTTACTGGACCATACCCAGGCTTGCAAGATAGTCCCAAGGAAGCCTGAAGCTGCCTCCATCCTGAAGGCAGACCCTAGGTCATTACTGGGACCTGAGAGTTCAGTGGTTGACTATCCTGTTCTTTGGCATTGAAGGCTAGCAGTAAGTGGCTCTTCTCTCTCTTTCCTCTCTCCTCTCTTTCTCTTTTTCTTCTCTGCCAGGTTCAGTCTCACCATGATACATACACATGAACTCAGCTCTGACCCACATTATCACTAATACAAACTCTCCCCCCCCCCCATGAGATTTGACCTAATATGGCTGATGGGTGGGGGGCAGTTAGAATACCCCTCCAGACTCTGACCCACTCATGTCCCCTACACCCCATACCTCTCTGCAAGGTGGAGCCCTGCCTATCCCTGTCCTCGTGGTCACAAGTCCTGGCCCTGGTCACCATCGTGCATACCGACCTTATCCTGGGGACCCGACTGGCAGGGGGTTCTAGGGTTGGGAAAGGAAAGGGTGTGGGGCAAGTGCCTTGTCCAGGAGCAGCCGCCTCCTCCCTCGGGATTTTCCATCCACGCTCGCGCGGGTTCGCGAAGAACGAGCGCGCTTTGTCTCCCTCCTGGCTCCTCGCACGTTTCTGCGGAAGCAACCCGTGCCGCGCCCGAGGCCCCCCCACTCAGCCGCGCCCCTCGCCCAGCCAGCCGCGCACGCCTGCCAGTGCAGCCACGGCGGCTTTGTCCTCCCATGGATGCCTGGGCAGTGCGCGAAAGCCAGGCACCCAGGAGGGGCCGCTGAGCGCCCGGGAAGCAGATACCCTCGGCCGGATCTGGGGCACGCCCCACGCGGAATGGAGCAGCGCAGGGGACATCCGCCTGAAGCTCCGGGTTGCCTGAGAGGGGACCCGCCCCGTCCTGCCCCACACATGCCCATCTAGGGTTGGCTCCCCGCCTGAGGTGCAGAAGCTCTGGTTCTCGGGGTGTGGTGGAGAAGGGAGGGTCGTCTTGATTCAATGGGCCCAGAACCTGGATCCAGGTGGAGAGGGTCGGGGAGGGAAGAGCCAGGTAGGGAGGGGTTCCTCAGACCCTCTTACTTCCCCCTATCCACCTCTCACACCCAGGCCACTCTGTCCCATCTTGGAGTGGCCCGGGCACGCAAGCCCATGAGCATCTGTCAATGCTTTCGTTTAAGGGGTACTTGAGCAAATAGGGGAGGGGGGTCTCCTGGCATTTCCCCCTCACATCTCAACACACCCCCCCCCCCGCCAAAAAAAAAAAAATCTAGGAGAGTAGAAATGGTGAGGGGAAGAGTCCTTGGTCTACCCACATCCTCAGTCTCCCTCTTCATAAAACCCTAGGTTGCAGGGGGAGGGCGCGGGGAAGGGTCTCCCTTACAACTCGCAACCCAGGAGGGTCTGAATTGAGGGGAGGAGTCCCGCGGTCTCATTCATCACAACCAATCCCTTTGTAACCTCGAGCAGCTGGGGTGTTGTGGGGAAGGATCCCCCTGCCTCTGAACCTCTTATCCCAGAGCACTCCCACCCAGCCTCAATAATCCAAGCAGCCTCGACTTCAGGCACAGGGGGAGGGAGACTCCAAGCCTTCCACGCTCTCCCAAGAGAGATGGGGGAGGGTCCCCCAGTCCTCGCCCCTCACACTCAAGAAGCCTCTTCACCATAAAACAAAAACTAACCCAAGCTGCTGCGACCTCAGGCGCCGGGCCACGGGGTCAGTCAGCAGCTTTCCGGGACAGACGGTCTTAAGAGCGGCATTACACATCCGATCAACTCCCCAGGCCCCCTCACGGATCAGTGCATCCCCCCTCCAATAAAACAAAAGCGCATCTTGCAGCACAAACCTCAGACAGCGGGCGGGAGAGCGATCAGCGCCCGGCAGCACGCTCGGCAGAACACCCGGCGCCCACCGGCTCCTTACTGCTTCGGTTTCCCGGCCGCGGATCTCGCGGCTGCTGCGGCAGCTGCGGTGGTGGCGACCGCGGCTCTGGCGTCCGGAGCCTCCCTTGGACTCAGCACCTGGAGCGGCGAACAGCTCCGCGCCTCATTCCTCTGACCCCGCCTCTCCCGCGCCGCCGTAGCCAATGGCGACCCAGGCCCCGCCCAGGAGGCTGCCCATTGGGGGGGTCGCCGTCCCCTATTCCTCTGGCCCCGCCCGCGAGTTCCCGGGTCCTTCGGTCAAGACCACATTCCCCAGAGACCGCCGGAGTTTTCGTATGGCCTTCTGGAACTTGTAGTCCCTTAGTGACGCGGAATGGGCTTATACCGCGGGCAGGCAATCGGAGATGGACTGCATTTCCCAGATTGCATCGAAGAAACCGAGGCGCGGAGGAGGGCGGGAGGACTGTTTCCATAGCAAAGATGGCCTGTGGGGGATGCCTGACGAAGAAATGGGGTCGGCAGCTTGATCTCGAAAGATCGTGCGTGACCTCGGACAGTTTCTTAGGTTGTTTCTACTATCTTTTTTTCAGTTCTCACCTTAGGATCCTGGGCCTCAGTTTTCCCATCTGAGAAGAGGGGCGAGGAGACGTCCATCGCCCACACTTGGAGGTCCTGGGGCAAACCGAGGGCGAGCCGCTTTGGTCCCTGACAGCAAAAGCGAGGGAAGGAGACCTTCCCATTGCACTCTAAACTTTATCTCTTTATTTTTGTCTCTATCTTGTCCTAAAGGAACGCTTAACTTTTGGTCACATCCCTTGGTGACCCACCAAGGCCTTCTTATCTTGTCTCCTTTCCATCCCAGGATACCGCAGCATCTCCTCCATTGCAACCTGACAGAGGGCGCTACTTCGACTTAAAACTCTGCACAGGCCCCCCAATGTCTTCTGAATTATGACCGCATTCCTCAGAGTGACTGGAAAGGCCCTTCAAGATCTGAACTCCACCTTCTTGCAATACCGACTTCTTTGGAAACTGGGAACCCTCAAACACCCGTTTTCTCTCACTCCCTTGGGCCCCTCCACCATGTCCTCAGCTAACTCCTCAACACCCTTCAAGCCCCAACCTAGATACTGCCTCTTGGACGCTGCTTTACGTGCCCCACCCTGTGTTTGAGCAGCACCCTCTACTTCCCCTATTCTGTGTGCATGTTTACAATACCCATCTTCCTCATTAAAATGTGAGATCCACAGAGCAGGGGCCATATTTCTATTATTTGTACTTACAGTCCAGTGCCTATAGCATCTGGCACTTAGTTGGTACTTAAGTGAAATATTGGCTATACATGGATATTTGTTGAGTTGAAAATGAATAGAAATTTAACTGAACTTAACTCATAAACATCTCCAAAATCTTGATTTCTTAAGGTTGGGCATTTCCCATTGCTGGAGATGTTCAACATGAAGGATGCCACACCTTGAAGAAATGTTTATGTCATCCATATGGTGGGCTTGGATATTTTGCCTGAATGCTCTGAGGTCCTTCCAATCCTATGATGCTAGGGATTATAGATCCATGCCTGTTATTCCTGTCAGTTTTTCCCTAAATGTCACCAGTTCTTCGTGTTCCTCTATTTCTAGATGTTGGCCCTACTCCTTTCTGTGCCTAAGTGCCCTACCTCCCACTCCCCTTCTGGGGAAGATCTTCTCTATTAGGCAAGTGCTCTACCACTGAGCTACACCCCAATCCTTTTTAAAATTTTATTTGATACAGTCTCACTAAGTTGACTGGGCTGGGCTCAAACGTGATCCTCCTGTCTCAAGCTTCCAAGTAGTTGGAGTTACAGGCTTGTGCCATCACATCTGGCTCTGGGGAAAATCTTCTGCCCCTGTGAGTTATGAAGTAGACACATCCTGAGGTCTCTGCTCTTCTTTCAACCCTCTGCTCAGCTTCATAGGGCACCAGGAGGATGTTCCTCCCACCTTGCTAGATAGCATCTTACCTGAATCTTTCCCCACTCACGGTTCTGATGTTGGCTAGACAGTCGAATTTAGTCCAACATGCTTCATTTGTCATCCCTTCAGAAGTTTTGGGTGTATATCAACTGAGGCCTTCTGGGAAGAATGCCTTAATATATGAGTATAATTAAGTCATGGCCAAAAAGGATGTAACCAGGGAGACTTTTGCCCTGAGAATAATTCAAAACAAAGATGCAGAGCCTAAGAGAAAACAATCTTGTTATCCTTGAATTGGTGACAGCCAGGGAGGGAAGACTGAATGGGGAATGAGTAAACTGGATGGCATTTAGGGAGGAACTGAGAGAGCTTCTAAGAGGCATGGAAGAGGGGCTTCGATTCTGGCTAAACCATCAAGGAAGGCAATTGGAGCTGGGTGAACAGATGGGACCTCATTACTGAAGATGAGAACACTGCAAGGAGCAGGGGAAATGAGATGTGTGCTGAAGCTTAGTGTCCAATTTTGTGGATGCAATAAGAGCAGAGGCTGTTAGAAAAGTGGGTAGTGCGAGGACTCTGGCCCAAGGTGGGCTTTGGCAGAGAATCTGCAAAATGCTGCAAAAGAAGCCCACCTGGAGCCAGAGCTGAAATCCTCTGGAGATTCAGAAGTAGTGCTAGGGTTGGGGATGTAGCTCAATGGTACAGCACTTGCCTAGCAGGCATGAGTACTTGGGTTCAGTCCTCAACAGTGCAAAAAAAAAAAAATAGTGCAAGTTTTCAGGAAATTGTTACAAGTAGGAAAAGGTCAAGGTCCCTTGATTCTCCGTGAATGCAGGGACTAAAATAGCATCTTCCAATCAAAAAGAGTCAGGAAGCCTGGGTTCTGATACTGATTTTGCCTCTGATTAGATAGATATATGACCCTGAGTTGGACTTGTTTCTTCCATTGTAAATGCTGTTTATTGGTGTTAGGGAGAAGCTAATAAAGGTAGAGGTGAGGAAATTCAAATGCATTTACTAGCTCTGTGACCTTGCACAAACTACCTTCTTGGGTCTGCAGTTTACTTATTTGAAAATGTTGTAAGGGATAAATGAGACACCTTATGTAAAGTACTTCATAAATATTAAGACTTAAATGTTTGTCTGTTTTCACATTTTCCATCTTGGATGATTAGCTATTAGTTTGACTATGAATAGATGTAGAAGATGATATCCTAGGTAATCTGGGTCAGACTCCCTATTCCCTTTCTTAATATGTGTGTGACTTCAGTCAAGTTATTTAATCTTTAATCCTGTGTGTCTCCATTTTCTTTTAAAAATTTTTATTGTTTGTTCTATTTAGTTATACATGACAGCAGAATGCATTTAGATTCATTGTACACAAATGGGGTACAACTTTTGATTTCTCTGGTTGTACATGATGTAGAGTCACACCATTTGTGTAATCATACATGCACATAGGGTAATGATATTTGTCTCATTCCACTCTTTCCTTCCCCCAACCCCTCCCCTCCTCTCATTTCCCTCCACACAATCCAACCTTCCTTCATTCTTCCCTTACCCCCTCCCCAACCCCATTATGTATCAGCATCCACTTATCAGAGAAAACATTTGACCTTTGGTTTTTGGGGATTGACTTATTTCACTTAGCGTGATATTCTCCATGCTAATGTGTACCTCAGAGTTGTGAGGATTAGATGAGATAGGTGCCTGACTAATGAGAAAATGCTCAACTTTTTTGTTATTTTTAGGGATTTAGACCACAGAACTCTAAAGGAATGGAATTCTAGATGTTTAGAAGCTAGAGTTGCAGAGGATTCCAAGGGAAAATTGTGCCAGTCTCATACCTTCTTAGAGGGGCAAAAGGGTCTCAGCAATTAATACTGAATCTCAGATACTGAGGGGTTGGAGCAATGATCAGTGCTGGGTCCTAAAGAATTTAGCATACTAGACTGAGGATATAACAATTTTTAATGAAGATTTTAAAGGAGACATGTATTTCTAAAGGTCTAGGACTGTGTGGAGAATGATCAGGAAAAGAGGCTGGGATGTGGACCGGGAAACTGTGGCAGTGATCCAGCAGAGTGTGTGGGAAAGTAGAGCCGAGCTATCCTAAGGTGAATACTCAGAGGACTTTGTGAGCGATGCGCTGAGGGTGTGGGGCCCAGGTTTCTTCTTCCTTAGGTTAACTAGATGGATGGATTGTGGTGCTCTTCCCCTGAGATGTGAATGAGTGAAGGAGCCAGGTTAGGCAGAAAGTGGAAGAGGTGAATTTGAATTGAGTGTGGTAGGCCAGGTGAAATGCCCTAGCAGGTGGTTTGGAACTTATGAGACCAGAGCTGGAGGTAGAGTCATAAATTATCAAATTATCAACATATGGATCATAATTATAGTCATAAGAATGAGTCAACTCATTCAGTAGAGAGGGACAAAGACCCAAATTCCTTGGGAAATGTCAACATTTAAGGAATAAGTGGAGGAAAAGGAGCCCAGAAAGACAGGCAAAAAAGAACAGTCAAAGAAACAGGAAGAGAACAGGGTAATAATGATGCCAAAGAGAGGAAGTAGGGTGACATGGTGCAGCAAGGTCAGATAAGCCAAGGTTTGAAAAAAACAAACCAAATGAAGCAACAAAGAGGTCACTGGTGACCTTGGAGAGATGAGGTTCTGTGGTCTAGTAGAGGCAGAAATCTGAGTGAATGAGAGGGAATGTGGACAACTCTTGGAATTGGACTGGTCTTAAAGAGGAGGAGAGGAAAAAAAACAAAGGATATAGGGCTGAGGAACACATTTGTCTTTTGGGAGAGATTAGGTCATTAAGGCTGATGGGGAGACGTCGGTAGAGTGACAGGGATAAAGGAGAAGGAGGGTTTGAAGGATGAAGTCTATGAGACGGTGGAAGGTGGGAGGGCTTAGAGTGAGCCTCAGGCAGGAGGAGAACCCATTTTTCTCTAAGATGGAAGGGAATGAGGGAAGGAGGAGTCAGGAAATTGAGGGAGTTCATACCTTATGGCCATTCTTCTCTGGTATTGAAAACAAGAATATGTGCTCAGTAGGAGGAGGTGGAATGGGATGGAAAATTTTGATAAAGAGGAAAAGATTCAAGATGGCTACTACAGAAAAGAGAAGGGAAAGCTAATGGTGACTCACAGGTTGCAGGGAAGTGGTGAGGGCCTGCAGAGGTTGGGACTATGGACTTGTAGGGCATCATTCTGTGTGGATGTGATAGGTATAGAGAAAGTTATTGGTGAGGATGATTCAGGGCTGGGCTTTGGTGGAAAAAGGAGACAAGGAAATAAGGGATTTGGAGATGGTGATAATCAGAGAAATAAAATTGGTGGTCCACCAAGAGAAGGTGAAGCCAGGATGGAGTGGGGTAAGGGACAGATATGTTGAGTGGCAGGGAAGACCAGAGAGAGCAGGCATTGCTGGTCAGAGTTGGAGAAGCTCTGGGCAGAGGCAGGGACAGGGTGACTGGAGTAGATGAAGTAGGTTGTGGGATTGAAAGGTAAGTTTGTTGAATGGGTTACTAGCAAGTCTCCTACAAAGATGGCTGCTTTGAAGGAGAGAGGAACCCTGGGATCTCCATTTCCAATGACTGCAAACTTAGATGATGGCGAGGACAATGACTGGGGTGTAGAGCCCTCTGACATGAGTGTCACAGAAACCAAGATATTGGGACACTAAGAGGAAGTCCTCTAGCCTGAGGTTTGGGGTGTAAGGAGGAAGAGAAGCAGTGAGCTTTCTCAGACACTTTCACAGAACTATTGTGTCAACATCATCTACACATGCTCAGTTTTGCACACATCTAAAAGGAAGAATGTCTAGGAATAAAATTAGCCAAACCAAAAAGCAACTCCAGATTTCATGGTGAAGTTGTATCAACCAAGTTCAATAGTAGTGATTCCTGTAATTTATATTTTGGTATGGTTTGTAGTTTTAAGTATGTGCATATCAACTAGAAAAATGTGTTTAAGAAACAAATTTGAGTATTTTTTTTGCAAATTTCATTTCTTAGCAACAATTTGTTTTCTCAGTTTAGAACATAAATTAGAGAACTTGTGTTGATTTTTTTTCCCAAATGTAGAGCTTAGAGCTTAATTCATGCCTTTGAAATGCCATGAATTTGAAATGCAGCCATTTTCCTCTCTGCATCCTTGAAAGGGATTACAAGGATTTTATTAGTTTTTCAAATAATCTTGCCAGCACATTCAGACTTCCCACAAGGGTCTCCTATCAGTACTGCTGGATTGTAAGTGATGCCACAGACGTGCTGTATGTGGAATATTTAAGACAAGTCAAATATACAACCAACTTTAGGGTTTCTCAAACAGCATCCCAGTTTGCAATTATGGGACTTGGTATAGAATATGAAACATGCATGTAATTTAAATTGAAAAAAAAAAGATCTCCATAAAAGACAGAGCAATCTCTGTCTTTTAAAAGGGAATGTTATTTTAAGATTTTTTTTTATGGTTGATGTGTCTCTGTAATCTTGAATTAGGCCTTCTCTTCTAGCACCTTGAAAGGGATACTCAGAAAATATTTTGTGAATCAGTTTGTGAATGTTATGATAACATGTCCATAGTTTAAAATTCTTCTATCATTGTAAACTTTCATAAAATATAAGAGGAATGATTCTTTTTAAACTTACATCAGATCATGTCATACTTCTGCTCAAATTTCTTTAGTTACTTCTCTGTGTCCTTGAGAATAAACCCTGAAGTCATTATGATAACCTACAGGGCCATATATTCTGACTCCCTTTGTCTCTCTGCCTTATATAAGCCCCCTCTGTTCCAGGACATTGACCATGTTGTTCTTTGATTGCACCAAGTGTCCTCTGGCCTAAGAACCTTTGAACTTGCTGTTCTGTCTGCTGTTACCTCTCTCACTAGGTATATCATGTCCATCCCTTATAAAATGGTATTCTGTTCTCTCCTGGCCCTCTCTATCATTTTCTGCTTTATTTTTTTCATTAACTCTTGTCAACATGTAATATATGCATTCTTGTTTTTTAATGTCTGTCCCTCATTTTCACTTCTCCAGTGACCCACTAGAATAAGCTCTTCATTAGGGTAGGGACTTTATTTGGTTTACTGCTGTATTCATAGCATGTAGAAAAGTACCTGGTACATAATAGGCATCCAGTTAAACATGTCAAATGAATAAGAATAACAGTCCATCATCCCAATACATGACCCTAATTTCCACATTGCCATCCACATTTAGGACACATGTATTTAGTATGTATAACCTTTCATATTCTGAAAACATTAGCTCATACTTAATTATTCTGTTTTTTATGTAACATGCAATAAGCATTTTTTCTGTATTTGAATTCATGTGTTTAGTTTGTTCACTCAGTTGTTCATTCAACAAGTACTCAATGAGATAGATGTTCTTGTTTTCCAGATAGTTCTGGGGCTACAGTGGTGAATAGGATGCAAGATTTACCTTTAAGAAACAGTGACTTGGTAAATACCATCTGAAGTGATGGTCCAGTATTCCATTGTATACCATACTATTCACAACCTCTCCCTTATTTAAGACTTCTTGCATAATTAATAATGATGTAATGAATACCTTCAAATTTGTAGCAATTGCCCAAGCATATATACTTATGGTTATTGGATTGGAAGATTAAACATGTCTTGGGTTTTTGATACTATCTGCCACTTTACTTTCAAAAAGGGTGGTGCCTCTTTTACCTAATCAGCAGCATGAATGTTCTAGCTTTATACCAGCCTCCCCGACATTGGTATTACACTTAGTTATGAAGAGGATAAAATGGTCCCTCCTTTCATCTTTACATTTAATTGATGTCTAGTAATGGTGCACATTTTTATTTTATATTTGGTATCATCAGGTCCTCAGGTGGTTTGCTGAGGGCCACTGGCCTACCTTGTAGATTGTGCTCAGTGTTTAGCACATAGTGAAGGCTTCCCATAGCATCTTAGAGTTGGAAGAGACTGAATTCTCAATGCAGATGGTTTTCCAGCCTCTGTTTGCATGCCCATGGCGATGGGGATCTCACCACCTCATGGGACAGAATGTACAGTTTTCATAGTGCTTTGCAGGTGTTGATGTCTGCCTCCTGTGATTGTCATGCAGTCCCAGTTCTGCCCTCTGAAGCAGTAGATCTCACCCCAGATATTATGGAATCTCCCCATCTTAACTGTTCATCTCAGCAAATATGTGGCCAAACTAGAAAATTCAACCCCTGGAGAAGTCTGGCAGGCCCAGAGGCCCCGACACTGTCCTACCCATGAGTATCCATGGTAGTCAAGTCAGCAACTTCTTCAGCTGGTTCATGTGCAGCTTATGGGCAACTGAGTAAGTGCGGTCCCCCCCGCCCCTCTCTCTCTCTCTCATTGTTATTTTATTTCTTTATTTGTATGTGGGACTGAGAATCGAATCCAGTGCCTCACACATGCTAGGCAAGCACTCTACCCACTAAGCCACAACCCCGGCCCTAAGCTCTTCTTTATGTGCCCCATAGATAAACCTAGTTCTTCTTATCCTGCACTTTCGCAGTTCACCTTTTTAAACCTGAAAGCGATACTTGGTTTTTCTTCTTGAACCTGTTAGAGAAGCTGCTCTGGTCCCACATCTCCTGTTTCTAAGGGGGATGATGAGTCATTCTGACAACGTTTTGTTGCCATGATGAGATGCAGAGGTAACATTGGCCACTCTTTTTGGCTGTCTGACATCTAAGCCTTCTTCCTGTGTTTGAGGAATTCCGTGTGTCATGAGATGGAGCCACCTTCCTGTGCAGGTAGGACACAGGCACCAGCCTAAGACTCAGACTCCTCCAGGCACAAATCACTCTCCATTCCCAACCCTCTTCAATGATTTTGAATTGGAAGCAAATGACCCCAAAGGAGAGGGACCAGCTTTGTGATTGGATGAGTACAATCTCAGTTGCCAGTGACAGTAGTTTCATGGGCAGCATCCAACATGGGGGTATCTGTGGTATAGGTGGTGGGGACAGTATGCCAGTTTCAGTTGTCACAATGATATCTTCTTAGACCAGTGCTGAGTTGGGATTTGGGGCATTTTCAGAACAGTTAAAGGTTGGCTGCTGGCTTTAAGACAGTGTGAACAGAGTCCCATCAGCTTAGTGTGGGAATGGCAGGCCCAGAGAGCCTGCTGGGCACACAAAAGCAGATTGGCTGCTTGCCCTCTCCTACCATTGGACCATTACCAACAGTCAGGGTCAGGAGGTGGTGCTGGGTTTTATTATAAAGCAAGTCGCCTGGTGATTTGCAGCTTCCACTGGGGGGGAAGAGGAAACCTACCTGGATATACCTCCCAACTCTGGAACCCATCTGGTGCTGCCCTCAGGCTGCCCTTAGGCTGCCCTTCATCCCTTGAGTTATGGATCACCTCTCTCGTCTAGTTTGGTTGTACCTCCAGAGTCTTGCCTGACAGGCTGCCATCTGGGTCCATTAACCCAGGCAGGACCGGCTCTACTGCTCTGGCTGGGAGAGTAAATGGCCCCTGGAAGCCTTACGAGAATGAGCACAGCCTCTCTGAGGTCTTCCCGTCTTGAAACCCAGATCACCCCAAATAAGCCCTGCTGGGGTGTATGTGTGGGTAGAGGCGAGGTCATGCGCACTCCTGCCTTAGCGCACACCCTGATCCAGTGAACATGGAGCACTGGTGCTGGCCTGACCCCTACCTTTGCCTAGTACCCTGGTGCCCCTTCAGAGAGGGCCAAGATCATGATGTATCCAAATTAACCTGGGGTTACATATTGGATTTGGACCAGGGTTATGTGAGACCTATGGCAGCATCATCCAGAGGGATCCTTATAGGGGACTGTAGGTTTTGTCCTTGCCGTAGCCACTGTTTTGTTAATTTTTTATTTTTCTTTTTAGTTATACATGACAGTAGAATGCATTTTGAAATATCACACATACCTGGAGTATAACTTCCCGTTCTTGTGGTTGTACATGATGTGGAGTTACACTGGTCACGAATTCATATGTGAGCATAGGAAAGTTGTGTCTGATTCATTCTTCTGTCTGCCCATTCCCAACTCGGCTCCCTTTCCCCATTCCCCTGTCCAATTCGGTGAACCTCCACTCCTCCCCGCTATCCCCATCCCCCAATCTCTGGCCTATTATAAGTCAGCATCCACATATCAGAGAGAAACATTCTGACTTTGGTTTTGGGGGATTTAGCCACTGTTTTTTGTGATGTCAAGACTGCAACTGCGTCAGGGTGCTTTAGCACATGCCTGTAATCCCAGAGACTTGCGAGGCTGAGACAGGGGGATTACAAGTTTGAGGACAACTTCAGGAATTTAGCAAGATCCTATCTCAAAAAATAAAAAAAGGGTTGGGGATATAGTTAAGTGGCAAAGCATTCCCGGGGTCAATTCTCAGTACCCACCTGGGGGAAAAAAAAAAGACTGCAACGGCAGATTTTAATTGTCTTGCCAAATATGGCTATACATAACATTGTTTTGTTATTCACTAAAATAAGATCCACTATAAAACAATATAGACTATAAGTTCTGAAGCCTCATCTGAGATCGTCAGACTCCCAGTGTTTAAGTGTCTCTGGGTCAGGCAGCACTCTAGCACTGTCCATGATTTTCTTACTTAATCTTCACCACAACTCTATGAACTCAGTACCATTATAATTTCCATTTTACACACAAGGAAACTAGGGTCCACAGAAGTTTAGGACTAGCCTAAGGTCAGATGCTAGTCCTCTACCCCTGGAGTTTGGAAACAACCCTTTCCAATAGCTCATTCCACTTTGGGGAAGCTCTGGCTGTTGAAATGTTTTCCCTCACGTGAAACGAAATAATCTTCTACCTAAGTCAGTCCCTGTTTCTGCTTTTCCCTGTAGTCTAGTGAGGCAGTACCTGGTCTCACAGTCTTCCGGTTCACTTCTGAACTCCATTCCTGCATGGGAACATTTCAGCTTCTTCTTCTGGAAACATCTACCATTTTGTATCAGTGAAGTCCTTGGAAGAATCACTTCATAAGAAAAATGGCAGGAACACAGTCATTAAGACTGAGCTAATGATTGTATTGCTACATGGGAATTTTCTATCTCTCCAGACTAGAATGTAGACCAGAAATCCTGAGGGCAGGAATTTTTACTAATTTTGTTCACTGCTATATTCCCAGTGCCTCGAATGGTGCCTGGAACATAGTAAGTATTCCAATCTTTTTAAAAATATGTTTTAGTTGTAGATGGAAACAGTACCTTTTATTTTATTTATGTTTTATGTGGTGCTGAGGATTGACCCAGTGCCTCACATGTGCTAGGCAAGTGCTCTACCAACTGAGCTACAACCCCAGCCCAAGTATTCCAATCTTGTTGAATTAATTAATGAGACAGTTCTGTATCTGGTGCTATTTCCACACGTTACTAATTTTTCTGGGGAAGAATTTGACCTCCCAAGTCTCTGGCTTTAAATTTAATTTTCCCTAACCCCACCAGCAGTTTTTCTAATTTTTTAATTTTGGTTTTGATGAATAAGAATATAACCTTAACAATACCTAAAACAAATAACCCTTTCTCAAAAGCAATTTCACTTGATCATGTAACACTAAGAGTGATTTGGTTCAGCCTGATAAGGGGCCACATGCAGAGGTGGTTCTATTTCTAGTCTTCTGTCCTATGGAAAAATATTCTGTGACTTTCTGCTTTAAATTTTGAGCTTAAATTTAGTATGTAAAATTATTAGGAAGCAGTGAAGGAAATGAACATTAGTCCTTACATTTTTTTCATCACCTCTGTAAAAATAATATGTGTAATTTGTTGTTTAATTGAGAAAATACAGGTAAGCAAAATGATAAAAATAAAAATTGTTTATATTCCTACCACTGAGAGAGTCACTAGTAACATTTTTCTGTTTATATAAAATATTGAACTAGGTCACCTGGTGATTGATTTGTGTACATTACGTTTTTCTGATGAGAAAGTGAACATGGGATACCCAGTTCTCAGGCCCGGTCTCTGTGAGCTAGGAGGAGCCTGCAGATCTGAGCTCAGCCAGTGCACAGGTAGTAGAGAAGGGGTCACCTTCAGCTCATATCTCAGAATCTGAACTTGGAGGCCAACCTCAGCTGTGGCAGGAGGCCTGAATGGGTGTGAGTAAGGAAAACAGCTCTGACCTGGCTGAACATCCCAGATTTGACACAAAGCAAATTTTGTGAAGTTTTCCTAGAAGTGGGAGTGGCTTTTCCTGAGAATTGAAGGTGAGGTAATCTTGGAAGATTCTGCCCCAAGATGACTCACAAATCAGGACCCAGACTGTGCAAGCCATGCTCTGGGGACAGTGAGCATGGTGAGCACCAGGATCATTCTGTCTTCTACATTGTCCTATAGGCCACTTTTCTTCCCGGATTTCCTAGGGTGGCACCATGTCACTTTTAGTCATGACTCACATCAGGAAATGGTGGGATCTGTGTGCAGTGAACCTGAGACCATGCACTTGGATGTCAGTGTCTTCAAGCTGCCTTGTATGGGATCCCTGAGAAGTTGGGGGCATGAGCCAAATGGCTCCTGTTTTTATTAAAGTTAATGTAAGTTTTGTCTTCTTCTCCATGATAGTAATAGCAATATTAATACTAACATTAATATTAATATTAAGGACCTTTTTCCAAAAAAATCTTTAAGTGAAATTGGTGTTCCAGAATGCTCAGCACATAGGCAGTTTGTGGGAACATTATTTAGATAAATATTACTCACCCCCATTTTCAGGATACTCTTGCTTTTGTCCCATGGCAAGGGACTGGACCCACTGGACAGGGAGGTAAAGAAATTAATATTCATTAGACACTACCTATAATCCAGGTAAAGTGCCAGGTGTTTTACCTACATGGCCTCAGTTTAATCCTCATAATTCTGCAAGGGTCTTTATTTTATAAGCAAGAAATTAGAAAGTCAGAGAAACTAGGTAAAATGCTCAAGGTCTGGAATAGGAAAAAAAAAAAGAAAAGAAAAGAAACAAGACAAAACCCTGGTGTCTACTGCTCTTCTCTTTCCGTACGCCATGTGGCCTCTAAGGCCAGTTTACCCAGAATTTTCTTGGAGACTGCATGAGAAATATGGCCTCCTGGAGGGAAGAAAAAAAACAAAAACAAAAACAAAAAACACCTTCCCAACTTCCCACCTCCATCTTCCTCCATTGAAGGCTAAACACACAGGGATCACAGGACCTGCCTGTGGGCAGAGGAAGGCCTCACCTCTGGGAGTCTCCATCCAGCACGCCACCTCATTCCTGAGTGGACCAACAGGGGGAAAAGAATGAACTCTGGTGGACAAGAGTGGGAGAGAGAAGGGGGAGCCCTGTCTCTACCTCAGGCAGGAGGTTCCCTGCAGAGTCTAGAGCCTAAGGCAGGGCTCTAGACCCTCAGATAAAGCTGGGGTGGGAACTGAGACCTTCCTATTGTCCTCAGCCTTGCAAGTCAGGAAAGCAGTGTGGCCCTTTAGTACCTTGGCCTCCAGCCCTGCCTGGATGATGTGCTTCTAGAGCTCCTAGGATGTGCAGACTGCCACCAGCTTGAACCAGAAAACATGGGTGCAGAGCCCAACTCCACCCACAGAACCAGAGCTTTGGAAGGCGTTTGGAAGGTGTAATGACTCCTTGCTTTACTATAAAAAAGCCTACCCCGTGCAAAGTCTGGTGAAGCTAGAGCCTATCCTCCTTCTACTGCCACCCCCTGCTTCTTCCTGGTGTTTATTAGGCCCCGTTATCTCTGGATCTTTTGTGCCACTGGTTTCTTAGTCCCTCAGAATAAGAGGTGGTTAGAGGTGGAGGCTGCTTGGTCCTCGTTCCTGCCAATCCAGAGTCCTTTTTTTTTTTTTTTTTCCATGTATGGATCAGATTCCCTTGGAGCACTCACGGCTCATAAAAACTTCTTAAGATCTTTGTACTCAACAATTGGAACTGTCTTGTCCCCTAGGCCGTTGATGAAGGTGAAGTCTGCATGCCCCATCCAGCCATGGCCTTTGTCTTGACCCCACACTCCCGTTGACTTCTGGAGACTTTCCAACAATCCCTTCTTGCAGCTCAGCATGTGGGACATGCCGTGTACCGTGGTGCTTCTCAAGTCGAACTGGACCCTTCCTGCTCATTGTGTAAGGGACATGTGTCTTGGTTTTTAAATTTTTGTACCCAAACAGTGTCCATCAGGTTGCAGGGCCCTCAAACCACTAGACTTGGGATAAGCCTATGGGTTGTCTCCCCGTCTGCAGTGCCACAACTACGCCCACCTAGGTCCCTCACACTCCCCACTCGTGGGACAGCTCTGGGAGCTGAGCAGTGCTGGCTCCAGTGGTCTTGGCTGAGCTTTGCCCTGCTCTTGCCCCACACACTGCAGGGCCGCTGGCCACCCACACTGTTATTGCTGAGGCACGCAGGGATGTCCACGAGGAGAGGATACACTCACCATGTCATTGCGGCATAAAACTCACTTGGGATAGAGGTTGGCATTTTTAGCTTCTTTGATCACTTAATCTTTGCTCCTAGTTCTGTTTATGGCTAAAGTTCAAGTTTCTCTGGCTTCACTCCACATGAGTTGAGGGTCCCTGGGAAAGGAACCCACCATGACTTTGTGGAACTCTCCTAAAACACAAATTGCAAAGCTCAAGATTATTCACAGATGTCTGGGAGTGGTGGTTGATAACGATAATTCAATGAGGGCACTGCAGTCCCTGAAGGGTCACTTGATCTTCCAAGAGGAGCCCATAAAGCCCATCCCCGCCTCTTCAGGCTTCCCACATCCCTTCCCTAGGGCACAGAGCAGCTCAGGGTGTGTTGAGGGGGCATGGGACCTGAGCCTTGAAGAGTTGGATTCTGCAAGGCAATTATAAGAGGTTGCAAAAAGTAAATACAGTGTGAGCTCACTGCACACAGACTTGGAGAAGGAACTGAAGGTATGTTCCTGGATGTTAACCAACAGAGGTCAGCTCTGGGAGGAAGTATACACATCCTTGGGTTCTCCTTTTGCTTATCTGCATTTAAATTTTTCTGCCATGAACACACATTACTCTCCTAATATTTAAAAAAGAGAACTATGAACAAATCCTATCATTTGATATTTAAGTAATTCTGACCTTTTTTGAGTACAAATTGTGCAATGCAGAAATAATTAGCTGAAAATGACTTAAAATTATATAATACACACACACACACACACAAACAGACCCCATTCCTAAATTCTGAAAAATTGTTCAGAGATGTTTAAGGTAATTATAAAACTGCTGCAGTGTTCAGCAGCATGGTTCCTATTCAAAAAGGCAGAGACTGGAAATAATAGTTTCCAATCCAGTCAACTTGCAATAAGTTATTAACTTGACCAAAAAGATCATTGTAGAAAATTCTAAGCTTTTCTTCTTAAGCACTGGCAGTACCAGTCATGGGGTGTGGAGGGAAGTGAAGACAAGAATCTCATGCCCTTTGTCACCTTTGGGTTTGTGGGGCAGACACAAGGCCGAGAAGCTCAGAGAAGGCACGTGACTGTGTGAGTCAGAGAAAGGTGGGGTCCAAGTTTCTACTTCCATGTTGAAAGCATCAACTCCAGCCATTCAAACGACTTTTCTGGTTACACTCTTTTAAGTTACAGCAGATTGTGCTCTCCTTTATTTTTTTAACAGTTTTATTTTTTTATATTTTTTAGATGTTGATAGAACTTTATTTTATTCATTTATTTATGTGGTGCTGAGAATCGAACCCAGTGCCTCCCACATGCTAGGCAAGCACTCTACCACTGAGCCACAACCCCAGCTCCTATGATCACCTTTAAAAAAGAAAATTGGAAAAGTCTCTTTTGTCTACTAACCCCTGCTGATCCCAGAGCCACTGTCCAATCATATCTATACCCTATACCCTTCTCTGCCTACCCCAACCTGGAATAATCCAGCCTTTCACTTGTCCCTGGGGCTTGGGGACTGTCAGTCTCTACTGGGACAAAAGAGAATTAGCGCCACTACAGAGAGAAGGTTTCCAAAGCAGCCAGCTCTTTGCCAGTCCTTTTAGTCGCACCTGACTGGGCTCTGATTCCTTCCCTATGTTGACTGTTTCCTGCTTGTCCAGCTCTCCTCAAATTGTCCAACCCACCTGTTTCCAACGACCTTAACTGTCTCTGTCTCCAGTGACATTAATTCCTGCCCTACCCCCACCCCTGGTCCCCAGAGTGAAACACATCACCTTAAGTCATTCTCTTCTCTGCTTCTAACAGGATCCACAAGACATTCCCAAGACTCGCTCTCCACTCCCGCTTGCCTCTTCCAAGATCCTCTTCCTTCTCTGATTCTGTGATCTTCCAATCCCTCCCTTGTGTCCTGTTCCTTTCCTTCACCCTATATGCATCCTTCTTTTCCATTCTAGAAAGTCTTATTTTTTTCTTGTCTCCTCTTGAAGCTCCCACCCCATCCTTGACAAACTTCTTCTAAAGAAACCACATTTTGTTTCCTTTTCCTCATCTTCTTTTACTTTCCACCATGGTTGGATCCTACCTGAACTAACTGCCTCTGCAAAGGTCTCCAACTACACTGTCTCCTTCTTCTCTTCCTCCTCCTCCTCCCCCTCTCCTCCTTCTTTCTCCTTTGTGCTGAAATCAGACCCAGAGCCTCGCATGCTGTGCATGCAACACCACTGAACTACACCCCCACCCCACCAATGACTTCCTAAGTTCCTAAGCATCAAATTACTAAATGACATCTTTTTAATGTTCACTTGAATTAAACTACCTCTTGGTATTTGACCAGTTTCTATAATGCATCCTTAAAACTCTTGTGATCTCATTGACTTTTCTTGTCTCCTGAGGCTTTTTGGCATCAGGACCTTTAATTATCTGATCAATACTTAAGTATTGGTGTGCCCCTGAGTTTTGTCCTTGACCCTGCTGCTAAGCCTTCCTGCCCATCAACTTTCTTCCAAGAGCATTTATGTAAAATGTTTGGACTGTGGCCTGTGGCTGTCCAGTGGAGCCCTGCAGAGCCAGAAATCATTGGGTGTCTGATTTTCAAGGGAGCTCATAGCCTTCACCCAGAAGAATGTATTTCTTCTTCTTCTTCTTTTTTTTTTTTTTTTTCTTTTCTTTCTTTTTGGTACCAGGGATTGAAGCCAGGGGCGCTCAACCACTGAGCCACATCCCCAGACCTTTTTACTTTTTATTTTTGAGACAGGGTCTGGCCAAATTATTTAGGGCCTCGCTAAGTTGCTGAGGCTGACTTTGAACTTGTGATCCTCCTGTCTCAGCCCCCAGAGCTGCTGGGATTACAGGCGTGCGCCACCACATCTGGCAGAGAAATATATTTCTAACAGTGGAAATTCAGGCACTGGGGCCATATAGATTGGATACAAGTGGGTCTCATAGGTCTCACATTCCCCTATGTAAAGCCAGCCTCTTCCCTGTTCCAAGACTCAATCAATTTGAAAGGCCTAGAACTGAGGCTTGTTCACAGGGTGGTTCCATGTTATATTCCAGAGTCTTCCACGTCAACCCATACCTGTTTTATTTGTCTATGGTGCTCTATGTTACCACATTGCATGGATACACTACTCTATCCCTTCTTCTGATGAACATGAAGACTGTTCCCAGTTTGGGGTTATGTCCCACAGTGCTGCTACACCACTCTCATGCCTGCCTCTGTGCACATGTGCAGGAATTTCTCTAGGTCTGTGTGTATCAGAACTTTACTAGTAAATGCCAAGTTTGCTTTCCAAAGGTTATACCAGTGTATGTTCCAATCAGTAAGCATCATAGTCTAAAACACTCTAAACAAAAGGAAAGGCATAAGTCCCACCTGATTCCGTCTAGCCTCCCATTTCCTTTCCTTTGCTTCCAGGTCACTGTTTGCTGCCAGAACACCCCACCCGACTGTGGAAACCATGCAGACTCCACTGCCTGGTTCCAGCCGTGCCTGGGCCCTTGGTGCTGTCTTCCTGCTGCAGTCCTGCTGGGAGAGTCCCCATGCACCACCATGTGGCTCTTTCCGACCTTTCCAGGACTGGAACTCTCTTCCTGGGGGATACGTCCTGTCAGGGCCAGCTATATAATTTGTGAGACCCAATGCCAGTAAAAGCACAGGGTCCATAGTTCTCAAAGCAGGAAAAACCTTTCCTGTTTTCCAGTCTCTTTCTCCACCTGTAATGGGTTCTCAACATTGTTTTTTAATGGAATGCTTCCTCAGGCACAGGGTTACTCACAGCTTGAGTGCAGACCCTCGGTGCATGAGGCCTGCCTCATCACTTGGCTCACGTGCCCAACCCTGACCCATCCTGGGCCTGGGATAGGTGGGTACAGTCACTGGGTTATAGCTGTAGGCAGAAGGTGTGGAGGTGGCAGGAGGCAGGACCAGTGAATGGAGGCTCCAAGTCCCTGGCACATTCTCTGTTGCCCCATCAGATTTCACCTTATACACCAGATGGCAACTGCAGAGTGTCCCGAATCTTCCAGCTCAGGGCCCTGTGCAGCTGCACTGGATGCTGGCCTGCCTATTACCCGCCTCAGACCTATCCTTCCCTATCCTGGATTTGCTGGAGGACCACGTGTGAATGTGTTGAGTCAGTGACACAGGTGTCGTGGTTTCTGCAGAAAGATCCCTAAACTATCAAGTGTGTGTCTATTTGGAGTTCCTACTTGTCCCTTTCTCCCTCAATGGCCTCAACCACTTCACCTAATTCTTCTCTGTTCCTCTTTATTTTTGTTAAGTGTCATAACAGTATTTTTGGTCCCTACAATTACAGTCATGACACTAAGATTTCAGGTACAAAAATAATGTTTAAAACCATTTGGTGGCGGGCTAGGGATGTAGCTCCATCCCCAGCACAAAAAATAATAGTAATAATAATAAAGCTATTCAATGGAAAAGTACAGAAACTCCTACTAAAGACTAAGCCACTCACACTCT
This sequence comes from Sciurus carolinensis, assembly GCF_902686445.1. Lineage (NCBI taxonomy): Eukaryota > Metazoa > Chordata > Mammalia > Rodentia > Sciuridae > Sciurus > Sciurus carolinensis. Next base: position 16,667,086 of record NC_062228.1, on the reverse strand, counting down.
GGTTAATCCAATGAGTGGCTCCTTGTCAAGTCCAGTGAAATACAAAATCAACATGATAATCACTGAGGTCAGGCATGTGGGGTGAATGCCTACTTTGGGAGGATCAGACAGGAGAATCAAGTCTTAGGCTGCCTCAGCAACTTAGCCAGACCCTGTCTCAACAAAAGGACCTGGGATGTAATTCAGTAGTAAAGTGCTCCCAGGTTCTGCCCCTAGTACTGAAAAAACAAAGTCAGGAGGTTTTGACTAACAAAATTATCCTGCCACCAATAGTCAGTGTAGAAGTTAATTTTTGAAGTGTTTTTAAACATTTTTGTTTTAAAAACTGTAAGACTATTTTCTCAATGAGTACTATTGAGAATAGAAAAATTAATTTTGTATTCTGCTCAATAGGAGGGAAGGCAAGCTCTTCTGAAAAGTGAACTGAAATTCGATTTGAGTCAGGGTGGAAAATTTGAAAAAAAATTACAGAATTTTCTGAGGTTGAGTAGCTAAAGACTTTGTAGAAGAGATCCTGTTTGTTTGTTTATGTGTAAATGTTCTGGCTATTTTAAAATAAATATTTGCCCCAAAAAAGGTATTCCTAAGAATAAATTTGGTTTCAGTTTTTTGTTTTTCTTTTTTCTTCTTTTAAAGTTATTGGAGCTAATGCAGCTTTTTCTTTTCTTTTTTTTCCCTTCCTTCCTTCCTTCCTTCCTTCCTTCCTTCCTTCCTTCCTTTTTTCTTTCTTTCTCTATTCCTATCCACTGAAACTTTCCAAAAAGGTTGAGCACTCCGATCCCCAAATCCAAAATTCAAAATGCTCTGAAATTCAAAACCTCTTCAGTGCCAACACAAGTGGAAAATTTCACACCATGAAACTCTGTTTCCCACAGGAAATTATTTAAAATATTGTAAATTACCTTTAGGCTATGTGTGTAAGATTTATGTGAAACTTAATTGAATTCCTTGTTTAAACTTGGATCACATTCCCAAGTTATCTCATTATGTATATGCATACATTACCAAATTTAAAAAATTGAAATCTGAAATGTTCCTGGTCCCAAGTATTTTGGACAAGGGATACTCAGCCTGTACTGGGTTCTGTGCAATCAGTAGTAGCATTTGCTAGAAAAAATTTAAAGATTGTAAAGGAGACAACCCAGAACACCCACATTTCTGTTTATTCAAAGTGTAGTTATTCATTTTTACAGGCAAGTCATTAGCCATTTCACCCAATAGCCTGGGGAGTCAGATTCCTATTTTGTCTTACAGGAAACCAACACAGCAGTGGCTCAGTCTGCTTGGAGGTGGAGTGACTGAGGGACTAGGAGGGAAACCAGGAGAGAAGGTCCATGGCTGGGCCAGTGTTACGCAATTCTTGTCTAACACACGTTCTTATTTAATCCTCATAACCATGACACTTGACAGGTGGGGAAACTGAGTTTCAGAGAAGGGTAGACACTTGGCCAAGGCCGCAGAGTGGGAAGTCGCAGGTCCCTCATACTATGCTGCCCCTTCGGAGAAGAACAGCAGGGAATTTGTGGTGCTGAGCCCTTGGTGGGGGAGGAAGCAAGTGTTCTCTGAGCACAGCGTGTTTCTAACTGGTTCTCCTTTCTCTGTTCTCCTTTCAGCTGTCCTTGCTCACTCAAGGCCACGTGGGGAGAATCAGCTGCTGTGGGAGGCAGGCCCCAGAGTGCTCTGTGCCTGTGGCAGAGCCTTCCACCAGTCACAGAGCTTTAAGGGAAGTTCATTTTCAATGGGGAAGACGAATGGTCCCGACAGCACAAGTGGGCAAAGTTTCCCCCTGCAACTTGACGTGGGCAGTGAGGGTTCTGCTGACAGACCCTGGGGCCAGGGAGAGGTGATCTACCCAGGATCTCAGAGGATCGCGGTGGAGGCCAGCTCCAGCACTGGGCTTCTCGCCACCTTTGCACCAATCAGCACGTGCCGCGCAGCCACAGATGGCTACAGATGACATTCAGGGGACTGGTGGGCGTTGGCATCTCAGCATCATCCTCGTTTATTAGGAGCCTTGGAGCCACATTCTCCTTGGGAGTTGATTATATGTTTCCAAAACTGAATTAACTCTTTGAAGTTTGAGATCTTTGGATCTTGACTAGAAACCTCATATCTCACCCCAACTTTGCTGTGGATTCTGTGTGATGGACAGGTGGAAACAGTTAACTGGAACTTCCTAAGAGCAAGGCTTACTAACTCTCTTTGTGTGCTGCAGAAACTAAGAAAATTTCCTGAAGTGCCAGCCCTGGGGAGGCGGCGCGGGTTGCAAGGTGAACCAGTGCACGCTCTTCAGAGCACCCAGCAGAGTGCCCCCCTCCAGCTGTCTTGGTCACTGAGGCTCTTCCCCAGCAAGGCCACTCCCATCTTTGTCCTGACCCTTCAGGGGCCAGCAACAACTTTGAGACAAGAACACTGCAAATCCAGGTGAGAGGCAGGCCAAATCTGACAATTGCCCTGGCCACTTACTGAGTTCCCTGCAGACACCCCGATGCCTGGACTCAGGCCCAGCTCAGCAGTTCTCAACACCTCTCAGCTCAGCTCCTGGTGTCCCCAAGGGGTTTCCCAGCCTCAGCCTTGTCTGCCCCACAACTTTGTCTTGAATTTAAAGTGGAACCTGACCCAGCTCATACCTTCCCAGGGGTCCCTCCCCATCCGGCTCCTGAGCAGCCCTTGCTTCCTTACTTTTGGGTCCCCACATTTTATTCTCTTCCCTAGAGCCACACCTTCCTTCTTCCTGTCTGGTCAAGCGGGTCAGGAACAGTCTCGCAGGTGATGAGCAGCAAAACTGACACTTGGGCAGGTGGACATGCGGTTCCCCAGGAGTCGAGCCAAGAACGTTCAGCCCTGATGTGCTGTCTGTAGCCTGTACAGGGGGACACAATCAAGAAGGCCCGCCTGGGAGGGTGACTTGAAGGGAAGTGGAGAGTGACAAGCAGAAACTGAAGGCCAGCCGGAACAACTGAGAAGCTCTGTCTTTTGCATTTCGGATGGGCATGTGGGGGAGGGGCAGCCATGGCCTGGTCCTGACTCAAACCTGTCCTTTGGGCTGTGATGCTCAGTGCATTCTGAGCACTACTGTCACCTTTATGCCTGCTCCTCTCCTTCCCCCACCCAGCCCCCTGCTGAACCTCTGCTTTCTGTGCCCTCCCAGCTATTTCCCTTTGCTCCCAGGACTGCCATGCCCTGGGGAGGATCCAGCACAGGTTGCAAGGTGTATCTCTGATGTATCCTTCTCAGTTAGTAGAGGGGTTACCCTACTAAGACTAAGAGCAGGACTCCAGCCTCTAGCAGAGGCCCCAGTGTGGCCTGTGACTTTGTTAAGACCCTCTTGGAGCCTAGCCAGCTCTGACTGCTCTCTGAGCCTGGCCAGGATTCACACACTCATGTCCTTATTTGGTTCTGGCCAAGGTCTCAGCTCGGTCAGCCCTATATCTAGCCCTGCTCTGCTCTGACCTGAGTGTGCCCCTGCATGCTCTCTGTACTCAGGGATGTAAATTTCAAGCTCTTCCTGGGTTGTTCAACCTGTTCTTTCTTCAAGGCCTCTCAGGACTGATGCTGCAGGGATGAACTGTGAGGACCAGGAGAGCGAGGCCTTGTCCATTTTGTTTATCTCACAAGCCTTATTACCAGCACAGGTGCCCAATAAATACCTCAACAGGGGCTTCGGCTCCCTTTAAGGAGGAGGATGGTCTCAGGGTTGGGACCTTGCTCCCCCTTCGCCCCATGCTGATCCGATGCACTCTTGCGTGGGGTGCAAGGAGCACGTTCATGCCAGGTGTGTCTCAGGACACCAAGAATGGGTCTGAGATATCAGAACCCTGCATCCTTCTCCATCTGACTCCCCAGTTGCCTTTTGTGTCCTTCTGGTTCCTATCCTCTATCCCAGTGGCCGTGAGCGCTCTCCTGGGAAGACTGTTAGGCTAAAATACAGATCGTGTTCTGCTAAACTGCGAGTGCGTTGTATTGGGGGGACGAGTACCAAGGCAACATGCCACACCTGCTGCCGGTGCTCGGTCTGGGGAGAGGCCACTCAGTGAGCAGTGAGGTGGTCATTCTAGGCACGTGGTTTCAATTAAAGTTCATTAAGAGAATTTCCCTGGTAACCTATGACTTGTCACCTGGTACCTTCTTGGTGCAAGATCTAGAAAGTTAGACTTTCCCACCACACGGGGACTCAGTTTGGTCAGGAGTGCCTAGGAATGTAGGTGGGATACACTCCTTTCTCCAAGTCAGGGTGAACTTGCTGAGGTAATGGGCTCAAGAAAGTCCCAGAGGAGAAGGTGGCTCTCGTTGGAAGAGTCGTTCGTCATCTTGCTTCTTGAAAACAACCTAAAATCCACCTACAGGCGATTTCTGCGAACCAGATTATTTTGTGGGTGTCTGCAAGAGTGTGACTTAAAGGAAGACTGAGGACACGCATCAGGTAACTAATTCCTTTGTCATGTAAGTAATAACTATGTCCATTTTGCAGCTGAATCTTTGAGTTAAGTTTTCCCCTCTAATTCTAATGCTATCAAGGACAATGCACAGGGATGAGGGCAGATCATCTGGGAGTGGCAAGGTGACAAAGAACTGCATTCTTGGCCTTGTCCATACTTCAGTTTACATAAATCTGTGGGAATCATCCCATGAAAGGTCCTCATGATGCTTGAACGCACCAGAAAATACCTCCAGGACTTCTGACCTGAGCTCTAGAAGGGTTTGGCTTAGCAGGGTTCTAGAAGGGTTTAGCTCCAGGTTTGGCTTAGCAGTGTCGTCAACCTCTGGATGCCTTAGCCAGAATGACAGTCTGACCAGAGGACCATGGAGACCTTAATCGGGTCAGTGTGATAAAGGTTGGAATCTGGATTCATCAGACATAGAGAAGCTCCTTGCACATAGCGCTGACTTCCCGCCTCCAGAACGGCACAGTTCCCTGTGGATTGTGTAAGGACCATCTTGTCTGACAGCCCCGACCTGAAGGGCGAGCCCCAGTGGCTCAGTTCACTCAGGAGTCAGCCTGGCTCAGCATCTCCCCTCTGCCTTGTCCAGTTCCTCAGCATATTGGGAGTCTTCCCAGCGTGAGTCACCGCACATTCCACAAAGAAGGCAGAAATGACAGTGGAGTTATTGCCCCAGGATTGGGTGCACTCCCCAGATCCTGATGTGACCACAGCTGGGCCTAGTGATAAACCGGTCCTTCTACAGCTCCTTGTTGAAGCTGCTTCATCATTGTTGGGGTCCTCAACAGAATAGATGATACAGAAAGCAGGGCCCCTGCCCTCAGGAACATGGAATAAGTTGGAGCGGTGCACCGGAGTTCGGTGATGGAGGAGACTGAGATTGTGCTGTCAGACCCGACACTCACCCCTGGCCAGGCGAGCTGAGCACTGGCTGATCTTCACCAAGGGGTAGACTCTTTCTGGCTCCCACTTCTTCATTTGGAGAGCTTTTTTTAAGCATAACTGATGTACAGTAAATCGCACACATTTAAAGCCTACAGTCTGATGTTTTGACATACGTTTATCTGTATAAAACCATCACCACAGTCAAGATAATAACCATGACTTCGTCCTCCTTCATCCCTCTTGCCCCACCTGCTCCACTCCCAACCAATTGTTTACCTGCTGTCAATCACTAGAGATCAGCTTGCATGTTCTAGAGTTGTATGTACATGGAATCACATAGTTTGTGCACTGTTTTTGTCTGCCTTTTTTCATTCCTTATCATTATATTAAGGTTCATTCATGTCATTATTTGTATAAACATTCTGCTCTTTTTATTTGCTAAGTAATATTTTATCATATGGATATACCAAAATTTGTTTATCTATTCATTTGTTAATTAGATATTTGGGTCGATTCCTCAGAAAACTTGGAAAGGAACTACCATTTGACCCAGTTATCCCACTCCTTGGTATATGCCCAAAAGATTTAACATCAGCATACTTCAGTGATGCAGACACATCAATGTTTATAGCAGCTCAATTCACAATAGCTAAGCTATGGAACCTACCTAGGTGCCCTTCAACAGATGAATGGATAAAAAAAGTGGTATATATACACAATGGAATATTACTCAGCCATAAAGAAAAATGAAATTATGGCATTTGCCAGTAAATGGATGGAACTGGAGACTATCATGCTACGTGAAATAAGCCAATCCCAGAAAACCAAAGGTCGAATGTTCTCTCTGATATGTGGATGCTAACACACAATGAAGGGAGAGGGAAGAATAGAAGTTCATTGAAATTAGACAAAGGGGGATGAAGGGAAGGGACGGGGATGGGAATAGGAAAGATGGTAGAATGAATTGGGCATTACTTTCCTATGTTCATAAATGAATACACGACCAGTGTAACTCCACATCATGTACAACCACAAGAATGGGACCCCATGTGTGTATGATATGTCAAAATACATTTTACTGTCATGTATAACTAAAAGAACAAATAAAAATAGATACTTGGGTTGTTTCTAATTTAGGGACTATTGCAAATAGAGTTACTAAGAACATTCATGTGCGAGTGTTGGTGTGAGTATTTTTTTATTTCTTTGGTAAGTACCTAGGAATGAAACGGCTGGCTCATAAGGCAGGTGTATGTTTAACTTTTAAAGAAATTGCCAAACTGTTTTCCAAAGTGGTTGAATCATTTTTCTTCCCCACCAGATATTTGCTTATTTGCTGGTGCTGGAGATTGAACACAGGGGGTGCTCTACCACTGAGCCTGGCTCCTACCAACTTTTTAGGAGAGTTGCAGTTGTTTGTTGTTCCATATCCTTCTTGGTTGAAGTGTCTCTTTAAATATTTTTCATGTATTAAGTTGGCCTTTTTGTCTTCTATGAGTTACACACACACGCACAAACACATGTATATATTTGCAAACTACATATCTAGTAAAAGGCTTATATTTTTAGCATATCATTAAAAAATACATATACATATATTATGTATTTGGAATAGAAGCATTTTTGACTATATAATTTGCAAAGACTTTCCCCCAGGCTGTGACTTACCTTTTTGTTTTTGTAGAAGTTCATTTTGAAACATTAAAGTTTCAAATCTTGAAGATTTTTGGATCAACAGATGTATTACTGTCTATCATTTTAGTTTGTACTTTCTGTGTACTATTTAGGAGATCTTTGCCTAATCCAAGGCCATGAAGAATTTCTTCTATGTTTTTCTCTACATGTTTTATGGTTTTAGTTCTTACATTTAGGTTCATGATCCATTTCAAGTTAATTTTTGTATATGGTGTGAGGGAAGAGTCTAGTTCAGCCATTTTCTCTTAAGATTCCTGGTGTTCTGGGTCAATATTTGAACCCCACCACAACTCTATTCTCAACTCTTCAGAAGCCACAACCTGTTCCAGTCTCTGGCATCTCCTAAGCTCAGTCTCTTTCAGCTCATAAGTTCAAAGCAACTTGGTGGAGATGAAAACCCCTCCTCACCCTTTCCCGAATGCCCTGGAGCACCATCTTGCATTGATCATGGGGCAAAGACCAGACAGCATCTCTCTGAGGCCATTCTACTCTTGATGGCTGTTTATTTCTAGTGACAATTGCCTTCCCTTTGACTGCTGAAGTGACAGGTCTGGAAATTCCCAATGTGAGAGAAAACCAACCAGGTATCAATGAGCCCATCGCCCTTGCAAATGGAAACCCAAGTTCAAGGGAAGGAGGCAGCCTTCCAGAGCGAGGGCAGGTGTTGTCCTCTTCATTTCAGGAGTGAGAAAACTGGTTTCACGAGATTTTATGATCTGCTTAAGGTCACACCTGGCTCATCACAGAGTGCCTGCTTCCAGAGCCTGCCTTAACCTCTGATCCACACTACCTGGTCCCTGGCTGTTGCCATCCCAAAAGGACCTGGCTCCTACTCCCTTGGCTGGCAGTTTTCATCCTGCAAATGCTGCAAATTCCATGTAGAATTTTCCTGTTTCCAAGATAAGTGGCAACCCCACATTCTTTTATGGTTTCAGAGAAAAGCAACTTTAAAGGATGAGGGATTTCCAAGGGTCTATTTAAGGTCTTGGGTATAAATCAAAGAACCAGATTTGGAAGAGGCTGGTTTCTCCTTTTCAAATGGATCTTGGCTGACCTTCCTTCCTTCCTTCCTTTTTCCCTTCCTTCCTTCCTTCCTTCCTTCCTTCCTTCTCTTCTTTTCTTCCTTCCCTCTCTGCACCTCTGGTCTAGAAGGGAAGTGCTCCTGAAGGGCTCAGGTGGCAGTTCACAGCATGGAGGCTTAGCAGGAAGGAGGGGCGGGAGGGCTGTCCTGACCTTCCTCCAGTCCTGCAAGCTGCAGGCCCTCCGCAATGCCTCTCTGTCCCCATCAACACCAAGTGTCTCAGTCTTGTCCTTGGCCCTTTCCTCAGGTCTCTGTCCACCCAGCCAGGCTGGTCACTCAGGGACATCCACACACTCTATCTCAAGGATGCCTCCCCACTCCACCCCTGCCCCTCAGCTTCACGTGCACCAGTGCTCCTCCTCCTCCTAGGGTAACAAAACCCAGCTTGGGTCCCTTTCTCTATCAGCTGGACATGTCCACTTCCTACCCCAGCACCCCAAGCTGGCCACCCTCACCTGCCCAACCTGTCTTCAGGTCTCAGTCTTGCAGAACCTATTTCCCTGAGACCTGAAACTGGTAATTAGGCCTCATCCCGTTTTCCTCCACAGAGTTTTCCTGTGTGTCCTGTCCCCAACTGAGACTAAAGTTCCCCCCAGGCACAGCTGGCTCTTCCTCACTCCATCATGTCTCCTCGGCATGGGCATTAGCCACGCAGCCTGAATCCTCATGGATTGCTTCCAACTGATTTTCCCAAGTTCAAGTTTTGTCAGGAAGGTGGGAGGTTTTCAAGCTGAGGTTTATAGTTTTCCTCTGAGTTCTAGAAAGGAAACTAGCAATGGTGGTGGAGAGGCTTGGGGATGAAGACTTGGGGCAGATAAGAACTGGCATTCATCTCTGAAGGTGAGAGACGTAAGAACATCCAGGGAAGAGAGGCTCTGGGCTCAGGGCCAGTCCTTACACCACCCAGAAACATCCCTGCCCTGGAAGCTTCTCCACTGCTTCCCACACACAGGGAGGACACGCAACCAGGAAAATGACACAGCACATGCTCTCACGCCCCACGTGCCAAGCTCTAGGGGAATGCACCCTGTCCTCCAAACTGTCCTGCTCAGGAGGAATCTGCTCTGGAAGCTTCTGCCCATCTGTTTGAACCAGATTTAAGACTTCTGAAACACACCCGCCTGTGCCACACAGGGCACTTCTACCAGGCTGACGACGGCACCAGGCACGGTCTCGACCCTCAGGAAACTTGCTGCCCACCAGGCACATGAACATGCTCCAGCAAGATGCAAATCTCCAACGATCGCCAAACAAAAGAGATCTTTCCTCGGGGAGGGGACATTTAGAATGAGGCTTCAAGAAGGGATTGGAGAAGTGAATGTTGGGAAGAGGGTTGTGTGTGCAACGACAGGGAGTTAGGACTGACACAGGACGTGCTCAGGGGACAAGGAACATCCAGAACAGACTGTTGGGGTGGGGGGAATCCAGGGACTATGAGGCTGCCCCAGTAAGTTGGGACCAATTCATATACATCCTTGAAAGCCACCTACTGCTTTCTGGGCATGACCTCTGAGTCAGACGAGCAGACCTAGATTTGCTGCTTCAGAGCTGGGGACACCTGGGTGAGTTAGTTCATTTCTCAAAGCCTCAGTTTCCTCATTGTGAAACTGGAAGGAATAAAAAAAGAAAAAACTCACAGGGCAGCTGGGAGGAGGGAAGGGACCTGTTGCTTGCGATGTGCACTTCATGTGCCTGCACTTAGTAGGCGCTCAACTAAGGCTTATGGTTCATGTTAGCCATTCCGACCCCGCAGACTTCCTAAAGCCATGGGTAGGTGCTGAGCCAAGAAGCAGCTGCCTTGGCACCTCAAAGGTACCGGCAGGGTCAGGTGGCATCAGGAAGAACTAGCGGAGTTATCACAGAGGCCCAGTGAGAGCCTGACAGTTCTGAGCTTGGGCGCTGGCTGAACTGGGCTAAAGAGGAAAGCGCTGGTGGCCAGCAAGCCTCGAGACAGGGGAAGCAACTGTGGCAGAGTAGGGACACCTAAGAAGGCCACACATGGATCTCAGCTCGTCCTGAGAGCAAGTTCTGCATGCTGAGCTTTAAGGAGGCCAGCATTGAGGGGGTCAGAGGAAGTGGGTGGTACGAAGCCTGGAGGTGCTCGGACTAGAGCAGTAGACAAGTAGTGCTGGGGTCTGTGTCGGGAGATAGCTGGGGAGGCAGGGCTAGGGGACACCTTTCTAATACCACACGGAGCAGGAAACAAGGCCTGGTTCTATCTCTTACACAGGGCGTGATCCTGAATCTACTATCCTAATTCATGCTTTCTATTTTTGTGATCTTTTTCTTTTATATTAATTTTTTATTATTGTGGTTTTTCCCCCTCTACTAATTGGTACTTATACATTTCTTTTTCCTTTTCTTTTTCCTTTTAGTGGTTACCTCAGAAATGACTATGTGTCTATTTATCAAGGTTAAAGTCTATTTATCAAGGTTAAAAGTTAAGTTAATCACCAGGCACACGTCTGTAATCCCAGTGGCTCAGGAGGCTGAGGCAGGAGGATCACAAGCTCAAAGTGAGCCTCAGCAACTTAGTGAGGCCCTAAACAACTTAGTGAGAACTTGTCTCAAAATTAAAGTAAAAATGACTGAGAATGTGGCTCAGTGGTTAAGTGCCCTTGGGTTCAATCCCAAGGTACAAAAAAAAAAAAAAAAAAAAAAAAATTAAGTTAATCACTTTATCTTCCTCTTTGTTAATATAAGGCCTGGAAACATTTTAGCTCTGTTTACTCTCTTGTCTTTTTTTTTTGAAAATATTTTTTAGTTGTAGATGAACACGATACCTTATTATATTTATTTTTATGTGGCGCTGAGGATCAAACCCAGTGCCTCACGTGCGCTAGGCAAGCGCTCTACCCCTGAGTTACACCCCCCGCCAACCCTCTCCTGTCATTTATGCTTATGTTATATAACTTTAATTCCATCATGTTTTGTAACCCACAGGACCTCAGAGCTACTATCACGCAGTCAGTGTTTGTGTAGCTTTCCTGGGTACTTCCACTCTCTCAGCTCTCCCTACATTCCTGAATCTCAGGCCTTCTATCTGAAGTCACTTTCCTTCTGCCTAATGTGTGTCCTTTAGAATATCCTGCAGCAAGAGTTCCCTGGTGGGGCTGGGGAGGTAGCTCAGTTGGTAGAGTGCTTGCCTCACAAGCACAAGGCCCTGGGATCAATCCCCAGCACTGGAAAAAAAAAATAAGAGTTCCCTGGTTCTAGGTTCCCTCAGTTTTTGTGTGTGGTACTTATTCACAGAATATACTGTCAGTGGACAAAGAATTCTGGGTTGTCAGGGCATCCCCCCTGTTGTTAGGCTGACAAGTCAGTTGTTAGTCTAAGGTACACTGACTTTTTCCCTCTGGTTCTGTCTGTCTGTCTGTCTGTCTGTCTCTCTCTCTGCATACCATACTTTATCACATGTATTTAAGCATGTGTTTCTTTCTTTTCTTCTTTTTAAATAATGCTTGGAATTCCCTGGCATTCTTCACAGCCTCTCTTATAAATTCTGCAAGACTTTAGGCCAATGTCTCTTCGTGTTCTGCCCCCTCCATTCTCTCTCTCGCCTTTCCTTATAGAACACCTACTAGTCATAGGCTGCTTTTTCCATGTCTCTTAACTTTTATTCCCTATGTTCTGACTTTTTGTCTCTCTCTCTACTGTTTTCTACTGTTTTGTTTTGTTTTTTAATTCCTCTGTCAGCTCACAAAGTCTCTTAGACTAAATCTAATCTTCTACCACATTTAAAAATTTCAGTTCTGGTATTCTTCACTCTTTATAGTTTCCTATTCTCTGCAAATACTTTCAAACCTGTCTTTTATTTCACTACACATAGTAAGTGGTTGTTTCTACAATCAGTGCTCCGAAACACCACCACCTGAGGTTGTTGCAGGTTAGCTGTGTCGCCGGCTGTGCCTGAGGGCGTACACACACACACTGCTTCTTCTGTGCTTGGTTCTTTTAGGCGTGTGTACTGTGTTCATGCCTAACCTTGAAAACTTATTGGTGGTTATTTGTTAAGGATCAGGATGAAGAAGTCTTCCCCCAGAGCCAATTTATGGATCCGTTTGCCACTGCCTGGAGACATTCGTGATTCAGGAGTATTTTACATTCATGACTAAAAGTTTCCCAGCCACTCAAATGATGTGAACCTGGGCTGCTGATTTGTGTGGATACCCTCTTGTGGCTTCAAGGATACCCTCTTCCACCCAACTTTTGCATTCTTGTGGTGGAGAGGCCTTTCAAGGAACCCACTTAATCTTGGAGGGTTTCTTGGTAGATTCCCCATCAGAGACAGACCCTGAGTTTTGATATTCATTTATATTGTCCCACATGATCATTAAAACTAAATTTCTTATTTGGGGCTGGGGCTGTAGCTCAATGGCAGAGCACTTGCCTAAGCACATGTGAGGTACTGGGTTTGAGCTTCAGTAGTACCACATTTAAAAAAGTAGAAAAATAAAGTAAACGTTTTTTTAAAAACTCAGTTTCTCATTTACCTGTATCACAAGATAAGTTTTCTCACTTACCTGTATTAAAGCTAAGTTTTATATTTACCTGTATCATCAAACATTCGCAGGGCCAAAATGATTCCAGCACTACTTACTTACCTAGGTTCTTGCCCCTCCTTGGATTTTGACCTTATTCCTTTCTCTCTTGCCAGTTCTTCAATACTTTTAAGAACAGGTTTTTCCATGTTTCATTCAGTAACTATATTCCCTAAAACAGAAGTTGGCAGATCTCATGCTGTGTGACCTTGAATAAGTTACTTCACCTCTCTGCTCCTCAGCCTCACCTACCTTCTAGGGTAGGATTGAGAGGATTAAATGAGAAAATAAAGATAAAGGAATTAGCACAGTGCTCAGCACACTAGTTTCCTTCCCTCTTAGGAGCTGGTAGAGCTGGGGACTTGGGACAAATCAGGTGCCCACTCATCCAAGGCCCAAGGTCCAGCTTATGATAGCATCTGGGGCATGAGGGCCAATGCCCAGTGTTCATCTCCTTCAACCCCTGAGGTACCAGCTAAAATTTTGGCCCCAGGCATGATGGAGGTCTGGTAACCCAACCAAGCTGGGCCAGAACAGAGGAGGCCCCTGCCTAGGGGCTCCAAAGCTGGGAGCAGGGCCAGGGAGTCTGGGCCCATGAGTTCAGCAGCCCAAGAAGTGCCCAGCAGGCTCCTGAGGATGGTCTGACTGCAGAATCCTTTGAGAAAAACCCTGGTCTAGTCAGTGTCCCTCCCAAAGGAACTGGCCTCCGAGGCCAGGGGCCTGAGTGACCCTTTGAAATGTGGAGAGCTGGAACAGGGGGAGTCCCCGGGGCAGCGCAGGCTTTTCCCAGTCAATTCTGAGCCTTCCCCATCCTCCTCTGCGACAGTCCCCCGACACCAGAGGGTTTTAGTGAATTTCCACCCTCATACATACTGCTCTCTGGGGATGCCCTTCTCTCCCCAGTGAGAGGTCCCCAAACTCAGGGTCAGATGACCCAGCTGTCTCCTCTCCTCTCAGCCCCTTTGGTGGTGATTGGAGGCCCTCCTGGCCTTCCCTGAGCCTGATCTCAGCCGTTTCTGTCCCCACGGCTCTAACACTAGGTCCCTGGAAGGTGAGATCTGATTGGACAGGTTGGGCACATCCACTCTAACAGTGTGCTTGGCAGGGTCCCAGCCCAGAGAGACCCTTCCAGATTTGAGTCAGGTGGGTGGGGAGCAGGTTGGAAACCAGGGCATGGGGTATGGAGCGGCCCAGGTCTGGAGGATGCTAAATCAGCACAGAGCAAAGCCGCTTTCTACGCAAACGCACCCCTTCCGCTGTTTTACCTGTATACATGGTTAAGGCAGCTTTTAACTTATTTTTAAAATTTTTTTTAGTTGTAGATGGACAAAATACCTTTATTTATTTGTTTGTTTACTTATTTATTTCTATGTGGTGGGAAGGATGGAACCCAGTGCTTCCTCCCACAGGCTACGCAAGGGCTCTACCAGTGAGCTACAGCCGCAGCCCCCAAAGCAGCTTTTTAAAACAAGCTCATCCAGGTTAAAGAAAGGAAAAGGTACTTGCCCTTACACAGTGGAAAATGAATACAAATGTGGACCAAATGTATCAATTAAAGAACCCCAGTCCCTGGGCTGCTGCTGTGGCGAAAGCCCTTAGAGAATGCCTCTATCCTTGGGGGATTGCCCTGCATCCTAATTATCCAGTGGGGAATCCATGTCTTCACAGGAAAACATTGCTAAGGGCTTTTAGCCTGAGCCAGCTCAAAGAAATTCCCTGCAGAGGCCAAGGGAGGAGAATTAGGCCAGCATCAGACCCAGGCACACATTTGGGATTCCAGAAGCAAACATTCCTGCATCATGTTCTAAAATCTGGAATTTCTCTGGAATTCTTTGAGCTTCCTTCACTGGCAGCACTTCTTATCTTACATCATAAGATGTTTTCTGAGATTTGCTCAGTTGTTTCTTTGGCCTGAACTGCCCTTCCTCGCTCTATCTGCCAGGCAGATCTCTTGATTACTCAGGCAGTCTCTCCCAACAAAGCCTTCCCTGACCCTCTGCTCCCAACAGAAAGACCAGCTCATCAAAATCTGCTCGTTAGATATGAATGAGGAAGAGATAAAACCAGTTCTGTTCCTGCCTTCCTCTAGTATACTTGTTCCGGAATATTCTTTCATAAGACAAGAGCACTCTGAACTGTATCTGTCTCTCAGGGCCCCTATGCTGCTAGGCTGTGAGTTCCTTGAGAGCAGACCTGAGACTCCCATTCCCCATGTCCCCAGGATCCCTGGTTGAGCCTGGCTCTGCAGGTGTGGCAGTCAGCAAGTGTCTGGTGGAGTCTTCATCTGTCTACTCCAAGGCAGCCACAACAGAGCCCAAAATACCTGTGGGATGAAAGAAAGGATGGAACCTCAGCAAGGAAGTTGCTGAGTCTTAGTGACTTTCCTAAGTCAAAGTCTGTGGGCTCAAGTGTGGCTTTCTGTCCCGACCCGCGGGACATCAACGCGGACGGCAAACCTAAGAGAGAAGGAATGAAGGGACAAGAGACGCAGGGAGAGACAGCAAGACAGGAATTCTGATCAAGCTGCAAATTTTTATTGTTCTCACGGGTATTTATGCTGAGGGAATGAGCGGTATGACGAGGTGCAGCCCGGTTGGCTGTGTTCTTCTATTGGGCTCCTGATAGGCTGCAAGTTCGCGCCGGCGGGAAGGTGAGGTTCGCAACGGCAGGAAGGTGAAGTCCCGGAAGAGAAGCAGGGACGGCACCATAGGCGCCATACTGTCAGAATTATCAGCCAGGAGGGGGGAGGGGCGCTGCTGCTTATTGTAAAGGTCAGAATGTTCTCAGAATGAGAACTTCTTGGTCCCTGACAGCTTTCTAGGACTTCACTCTGGGGCAAAACCTTGAGAGATTTTAAAGCAACATGTTCAGAGGGCCCTTTCCCAGGAAAGGCGAAATGAAGCACTTTCTAGAAGAGTTTGTCCTTGAAGGAAACTTTTGGCGGGGAACCAGTCACTCAACCAGCTAGTGCGGAATTCAAGACCAGCCCGGCTCATGGCTGAGTCTGCTCAAGGTGACAAGATAAGCAGCCCCGTGGTTGGTTTCACTCTGGTTTTGCAAGGAGAGGTGCAAAAATGACCTCCTTCCTCCAGGGAAGCGTCAGATCATTATGGAACAGGGTTTGCACCTTGTCCCTGCTCCCTGCAGTGCCTCTGGTTCTGGTTGCCCCTCCTTGCAATGTGCAGCTATGACGTAGGGACTTGGTACACACGCGTGTCTCTAGTCACCAACACAGAAGCTTGTGGAGCATGATTCTATGTATTTTGATCCCCAGACTAGTTCCCCCCAGGCTCCCATACATGGCTTCTGACTGTTCCTGGCTACTCTAGGCAGAGTGGGAGTTCTCAACACCTGCAGGGCCTGGCTCCTGACAAAAGACCAGCTGCCTAAGGCTGGGGCTGGATGGGAAGGTGGAGGCGTGGGCTGGATGGGGAAGGCATTACTCCCGAACAGGCAGTGGGCCAGAGACCTGCTCAGGACCCCTAAGCCCTGGGGAGGAGGAGGCCAGGACCCACCTGGCAGCCACTAAAGGCTCAGGTGCTCGCTTGGCCCCTTCATGGTGTTTCTCTCTCTGCATGTTGGAGAATCTGCCTCCTGTTCCCGCCCTCCGAACGGCTACCTGCAGTCTCTGGCGCTGTATTCTCCGAACCTGAGGAATGCAGATGACCAAATCGATTTTGGAACCTTCCGAAAGGCCCTTCGTGCAGGGGCCTCGCCTCTCTCTGGAGGGGAGGCAGAGCCAGCCCTCCTTCTCTGCCAAGGAGAGAGTTCCACTGTGTGTTCCCCTGTATGGGGAGGAAGGAGGCACACCCCACACAACCCCCATGCCCCTGAGCAGAGGCTGAAACCCCATCAGTAATCAGTCCTGCCTCTTCTCAGGAAAACAGCCTGTCTCTCCCTGGAGGCTCGGCCTTCTGCCCTTTCTAGAGCCTTCCACTCTCACCTCCCATTCCTCCGAATCTCTTGTTCCCACCCCGTGAGGACCCATCCCACATTCTTGGATATGGAATCCACTCAGTAAAGTCACGCGGATGCCCGTATGCTTGGTTCAGCCAAGGCAAGTGTGTATACAGGCTGTCCCTGGCCTCGAGAGCCCACAGCCTGCTGGGACAGATAGGCTAACAGCCAATTGTGCACCAGGACTGTGGAGCTGAGAATAAGGAACCACACACAGTGACCTGCCAGGGTCACGAAGGCTTCCCCAGCAAGGGCACAACGGGGCAGGGCCCTGAAGAGGAGAGAATTTCTCTGGATGGATGAAGCAGCCCAACCCAGCTGTTGGAACACATTCAGGGAGCCACAACTAAGATACAGATTGCCCGGAGACAAAGGAGAGAAGAAACCAGAGATGGGGGCCAGGTGGCTTAAAAACCTTGACGAGACCACCAAGCAGCAGCAGCTGTATTCTGGAGGCCATGCAAGGAGACCCTTCCTGCTGCTGCTGCTCCTCCTCCTCCTCCTCCTCCTCCTGTTCTTTTTGTACCTGGAATCGAACCCAGGGTCACTTAGCCACTGAGTCCATGTCCCTAACTCTTTTTTTATGCTTTTATTTTGAGACAGGGTCTCCCTAAGTCCTTAGGGGCAGGCTAATTTACTAAGGCTGGTCCTGAATTTACAATCCTCCTGCCTCAGCCTCCTGAGCTGCTGGGATTACAGGCGTGCACCACCACGCCCGGCCTTTTTCTTCTTTAAAATAGCTTTAGTAAGGCATATATAATGCATATACTACAATATATATTACACATACTTAAAATGTACAATCTGATGAATTTTGACATGTGTATACCCATGGAACCACCAGCAGCAACACAGTGAACACATTCATCACCACTAAAAGTTTCCTCCTGTCCCTTTCTACTGTCTCCAGGCAACCACCCATCTGCTGCTCTGTCATTATAGAAAAGTTTTCATTTTTTGAACTTTAAATAAATGGGATCATCCAGTACATACTATTTTTGTTTGTTATTCTTTCATTCAGCATAATTATTTTGAGATTCCTCCATGCTCTTGTGTATATTAATATTTAATTCATTTTCATTGCTAAATACTATTCCATTGTGTGGATTATATAACAATTTGTTTATCTTTTCACCTCTTGATGGATGTTGGGTTGTTTCCAGTTGGGGCTGTTACAAATATGATTGCTATGAATGTTCATGCACAGATTTCTATAAATATAAGCTTTTATTTCTTTTGGGTCAATATATAGGAGTGGAGTGCCTGGGCCATATGATCCACACAAGTTTAACTTAAGAAACTGCTAAACTGTTTTCCAAAGTAGTGGTTCCATTTTACCTTCTGTTAGTGGCATATGAAGTTCCCACCCCCCCTTTCTTGACTGGTTACGGATTTCAGGGAGAGCTTCAGAACTGAGTCTCCATTGGATTTTTCTGGCTGATGATTCCTACCAAAGCCCCAAGATCTGTACTCCTCAGGCCTTGGATAAGGAGACGGGGTGTCAAAAAATTCTTTCTGAAGATGGTGTCAGAGATGCAGCATGTTGGTACCAGGAACATCACAGAAGTTGGTGTACTTGAGTAAGACCAGAGAAGATGATGAGCTCAGCCTGAGAAAATCCCCCTGGACCCGAAGAGGCCTTAATCCCATAAGTGCAGCACAAACACCATGGAAACTAGTTTTTGCACATATAAATTAAGTATCTGAGCTGGTGTCTGGGCTCCTAGGAGTTATGAGAACAGCCTTAGAGCCCAGGGAGCTGGCTCCCAGTCTGACTGCCAAGGAAGGACACAGAACCAAGGACTCCAGAGCCATGAGGACATTCCCAAATGGAAGGATGCTGATCTAGGCCCATTTCCTGAAGGAAGGAGCCATGGAACTGTATCCAAGACCAGGGGACAATTATGTCTGTGTCCCTGCGATCACTCCTGGGGTATCGCTTTTCTGGCTGGCCAATTTGCAGTTCAGACTCCCTGACATTAGGAGCTCACACTCTGTAGGGTACGAGCCCCACCACAGTTTGGGATATGCTATCCATTCATTCATTCACTCATTCATACATTCATTAACCTTCATCAGAACCTCATCAGAACCAGAGGTGACCCAGGCAGGATGGGATCTAGTTGTGCAGCCTTCCCAGCCCTGCCAAAGGATTTAGGCAGTATTCAAAAGAAGGGA
Organism: Sciurus carolinensis; assembly: GCF_902686445.1. Lineage (NCBI taxonomy): Eukaryota > Metazoa > Chordata > Mammalia > Rodentia > Sciuridae > Sciurus > Sciurus carolinensis. Next base: position 16,648,307 of record NC_062228.1, on the reverse strand, counting down.
CACTGATGGCTTCCTCACAGGGGCGTGATTAGACAGGGCTTGGGCTGCAGCCAACGTGGAGGATGGATTAGAGTGTGCACAGTGTGGGCAGGGAGGTCATTAGGAAGAAGATCTGAGCAAAGCAGTGGAAGGGGGGAATCTCAAGGGGGGACAGTGAGTGGGCAGAGGGGTGAGTACAGCCCAGGGTTGCCAGTGCCTTCCTCTCCTGGCTCTTGCTGGCTTTCACCAAACACTGATTGCACAAATGATAAATGGGTGGGCCACGGTTGGAGGGATGCAGGGATGGCTGTTTGGTCTCAGGAGCAGAGCCTGAAATGATCCCCTGGAGATGACAGTTGAGCCAAAGCACGTGCCTCCCCACCCACCTTTCCATCGCTTGCTGCCTGAGCAGCTGTGCTTCACCCAGGGGAAGGTGGGGACCCAGGTGCCCTCCTGGGTCCAGCAGTAAGCTGCTGACTCCTGTCTGACAGTCCATGGCTTGGACTGGCCCCCTGAAGCTCAGGCACCTGTGAAACAAGGGCACTTTGATCCCTTTTTGCCCCAAATTCCTTAGGCAGTGAAGGACTCCTGGGGCCATAACTTTGAACTTCTAGGAATGAGGAGCCTCCGTTTCCTTTGGAGACCCCATCCTCAGGGGTAGGAGGGGAGCGGAGGGGAAACCAGAAACTGGCGAGGTGGTTAAAGGCCTCAACCTGATCCATGCCAGAGAGGAATCGGGTCTCAGCTGTGATCACTGGGCCTTTGCACCCTGTGACTTTTTCTGGTTGCACACAGTGAATGCAGCCCTGGCCAGGCACGTTTCTGTCATTTAGACTCACTCCCTGAAGGCTCACCCACAGATGACCTCGGAATGATATTCACCATTTCCAAAGTTTACCTTCAAAATAGTGTGGGGGGTGGGCAAGGGCGGAGAGGGGAGGACCAGTGGGCGGGGCTGCTGGGTTCAGTGGGCGGGGCTGCTGGGTTTGCTGGTGGGGAGGGAAGAATGCTGGGGACACACAGGGAAAGGCCAGAGGCCCGGGTTCCAAGCACCGTGCCACTGGGACTGGGTGACCATGAGAGGGAGTCACTTTACTTTGCTGAACTGATGCTGGACCCTGGGTAGTCCAGGCCCCCTAGGGTCAAGACCCCCATGAGGCTTTCTGCACCAGAGTTGAAAAGACGGATGTTCTGCCAGCTTCTCTGGCTCAGGTGCCCCTTGTCAGTCTGCTGATGCCAAGGGTTTTCAGAGAGTGACTCTCCATCTGAGATCTAAATTCAAAGCCCTTGATCTGAGTTCTAAAACAGATCATTGTGAGAATTTGGTTTGGTCGTGAGGAATGTGGTCATTGACTCCTGGCTCTTGAGCTACACATGGATCTTTGGAACCTCCTGGGGTTTCGATGTCAGTGTTCAGAGCTGGGAGGACACCTGAAATGTCCACTTGACCCATTGTGTGATATGAAATGAAACCTAGACCTGAAGCGGGAAGATGAGCCACAAGGCCCTGGCCAGAAGTGATCAAGCATGTCCGCCTGGGCTCTGGGGGCTCCCAGGGACCTCCATGCTTTGGACTTCTGGGCTGCACTTCTCGGAGGTTCCCAAGTACCACTGACCTGGTCACTGCTACTGCCTTGTCCTCTTCTCCGGGGCACCACCAGCAGGGACCTCTGCCTCTGGCCATTAAATTGCTGAGGAAAGAGCCTGCTGAATGAACGAGGCCTTCCTGTCTATCAGACTCTCACAGCGACAGGGTTGGGGGAGAGCCACCCAGGTTCTAGGGTTCCAGCCCAGGCAACGGAGGTAAAGAGTTCAAGGCCAGAGTGGGGTGGGGCCTGGACTCTGAGCCAGTTCAGGAGATAAGGCTTGTGAGGAGCCAGGCAGAGGCTGGCACAGAGCTTGGAGTCATGGCCGCAGCTGTCATTCTGTCAGGGCACTCCCCTGGGGCTTTGAGAGTAAAGACTGGAGCCAGTTCCCTCAGGAAGGAGGCCCAGCAAGGAGGAGTCTGGGCAGAAGCCAGATGATCCAGGCAGGGCATCCCTGGACCCGAGATATGAATTCCCGCTGATGACCCAGGCAGAGCCAGAGGGGTGACCCTTAAATCCCCTATAACCCTGCCGGTGGTCCCCCTGGGATGATGGCCCCCCTGCCTCAGGACAGAGCGGAGGAATGAGGAAGAACCAGGTAGGGTGTGCCCTGGGGAGGGAGGCTGTGATCCTGGTGCTGTATTTGTCCAGAAAAGGCTTTCCCCGGCCTGCCAGCACCATCCGGAGCTGCAGATGTGGGATGCATGTCTCAGGGTGGCGTGGTCCCTCTCTAAGACACCTGTCACCCCCATGAAGCTCCTCTGGGCTTCGTCCTATGTCCTTCATATGTAGCCTGGGCCGTGTATGGAGTAGAGATGCCCCTGGATACTTGCCAAATAAGCAAAAGCAGGAGCAAGTTGACAGAAAGATGGGCCCTCAGCCCTCCAGGTCCCTGCCTGCCACATGAGAGGGTGTCCTGGGACTCCATCATGTATGGGTAGGGGAAGTGAGCAGGTTGGATGAGCCACTGACCCTGCCTTCTTGAAAGTCATGGAACAAGTCCAGAGTCAAACTTGGATCAGGCCAGTACTTCGTTGGGGTGCTGGTCAATGGCAGAGACTAAAATGTGGAAGGGCCTAAGACATGGGTCTAGGGTCTCTGTGGATGGTGGCATGAAAGCTGAGGTCCTTCTGCTTGCAGATTTTTTTGGGACTTTTGACAACAGAAGCCAGTTTTACAAGACCTGATGGGAAGTCATTGAAGAGACCATTTTGGGTACAGGGGCATACATCTCCCATTTGGGGAGCCCCATACATTAAATAGGACAGCACCTCTTTCCCAACAGGAAAGGAGGGCAGTTCCTGGGGGGCAACTATGGTACCTTTGACAAGGAAATTTGGTATAGGTAACTCTCGCTGATCCTTTATTTCCACTCCTGTGGACAACAGACACCACTTATCTTGAGCAAAATGGGGCTATGCAAGAAGCTGAGCCTGCCACCTGTTCCCTTAGAGGCCTCTGGGTGACCTGGGTGCTCCTAGCACCCCAGGAGACCTGTGTTTAGACCTGGAGATCTGGTCAACCATGTACCATATGCAACAGAATTGCATACTGAGAAAGTGCAGAAATTCAGTATTGCTTAGTCACTGGGGAAATGCAAATTAAAACCACAAGGAGATGCCACCACACTCCTATCAGAATGGTTAAAAGAAATAGATGATACCAAGTGTTGATTAGGATGTGAGGCAACAGGAACTCTCAGACACGACTGGAAGAACTGCAAAATGAAGTCACCCTGGGAAATATTTTGGCATCTACTTACAGTTAGAAATCTCTCTCTCTCTCTCTTTTTTTTTTTTTTTTTTTTTTTTTTTTTGTGGTGCTGGGGATTGATCCCAGGGCCCTATACATGCGAGGCAAGTACTCTACCAACTAAGCTATATCCCTAGCCTCCTCCCAACAATCTCATTCCTAGATCTTTCCCCAAAAGAAATGAAAACTTAGGTTCACACAAAAAAACTACAGGTAACTACTTATAATAGCAGCTTTATTGGCATAACTGGAAACAGCGCAAAAGTCCTTCAGCTGGAGAATGAATGATCAAACTGGTACATACTCACAGCAGAGTGCTACTCAGCAAGAAGAGGGAATCGACTAGAGCTATGAGCAGCCTCAGGGGTGGGTCTCAGATATGTTGAGCTAAGTCAAAGCAGCCAGTCTCAAAAGGCTCCACACTTGTGATTTTGTGATTCTGTTTACATTTTGGAAAAAGAAAAACAATAGGGACAAAAAACATATCCGTGGGACTTAAGTGTGGTGGTAGTGAGAAGACTGACTACAAAGGGGTGTGAGGGAAGCTTCTGGAGAGATGGAAACATTTTCTACCTTGATTGTGCCAGAGGTTACCTGACTACAGGCATTTATCAAAACTCATAGAATCATATGCCACACCAGGTGGACTCTACTGTACCTACATAAAACTTCAACAAAGACTCAAAAACATAGCTATTAGTCAGAGCTGCACTTTCTGAGACCGGGCAATGCGCCAGGCCCTGCACCAGGGGCTCAGAGTGTGTTTTCCTCTCATTCATCCACTCGTTCCCTTGCTCCAGCAGCAAGCTTCGTAGAGTGCCCACCCCAGGCAGGCTCCATGTCCACTTACTCTAGCTCCCAGAGTCAGCTGGAGGAGTGGCCAGCACCTAATCTTGGAGATCTAAGGATGAACTTGAAGGTTCTCTGCAGGTGCATTTCCTGGGGTGACGAATTCCAGGCTTTGTCACCTTCTTCGGGGAGTCCATAATCCAGAGAGGGTGGCCAAGGAGGTACAGCAAGACGGATGAACTGCAAGGGGTCCGCTCTCTCTGTGAGGTGCTGTTTCCACACCAGATGGGCAGGGCACATGTCTGGGTGGCCAGACCATGCTGCTAAAGGCTCTGTTCACAGACTCTGGGCTACCTGTTAGTTTTTCTTGCTAGATGGCTCTTCCTCTGCTTGGGAGAGTGTCTGTTTCTGCCCAGGTCAGACAAGAGTGGCCTTGGATTCCCTGGTGAGAAAAATCAAAAGTGCAAAATCCCAGGATAAAGCCAGGGTGGGGTACACAAGCCCCGGAAAAACAAACAGACCATGACTGCATGTGTCAACGTGGACGCAGTTCAAAATATGACATGGAGTGGAGGACATGTGACAAGACGGACATGTCTGACACCATGTAAATGTGTCTCAAAAACACAAAATACCTCTTCAGTGAAATAGCTGTTTATGTGTTTTATTGATTTTTAATTGCACTCTTTGCTGACTGTTGAATTTTTCAGTCTTTGTATATTCTGTGAACAAGTATGTGTATTGCAAATGTTTTTTCACAGTCTGTGGATTGCTCCTTTATAAATGATTTGCTGACTTGAAAAAAATTTTTTTTTTTTTTTTTTGTGGTGCTGGGGATTTGAACCCAGGGCCTTGTGCTTGCAAGGCAAGCACTCTACCAACTGAGCTATATCCCCAGCCCTTAAATTTTTTTTAAATAAATAAATAAAAGGAACAAAAAATCCCTGAAATGAACCCCCCCCCCAAAAAAAAAAAGAGGTTAAACATGGTTACCGTATAACTAACAATTCCACTGCTAGGTTTCGACCCAGGGGAATTTAAAACAAATGTGCAGGCAAAAACACGTATACAAATGTTCCTAACAGTTACTATTTGTAATCACCCCAAAGTGGAGACAATCCAGTCCATCAAATATAGAGTGGATAAACAAAGTGTAGTGCAACCATACCACGGAATGTCATTCAATAATAGAAAGGAATGAGGAACCGACCCAGTCTGTGTCCTGATGAACCTTGAAAAGACTGCATCAAGTCAGAGAGCAGTCACAGGGACCACGTAGCATGATTTCATCTATGCCTAGGACAGTCAAGTCCACAGAAGCATTGACTCATGGTCATGAGGGGCTGGGGCTGTGGGGAATGATGGGCACCCAATTCCTTTTTGGAGTGATGACGATGTTCTGGAATTAGATATGGTGATGATTTCACAACTTGGTGAGTCTACTTAAAACCACTGAATGGGAATCCTATACCCAGCAAAACTAACCTTCAGATTTGAAGATGAAATAAAATCCTTCCATGATAAACAAAAGTTAAAAGAATTTACAAATAGAAAGCCTGCACTACAGAATGTTCTCAACAAAATATTCCATGAGGAGGAAATGAAAAACAACATTGGAGGTCAGCAAAGGGAGGAACTACCTTAAAGAAAAACCACTCAAAGGAGAAACCAAGCCAACTTAAAAACCAAAAATAAGCCCAAATGACTGGGAATACAAATCATATCTCACTAATAACCCTGAACATTAATGGCCTAAACTCATTAATCAAAAGACATAGACTGGCAGAATGGATTAAAAAGGAAGACCCAACAATATGCTGCCTGCAAGAGACTCATCTCATAGAAAAAGACATCCACAGACTAAAGGTGAAAGGATGGGAAAAAACCTACCACGCACATGAACTCAGTAAAAAAGCGGGGGTTTCCATCCTTATATCAGATAAAGTGGACTTCAAGCCAAAGTTAGTCAGAAGGGATAAAGAAGGACATTTCATACTGCTTAAGGGAACCATTAATCAGGAAGACATAACGATAGTAAATATTTATGCCCCAAACAATGGTGCATCCCTGTACATCAAACAAATCCTTCTCAACTTCAGGAATCAAATAGACCACAACACAATAATTCTGGGTGACTTTAATGCACCACTGTCACCACTAGATAGATCTTCCAAACAAAAACCAACCAAAGAAACCATAGAACTCAATAACACAATCAATAACCTAGACTTAATAGACATATATAAAACATTCCATCCATCAACAAGCGAATTCACTTTCTTCTCAGCAGCACATGGAACCTTCTCGAAAATAGACCATATGTTATGCCACAAAGCAGCCCTTAGGAAATGCAAAAAAATAGAGATACTGCCTTGTGTTCTATCAGATCATAATGGACTGAGAGTAGAAATCAATGACAAAATAAAAAACAGAAATTACTCCAACACCTGGAGACTAAATAATATGCTATTGAATGAAACATGGATAACAGAAAACATCAGGGAGGAGATAAAAAAATTCTTAGAGGTCAATGAGAATGATGATACAACATATCAAAATCTCTGGGACACTATGAAAGCAGTACTAACAGGAAAATTTATTGCATGGAGAGTATTCCAGAAAAGAATGAAAAGTCAACAACTAAATGACCTAACATTACAGCTCAAAGCCCTAGAAAAAGAAGAACAGAATAACACCAAAAGTAGTAGAAGACAGGAGATAATTAAAATCAGAACTGAAATCAACAAAATTGAAACAAAAGAAACAATTCAAAAATTGACAAAACAAAAAGTTGGTTCTCTGAAAAAGTAAACAAAATAGACAAACCCTTAGCCACACTAACAAAAGAAGGAGAGAGAAGACTCAAATTACTAAAATTCATGATGAAAAAGGAAATATCATGACAGACACCACTGAGATACAGAACATAATGAGATACTACTTCGAAAATCTGTATTCCAACAAAGTAGAAACTACCAAAGACATTGACAAATTTCTAGAGACATATGCTCCTCCCAAAATGAACCAAGAGGACATACACAATTTAAACAGATTAATATCAAGCAATGAAATAGAAGAAGCCATTAAAAATCTACCATCCAAGAAAAACCCAGGACCATATAGATTTTCAGTCAAGTTCTACAAGACCTTCAAAGAAGAACTCATTCCAATACTTCTCAAAGTATTCCAGGAAATAGAAAAGGAGGGTATCCTACCAAACTCATTCTATGAAGCTAATATCATTCTCATACCCAAACCAGGAAAAGACACATCAAGGAAAGAAAATTTTAGACCAATATCCTTGATGAATAGAGATGCAAAGATCCTTAACAAAATATTGGCAAACTGTATCCAAAAACATATTAAGAAAATTGTGCACCACGATCAAGTGGGATTCATCCCTGGAATGCAAGATGGTTTAACATCCGTAAATCAATAAACATAATCCATCAAGTCAATAGACTTAAGGATAAGAATCATATGGTTATTTCAATTGACACAGAAAAAGCATTCGACAAAATACAACACCCTTCATACTCAAAACACTAGAAAAAATAGGGATAGTAGGAACATACCTGAACATTGTAAAGGCTATTTATGCTAAGCCCATGGCCAACATCATTCTTAATGGAGAAAAACTGAAACCATTCCCTTTAAAAACGGGAACAAGACACGGATGTCCTCTTTCACCACTTCTATTCAACATTGTCCTTGAAACTCTAGCCAGAGCAATTAGGCAGACCAAAGAAATTAAGGGATATGAATAGGAAAAGAGGAACTTAAGCTGTCACTATTTGCTGATGACATGATTCTATATTTAGAGGATCCAAAAACCTCCTCCAGAAAACTTCTAGACCTCATCAATGAATTCAGCAAAATAGCAGGCTATAAAATCAACACACATAAATCTAAAGCATTCTTACACACAAGCGACAAAACAGCTGAAAGGGAAATGAGGAAAATAACTCCATTTGCAATAGCCTCAAAAAAAATAAAATAAAATACTTGGGAATCAATCTAACCAAAGAGGTAAAAGATCTCTACAATGAAAACTACAAAACATTGAAGAAAGAAATTGAGGAAGACCTTAGAAGATGGAAAGATCTCCCATGTTCTTGGATAGGCAGAATTAATATTGTCAAAATGGCCATACTACCAAAAGTGCTATGCAGATTCAATGCAATTCTAATTAAAATCCCAATGATGTACCTTACAGAAATAGAGCAAGCAATCATGAAATTCATCTGGAAGAATAAGAAACCCAGAATAGCTAAAGCAATCCTTAGCAGGAAGAATGAAACAGGGGGTATCGTAATACCAGAACTTCAACTATACTACAAAGCAATAGTAACAAAAACGGCATGGTATTGGCACCAAAATAGACAGGTAGATCAATGGTATAGAATAGAGGACACGGACACAAACCCAAATAAATACAATTTTCTCATACTAGACAAAGGTGCCAAAAATATGCAATGGAGGAAAGACAGCCTGTTCAACAAATGGTGCTGGGAAAACTGGAAATCCATATGCAACAGAATGAAACTAAACCCCTATCTCTCACCCTGCACAAAACTCAACTCACAATGGATCAAGGACCTTGGAATCAGACCAGAGACCCTGCATCTTATAGAAGAAAAAGTAGGTCCAAATCTTCAACTTGTTGGCTTAGGACCAGACTTCCTTAACAGGACTCCCATAGCACAAGAAATAAAAGCAAGAATCTATTGATTCTGGGATAGAGTCAAACTAAATAGCTTTCTGTCAGCAAAGGAAACTATCAGCAATGTGAAGAGAGAGCCTACAGAGTAGGAGAATATCTTTGCCACTCATACTTCAGATAGAGCACTAATTTCCAGAATATATAAAGAACTCAAAAAACTCTACACCAAGAATACAAATAACCCAATCAACAAATGGGCTAAGGATATGAACAGACGCTTCACAGAAGAAGATCTACAAGCAATCAACAAACATATGAAAAAATGTTCATCATCTTTAGTAATAAGAGAAATGCAAATCAAAACTACACTAAGATTCCATCTCACCCCAATTAGAATGGCGATTATCAAGAACACAAGCAACAATAGGCGTTGGAGAGGATGTGGGGGAAAAGGTACACTCATACATTGCTGGTGGGGCTGCAAATTAGTGCAGCCACTCTGGAAAGCAGTATGGAGATTCCTCAGAAAACTTGGAATGGAACCACCATTTGACCCAGCTATCCCACTCCTCAGCCTACACCCAAAGGACTTAAAATCAGGATACTACAGAGATATAGCCACATCAATGTTCATAGCTGCTCAATTCACAATAGCCAGACTGTGGAACCAACCTAGATGTCCTTCAATTGATGAATGGATAAAGAAACTGTGGTATATATATATATATATACAATGGAATATTACTCAGCTATAAAGAATAATAAAATTGTGGCATTTGCAGGCAAATGGATGAAATTGGAGAATATCATGCTATATGAGATAAGCCAATATCAAAAATCCAAAAGATGAATGATCTCACTGATAAGCAGATGATGACACATAATGGGGGTGGGAGGGTGGCAAGAATGGAGGAAGGAGGGACTGTATAGAGGGAAAAGAGGGGCGGGATGGGTGGGGGGAAATGGAAAAAATAACAGGATGAATCAAACATCATTACCCTATGTAAATGTATGATTATGCAAATGGTATGCTGTTACTCCATGTACAAACAGAAACAACATGTATCCCATTTGTTTACAATAAAAATAAATTTAAAAAAAACCACTGAATGGCGTACTCTTTTTTTTATTAAAATATTTTTTATTTTCACAGACACATTTTGATTCATTGTACACAAATGGGGTACAACTTTTCCTTTCTGTGGTTGTACGCAATGTAGACTCACACCATTCATGCAATCATACATATATATAGGGCAATACTGTCTGTTTCATTCTACTGTTTTTCCACCCCCACCCCCTCCCACCCCTTTTACCTCTACACCATCCAAAGTTCCTTCTTTCTTCTCTTCCCTCCATCACACCCCTTTGTTATATAAGTCACGCACTTATCAGAGAAAACATTGGGCCTTTGGTTTTTTGGGCTTGGTCTATTTCACTTAGCATGATATCTTCCAGTGTCATTCATTTACCAGCAAATGCCATAATTTTATTCTTCTTTATGGCTGAGTAATATTCCATTGTACATATATACCACAGTTTCTTTATCCATTCGTCAATTGAAGGGCATCTAGGTTGGTTCCACAATCTAGCTATTGTGAATTCAGCTGCTATGAACATTGATGTGGCTGCATCACTGTAGTATGCTGATTTTTAAGTCCTTTGGGTATAAATCAAGGAGTGGGATAGCTGGGTCCAATGGTGGGTCCATCTCAAGTTTTCTGAGGAATCTCCATGCTGCTTTCCAGAGTGGCTGCACCAATTTGCAACTCCACCAGCAATGTATGAGTGTACCTTTTTCCCCACATCCACGTCAACACTTATTATTGCTTGTGTTCTTGATAATCACCATTCTAATTGGAGTGACATGAAATCTTAGGGTAGTTTTAATTTGCATTTCTCTAATTTACTAGGGAAGATGAACACTTTTTCATATATTTGTTGATCACTGAATGGCATACTTTTGAAAAATGAATTTTCAATGTGACATATCTCAATAAAGTTGTCTTCTTTAAAAAAGCAAACAAACAAAAAAATACCCTACATTGTTAAGGATCCACACTTATGTCTACACTATGGTATTATACTATATAGAAATTTAAGTTATTATGAATATAAAAAATTTTAAAAACACCAAGAGGAAAAATACATAATCACTTTGACTGGATTGGCCTGGGGAGGACACACCCAAAAAATAAATAAATAAATATCTATACATATGCATATATATATGTATCTATATGGCAAAACTAACACTTGCTAAATTGAAAATGCTTCACATTGTTCTCCATACTTTGGGTCAAAATATTTCAAAATTTAAAAGCAAGCCAACTTGAGCCTTGAGAACATTATGCTAAGGGAATAAATCAGAAACCAAAGGACACATATCGGCTAATTCCACACATGGAGACAGAAAGAGTTGGGGTGGCCAGGGCTGAGGGGCTGAGAGTGTTTGATGGGGACAGCGTTTCAGTTGGGGACCATGGAAAAGTTCCGGAGGCGGATGGTGGTGATGGCCACACAAGGTGAATAACTTAACGCCACTGAATAGTTAAAATGGTTTTATGTTCTGTATATTTTACTATAAGAAAAATAAATAAAAAACCACCCAGGATACAGAAATCTATAGAGACAGAAAATAGATTAATGGCTGCCTAGGGCTGGGGAGCACGCCAGGAAAATGGCCAAGGGGTATAGGGTTTCTTTCTGGGGTAATGAAAATGTTCTGAAATTGATCGTGGTGATGGATGCACGGCCCTGTGACTACGCTAAAAGCCATTGAGCTGAACGCTTTCAATAGGTGAAATGTATGGCATGTGACTCGTACCTTGATAAGGCTGTTTTTAAAAAGGATAAAGAGCTGAAGGGGGACGTCCTTCCTGTGGTGGCCACTCCCACAGGAGCCTGTGGTCTGTCTGGTCCAACAGACTCCCGCCACCCCAGCTTACGCAGGAAATTCTGCCCAGCCGTTGCTGCATCCAGCGGGCTCTGGCAGGAAAGCAGAGTCGTAGACTTTGCAGAATGAGGTTAATGAGAATCGGCTCCAGGCTCCAGGGGTTTTGAGCCTTAATTAATACCTGCCAGGCCCCCGATGATCGTGAAATCCCAGGTCCTGTAAACGTGCACAGCACTGGCCTCCTTAGCAGCAGCGTATCACACAGGAGAAAAGTCAGGCAGCTCGGCTCCCTGTAGGGGTGGAAGCAGGGAGGCCAGGCCAGGCAGAAGCTGCCTCTCTGTGCCTTGTCCTGCTCCATAGGCCATTCCCAGGGTCTGAGTGCCTAGACCAGTCCAAGCTCCGGGGTCCCAGGAGTACCAGTTACAGCCAGGCTCCTGGTTGCTGGCAAGCAGCAGCCCTCTACTTTGGGTTACGACCAGGCAGACTCCATAAAGCAGTCTTGGTGACCGTCCCTCCCAGCCTAAAGAAGGACTGCAAGTGATGGTGGCCGATTCCTTCTGTGTAGATGTGCCTCCTTGAGTTAAGCCCAGCCAGGCTCTGTGGGCCAGTGCCTGGAGGACCAGCTCTGTACCTGCCCAGGGCAGCCTGGGGCTGTGGAGCCAGCCCATTTGAGCTCCAGCCCCTCCTGCCTGTTGGCTCCTTCCTACTCAAGGCAAGCACCCCTCCCCCACCGGGATGCTGGATTCTCCCAAAGCCACAGGCATAGCCTCTCTCCTTGGTTCTGATGCTGCCCTCCCAGGGATAGCACTTCAGGCCACATCATCCTTTGGGCCCCCCATTTCTCTTTCACTGTGAGGCTGTCACAAAGGCTGAGCAGATGCAGGAACATGCTCTTGAACTCAGGAACTGTGAGCCACAATAATCCTTTTTTCCTTTATAAACCATTCAGTCTCAGGCATTCTGTTATAGCAACAGAAAAACCCACTACAACAGTCAGCTGCTTGTATGTGGTCTTATCTAACCAGCCCCTCCAGTGAATACCGGGTGCATACATTGCTGGCAAGACACGACACAGTATTCCTCATGTTGGATCCTAATCCCAGCTTTCCCTGATTCCCTTAGGTGTGTAGCATCCTAATGGATGTAACTTGTCACTCTGGCCAGGCAGCTTTGAGGATCATGAGCATCACCCTCCACCCAGCTGTCCCTCCCTTCCTCACTCCTTCCTGGATTCCTGTCGACCTCACATATAGCCAGCTAATGTTGATCTCTTTCCTTATCCAGATCCTGTCACACCAGATGAGACTGAGACCAGAGCCTGATGGCCACCTGCCAGAGCTCTCCCTTAGGGCTGACAGAGGTCCTTCTCTAGTCCTTGCAGGGGAGCAGTGTGGTGCTGTGGTCAGACCCACAGTCACGGGAAACAAGTTTCTTGGTTCAACCCCTCTTACCTGCTGTGTGACCTGGGCAGATTGCTTAACCTCTCTGTATAACAATTGTAAAACAAGGGCAATCATAACACTACCCACGGTTGTTGTGAGAATGAAACGAGATCAGGTGTGGAAAGGGCTCTTGTGGGCCTGGTGTGCAGGGTAACCTAAGGAAGGCCAGTGGACACTGGTGATGCTCTGGAATCTCCTCCAACGTCCATTGTCCATGTCTAAGAATGAGTCCCACGAGGGCGGCCAGGCATCTTGCTAATGCCCAGGTGACACCTGTCCACAGCCTGCCTCTGACCCCCTCTTCCAGCAGAGGAAACACTATCTGCCATAGATGGATGGTGAAACTCTGTCCCCAAAAGTTTCTGTGACAAGCTCAGCAAGTGACTGCCAGCCCCACCTCCCACCCAACTGCCCGAGGCGGGACTGTGTGGCCACCTAGCAAGGGGCGCGGCCTCTCCCTAGCCCACCCTCCCGGCGGCTTGGAGGAGGCCAGCTTTCTTCTATCTATAGTTACACTTCTCTGCCATTACAGCTCATCTCTAATTTGGGAGGTCTTTTATTAGGTTTTCTTTAAGTTCTCTTCATGTGGACCCGTGGAAAAATAAATGAAAAGGAAGATCATGGGTGTTTGTGGTTAGGGAGAACTACCGGGGCCCGGCAGCCTTGGCGTTCCCCACCTCGAGGGCAGGCCTGGGGTGTCTGGGGGCACCAGGACAGAAGCGAGTGTGGTTCCCGGGTGCTCGCGGGGTGAACACCCGCAGCCACAGGACAGACGAGCTGGAAGCTGGCTCTGCCGTTAACTCTCTGGGTGTCGGGGGCAGTCAGACCTCCCCAGGCCTCACCTGCCCTGGGGAAATCACTGACTGGCTCAGCATCCTCGTGGGCTGGGGTGCACAGTCCCCTTGGAGAGGACGAAGGACAGCTTTAAAACAAGAGTAGCAGAATCTGAAGCCCAGTTCTGCCTGCCCTAGGTGCCCAGGACCCCCATCTCCTGCCTCTCGGGGCCCTGGGAACCCCCACCTGCCCTCCCTTTCTGTTCCACAGCAACCGCAGGCCTGGGAGGCAGGGCCCAGAAGCCCAGGGCAAGAGGAGCAGAGCAATCATGTCTGCAATGGGCTCTCCTGTGACCTCCCGTGGATCAGCAGGGGTTCATGTGGACACAGTGGGTCACCAACTTGCATCCAACGATCTTCCTGTACACAGGCCCATTTTAAGAAGGTGGTCTGGCAATTCTCACTGCAGAGCAAGGCCAAACTTATTTTAAACTGGGTAAAATAAAGGGCTCCATGTTTCTGTGGTCTGTGGTCTGCGCACACGATGAGGCTGTGGTGGGTGGGACCCTGGTAGGCCTGGCTCTTGGCCTTCAGCTGACCTCTGTCGGTCAGCCTGCGTGCAGGGATGCCACTCTCCACCCCAAAGATCTGGCTTGACTCCCTTCAGGCCTGGTAGGCAGGACAAAGCATATGCTAGGGGTTAGGTAGCCAAGGTCATGCCCAGTAGCCATGGCTAGATCAAGGTCACTCAGCCCTGGTCAGTACCAGGTCCTCCGGCAGGGAGTGGAAGCATCTTTTGAAGTGGGAAAACTGGAAAGGGGGTGCAGACGGGGGTGGAGCCGGGGAGGAGCAGAAGGGGGATCCCATGGTGTAGGCGCCCAGCAGTAACACAGGGGCCAGACCACCTGGGTTGAAGCCCAGCTTGGCCCTGTTCCTCCATTTAATCTGTAAAATGGGGACAGTAACTTGTACCAAGTGCAGCCCCTTGTGGTCCTGCCCCGCCTGGCCCTGCTCTATCCCTCCGTGGGTTACCCATCACCCCCACCTTAAAGGGCAAGGAAGGAAGAGTCCCTGCCCTGGGGACAGCTCTGGGGCTCTGCCTGGTGAGGGTGGTGTGCACATGGGGGACTGGAGGACCTACTTCTCTGTCCCCTTTCCTCTGCTCAGGAGGGGTCTCAGTCAAGCTCCCAGCTTCCCCTCCATACCTACCCTCAGGGTTCTTGTCATTACATCCCACGGCTGGTGTCCTGTCACACTGGGAAGGACCCTCAGCAGCCCTGCCACTTTGGCTTTTCCTGCCTCTACTGAGGCCATAGCTGGCCGCCCATGGAGCCAGGCCCAGTGCCCTCCACAGGAGGTGCTGCCCCGGGACAGATGTGTCTGTCTGCAGACCAGGGACTGTACAGCCCAGTGCCCTTACCCCAGGACAGACTTGGATCCTGGCAGCTTCACAATCCAGATGGGTGACCCTGGAGAAGTAACTGGGCTTCCCTGAGCCAGCCTCCTCACTGGCCATATGAAGATGATCCTCAAGAGTCCTTCAAGAGTCATGGGAGAACAATTGCAGGGGCCAGCAAGGTGCTGGTGCATAGTAGGGGCTCAGCTCCTCCCACAGGCCTCAGTGACTCACGGGGGCAGTAAGGGCCCTTGGGACCAATATAGCACACCCGCTGGTTTCACTTCCTTAATTTCACACCAGTCCACTCCCTCGTTGTCAACGCCACCACCTCTGCCCTTGTTCAGTCCTCTCTAGACCTCTGACCTGGACTCTCCAGTCCTTTCTCCACATTTGGAGCTATAATGAACTTGATTTATCTATTTTTTTGTGGTGCTGGGATTGAACCCAAGACCTCATGTATGCTAGGCAGGCATACTACCACTGAACCACATCCCTATAATGAACTTTAGAGCACATGAATTGGATTATGGTACTCCCTTCCTGCCTACAACAATCTGCAGCTCCCCATTGCCCTCAGGGAAAGGTCCAGATTCTTGGGCCAGGTCCATAAATTCAATCTGATCTGTTCCTGCCAGGAATTCATCACCACTCTCTAACCTTTCCAAGCATATTCCCTGCAAGAGCTACAGAGTGACTTGACCCCTAGACATGGCTTCTGGCTTTCTACCTCATACTTTCCTGGGCCCAGGGTATGGGCTTGGCCTCTGCAAACCTCTTCTCCCTCTAACTCCCACCTCCATCTATTGGAAAAACTCTCAGGCAGGCTCCATAGCTTTGCCAGCCACAATTAGCATAATAAAACATCTGTCCTATTTATATTCTCTTCCTACCCCAACACCAGAAGACTCCATGGGGATAGCAGGTTGTGGTGGCCTCTTTCTTGCCTGCTCCAGCTCATCTCCTGTTTGCCAACTCGTGATCACCTCTTCAGGGATAAACGAGGGCAGCAGAAAGGCAAAGAGGGAAGGAAGGGCTGAGTACTGGAGCTGGAATCTGACATCCGGCCTTCTCCGCGGCAGATGTCCAATTTCTTGATCTTTCTCAGCTGGGCAATTTCATGGGCTCCTTGAAGATGTCCCTTGTCTCCCTCCCCACTGGGAACCTTCCAGGGCACTTCTGTAGATGGGTTTCACCTCCCCCAGTCACTGCTTGCAACCCACCTCAGCCTTTCTGTCACTGTCACCTCACCTGGAAGGAGGTACTCTTGGGCAAAATGTCGTTATGATGACACCAGGCTGGCTTTCTACTGCTGAGGGTTGGGAGCAAGGATGCAGCCCACACTATGCAGACGTCTCTAATTGGAGAAGTTTGGACATTCTGATAGTTTGGAGCTTGAATGTCCCCCAGAGACCCAGGCTTGAAGGCTTGATCTGCAGCCCATGCTGCTATTGGGAGGTGGTGGAACATTCAAGAGGTTCACTGGATGTGGTGGTGAGCCTCTGTAATCCAAGCAACTTGGGAGGCTGAGACAGGAGAATTACAAGTTCAAGGCCAGCCTCAGCAACTTAATATGACTCTCAGCAATTTAGTGAAACCCTGTCTCAAAATAAAAAAGACTGTGGGTGTAGCTCAGTGATAAGGCACCCCTGGGTTCAATCCCCAGTACCAAAAAAAAAATGAGGTGGGGCCTAGTGGAAGGCATTTAGGTCATTGGAGGTGTGGGATACTGAGACCCCCAACCACTTCCTTTTTCTCCCTTTTGCTTCCCGCTTGCCATGAATGAGAAGTTTCCTCCACCACATGCTCCTGCTATGAGGTGCTGTGCTGCCACAGGCCCAAAGGCAGCAGGGCCAAGCAACCATGGTCAGAAACCTCTGAATCTGTGTACCAAAGTAACATTTTCCTCCTTATAAGTTGTTCATTTCAGATATTTTGACACAGTGACAGAAAACTTTCTAATACAGATATTCTCCTTGTAAGAACATGCAGAAGCCCCAGAAGGTTCAAAGGAGAGGAGGGACATGATAGATGGCTACTGCTTCAGTCCAGGCAAAAGACATTTGTTGTTTTTCCTCGGATGGGATCTTGGAGGACACAGCAACTGGCTAAGTTGACAGACTTGCTGCTGGATTGGAGGTGAGGGGCAATGAAACCCGGCTGGTAATTTGGCTTGAGTAACTGGGTGAACAGAGGTACCAATCAGTGGGGAGGGGAATTCGGGGTGGAACAGGTTGTGGGGTTAGAAATCTAGGGTTCAGGATTAGTCATGCAAACATGGAGATGCTTGTCAGAAGCCAAGTGGAGCCCTCCAGGAGGCAGAGACATAAACTCAAATCTTCCACTGGCCCAGATTGTGCAAATGAGTAAAGGTCCTTTCCTTTTGGTAAATGAAGCTTCCTACCAGGGTACAGCATAGCGAGACCTCAGCCCTGGTGTTCCCATAGCTATTCACCCTTGTTCAGTGAGCAGTAGTTATGCCTGTAGATGTGCTAGTCTGGAGCTCAGGAGCACATTGAGAACTAGAGAAGAGTCAATCGCTTATAGGATACTTGTTTGGATATTGTGTGGTATAGTGACCCCATCAGCCAACGAGGGCAGGAAGGACCGGGGTGTGCCTAGGTGGGCTGAGAGCCCTTCCTTTCCAGGTATTCCAGAACAACCCAGTCCATGTATATGAGGACCATTCCAAGGTGCCTTGAGACCGAAGAAAGAGAAGACAGATCCATAATTGTACAGAATGCAATTTATGGGACTTGGGGGGCGCTTACTGATGGAAGCATGGTCCTGAGCAGCAGCAAGGCCAGCTGACCCTCACAGTTTGGATCAGAAAGAAGGATGTATATATGGATTAGGACAAAAGTGACCACATCCTACCTGGAATGTACCTGGTCAAACTTAAGCTAATGTCAAAGTCAGGAACATTCCTGGAGCCAGGGTCCAGTTGTAAAGCTCCACATAGATTTCTTTATAAAAAATATTTTTAGTCATAGTTGGACACACTATATTTACTTATTTGTTTGTTGGTTTGTTTTAGGTAGTGCTGAGAATCAAACCCAGTGCCTCACACAAGCTAGGCAAATGCTCCACCACTGAGCCACAACCCCAGCCCCTCCACATGTATTTCTAATGTTTTGTCCAGGTATAGTTTGCTGGGAAACTATGCAGAAAAAAACAACTAAGATTACTTGGGGTAACCATACTGGTTACAATTCAAGATGGCTGCAGTCACGTCAAACTGAATCTGTACACCAAAGCCAGGATTTCCTTCTCTTCCTTCAGATGAAGCTGCCTGCTTCCCTACAGGGTTGAGTAGCTAGTCCCCTTAATCTTGTCTTTGAGGTGGGGATGTGCAAAAATGGGGAGGGAGGAGGCCCCATTCTCCCTTTTAACTCTCGCTCTCCATCCTTAATGCAAGGATGGTGAGCTCTGCCACACTGCTGATGGTGCAGTGTCCCCAGAGGGACACCACAGACAGGGTAAGCACCGTGTGGGAGGAGGGACCTTCAGAGTGCCACGTGGGATCTGACCAAGGAGCCAGGCCCAGAGACTGCAGTGGCATGCAGCCAAGTGTTAGAGGGGTGACTGGCATCAGTCTGCCTAGACTCAAATCCCAGGGTCACTTCTTATCAGCTGAGAATTTTGACCAGTCCACTGGCATCTGGAAGCCTCAGTTTATCCTGCCAAATGGGTTTGCTAGCCGTCTCTCTCCTAGGTCTGTCATGAGAAATGAGTAAATTCTTCCACATAAAGCACTTAGCACAGAGCTTCAGATTGTAAGCATCCAGGGATGTTGGCTAGATGCTGACAGATTTTAGGGAAGTCCTTCCCAGTAGAATCCCAAAGCCCTCTGCTAGTTGCTGACCAAAACCAGCAGAGGAGGAAGTGGCTTCACTGAGCTGGTAAAGCTTGGAAATGCTTCTTACCTCCCCAAATCAGGGTCCTCAAGGAGTCACATTCCAAGAGCTGCCCCAAGGTCAAGCTTGAGTCATGGCAGCCAATGGGGGATCCTCCCCTTCACAACACTTCCAGGGAAGGTGATTTCACAACTCCCAAGGACCCACTCCGGCTCTGCACAGCCCATCCTCCATGGGTTTGCCTGGGGTGGTGCCCAGTCCTGATCTCACAACTGATTACTTTCTATCTTCACAGAAAAAGGGAAGTAAATCCTGTGGGGGCCTTTGGTATGCCACCCTCAGATCTTGTCAGCCTGTATGGGGTCATGGTCCCTTTCAAAAATCTGATGAGTGTCCCAGACCTCTGGCTAGGCATGGGGCAGGGGGACACTTTCCCCACTAAACACAATCTTCACAAGTCAAATTTTGCAAGATATCCTCTTTGAGGAAAAGTTCCTGTTAAAACTTGGGTGGCTAATCTGGCAGGCTCTAGAGTTCAATTCCAGGATCCCGTTGCTGCTGCTCTTGTTTACTGGTTCTAGGACCTCAAATAAGTCGTGGACTATCTAAAACCTCAGTTTTCCAATCTTAAAAATGGAAGCATAGCTGGCTGTGGCAGCCCACCCCTGTAATCCCAGTGGTGATTTGAGAGTCTGTGGCAGGAGGATCACAAGTTCAGGACCATCCTGGACAACTTAGCCAAGATCCTACCTCAAAATAAAAAAAATATTAAGGTTAAACTTTTTTTGGGGGGTGCTGGGGATCGAACCCAGGGCCTTATGCTTACAAGGCAAGCACTCTACCAACTGAGCTATCTCCCCAGCCCAAAATAAAAAAATAAAAAGGACTGGAGAGGTAGCTTGGTGGTAGAGCCCCCCCTGGGTTCAATTCCCAGGGGAATTGGGGGCCAGGGAGAAGCAGAAATATTGTCTCTTTCATAAGATTTTGAAAGGGTTCAATGTAGGGAAAGCGATTTGTTCCTGCTTTCCTTTTTTTATTTTTATTTTATTTTTTTGCACTGCAAATCCCGTATCTGAAGAAACTCCTCAGCCCAGGACAAACTGAGATAGTTTGTCACCTAGTAAACGACACAGTCACCAGCATTTAACTTCGCCCAGTGCAGGCAGTTCACACACGTTCCATCACTGTTAGCTGATACCGAGGGTCTCTTTCCCAGTTCTGCCTGAGAACAATGAGGCCTGGAGATCACAGTGTGTCCCCTTTGGCTTTCACAGCTTCAGGGGCAACCCTTAGCCCCTCCAGGCCTCTGCATGTTCACTCATTAAACAAGAGACATGAACTTGAAAGTTGCTGGAATTCTTCCCACTAAAGCCTCTGAGATTTCTTCAGGGGCCCAGTACCTGGCCAGGCAGTTTTGAAGGTAGATGGTACCACCTGTACACTCTCCCACTGAACACGAGTGTTCTAGTAACACAGCCTGCCCAGGAAGAGTTGGAAACTTCATTTGTACCTTGCTGGCAATATAATATCCACAGCTGGGACCTATTGGGCTCATTGGAAATTTTAATCTAAGTGGGTGGAGGAGGGTGGCCACAAGATAGTTGATGTCCTTGTATCTTTTATTTATTTATTTATTTTTGGTACCAGAGATTGAACCCCGGAGCACTTAACCACGGAGTCACATCCCTAGTGTTCCACCCCCTGACTTTTTTAAGTTTTCATTTTGAAACAGGGTCTTGCTAAGTCCTTAGGGCCTCACTAAGTTGCTAAGGCTGGCCTCGAACTTGCAATCCTCCTGCTTCAGCCTCCTGAATTGCTGGAATTACAGGCATGTACCACTATGCCTGGCAATGTCCTTGTATTTTCATGAGGTTATGATTCAGCTCTGGTAACAAATGTGCCAGGGAGAAATGGAGGTCATTCCCAGGAAAGACTTGCCCTGGAATTGCTGCAAAGAACCACTTCTCCTGGTGGAGCAGGTGGAATCTAGGTTTTAATCCTTCTTTAAAGGACCTACCCCAACATTCGGATTTCCATTCAAGTCAGGCAATGGGCCTAGGAAGTCACTGAGACCTTCCCACAAGATTGGGGGTCTGTAAGTCCTGGAGGACATGAATCCTCTCATCCTTACCTGGTGTCCCAGGGTGGCAAGGCATTCACAAGATGCTCAGTGACGATCTGTCACTCCCAGGCTCTTCACTGGCCCCTGCATATGCCCTGCAGTTACCTGCAGCAGGCTCCATTAACAAAGAAAGAAGACTGTTTTACTTTAGGTCTCATGTCCACAGAGGAGCTCCCCAGACTTTGGGGCATGGACCCCTCTCAGATTATTTATGATATCATATCTTATCTCAGATTATCCCGATTGAGGGGCAGTTACCCCTAAATGTTTTCCAAAGTTAAGTGTTCTGGAAGTGATTAACCTTGGGACCAAAAAAACGAGGATAACACTGGTGAGAGAGAGAGACTTCTTTTCTCTCTGCGGATGTTTCAGGGATGACCAGATTCTGAGATGTGCAGAAAGGATGATCAACTACCTCAGTTTTCACATTGGTCATCAGAACCAGGCAAAGCAGAACAGTTGGTTGCCCTTAATGGAGATGTTGGCTAGTTACAGGGTGGGGACCAGGGTGCTCATACTGAGACAGGAAGGAGCAGGGAACTCGTAACAGAGGCCCCACCAGGAGACTGCTATTGGTTGGGAGAGACTGGGAAGCACTCACAGAGGAGCCCAGGCAGTGCCCAGAGGAAAGCTCTTTCCGGGACAGTGACTTTTAGAAGCCCTGACATCTGCCAACAAGCCTTGTCAGGACTGATCTCTTGGCCCCAAGAAGAGAGAATCCCTTCTGGAAGCCAGAAAGAGATCTCAGGGGTGGTTAGGGCAGCCAGCAGAACTCAGCTTATCTCAGGGTCACCACAGCAGAGGCAGCCTCTTGGCCAAAGCTGGTAGAGGTATGGGGCACACAGGTGAGGCCCCAAGAAGATCTCAGACATTTCTGGACAGTTTACTTGAACAGAGTGCTAACGCCAACCAGATACTGGCAGAAACTCCTGCCTCTGGAATCAGGCACAGACATGAGAGCAGGATATTAAACCAGTTTTCAAAAATTTGGAGCAATAGAATTTTTTTTTTAGTGAAGAAAAAAGTGTATTCCCCTTACTGAAAGGAGTTTTCAGGGGAGAACATCGTGTCCAAGGTACCAACTTCTTCATCAGGAAGACGTGGGAGAGATTCTTTCCTCCAAGCTTTAGTGTCTGAGGTGGAAACATGCAGGTTTAGAATGATTTGTCACAAATCATTTGTTTATGAAAGAAAAGTGTTTGGTACACCTCTCAACTCTGGAGGGCACCTGAGGGCTCGCTCTGCTTGCTGAGAGCCGGTGGTGAGGGGTTGCTCCCAATTCCGATGACAGGGTTCTATTGTTTCCATTCTGGCTTTGTTGTGACTTGAATCCACCAGGTGTGCCTCTGCAAGGCAGGGACTAGCTGTGCCTGGTCCGCTTGCTGTGGGCTCTGCCGTGCCCATTCAGGGGCCTGGCATTAGTCGATGTCCCACTAATGCTTCCAGAATTTCACTGAAGCGTCTGGCAGCCTGTGCAATGAAACACTTAGGTGACCTGCATCCTCGGTTCTACTGGTGAAAGCTCTCCCTCCCTCCCATGGTGACCTCAGAAAAGAGGCCTGTGGGAGACAGCATGTGTCACTCTAGTCCCTGGACCCCATTGTCTAGCCAGCTTCATTGATTCCAGGGCTGTCTCAGTCTGTTGACTCATGCAGAGACCCACAGCCACCTGCGTCCAAGCTGGCTCTCCTGGTTCCCTCCCTTTGACTCCTTCCTTCCACTTGTACTGGGGCACATGGGCCATTCCCACTTCCCTGCTACAGTCTTGTACGTTTGATTAGGGGATGTGCCCATCCTCCATGCCATGCAAGGACTTTCCACTCCTACCCAGCTGTGAAGATGGGCCTTGACAGATGCCCATCAGCAGGTCTCATCCACCTGGCCACAGTGATTAGCTAAGGAATGGACCAGATCCAATCAGGGTTAATTAGACCAGAAGGGACTTCTGATGAGCCCCTGGGAAAGTGCTTTCTTAATCATCTGGAGAAGCCACCTAGCAAAAGAACTTCTGCCTCTTCTGGACGGTCCAGGGCTTGTATCACCTTTGCTGATTTGAGCATGACCAGACGGAAGAAGACTACAGCTACGGGCAGACAGAAGGAGAGAATTACAGAGCAGTGGACACAGTGTCTTGCCTGAACCTTGGCTGGACCTTCAGCCCCCACTGAACTCTTTGATGACATGAACCAACCCACTCTGTGTGTTTGGGCTGGGTGTTCTGCAAGTTGCAGCAGAGAGTGTGCAGCATGATCTCTCTACAGAGGAGCTTTTCAGACTACAGGATCAGGATTGAGGCAGCCTGGGTACAGGGGAAGGAGGACAAGGTAGCAGGCTTGTGGTTCACCCAGGGGCCAATAGCCTTGCACTTCCAACCCAGAGGCCCTAGGAAGGGCACTCCAAGTGAATGTCCTCAAGGCAGACAGAGGGGCAGGAGGTCTGGTGAGGAAATGGGTGGTGGCCAGGGTCCTCACTACTAGCCTTTGCGGGAGGCCCCTTTAATTTAACTCCACCTTCTGGTAAGTGCAGAGTGCCGTCCACTTAAAGAAATCTGAGCAGCTGCCACTTTGAAGCAGGAAAGATGTGTGTAGGTGGGTGGGGTGGAGGCGGGTAATTATGCAGGAAAAATCATTTTCTTGATATTCTTATGGAAATACGTGTCGAGCAGAGAAAGCAGCGGGAGGGACGATGGGAAGGAAGAATGTATTAGCAGAGAGCAGGCACTGTGCCTCCCAAAGGCGCAGAGGTACAGGGTGCAGTGCTTTTCATAGTTATCTGACCACGGCATCTTTTTCTGCGAGCTTCTGGGGCCCCCGTGGGACGCCCCTGGAGGAACTGTTTAATGTGGGACTTCGTCCATGGGTTGACTAAAGGACTTGTTGGCAATGGTGAAGTGTCCCTCTTGTGTGTGTGTGTGTGTGTGTGTGTGTGTGTGTGTGTGTTTATACTACATACCTGCTCTTCTTACCCTTGACCAGTGGGGCTGGGTGCCGCTGGCATTTCATGCCTGGACCTTTTATGCTCTGGGGAAAGGAAGAAAACTTACATCTAGCAGGGGAGGGGGCTGTAATGAGCCACAGAGAGAGCTGTGAGCTCTCCATGCCATCTTTTTGCCCGCTTAGGGCTCTGCTCACTGATCCACCATACCCTGCATGCGCTCAGTGGCAGAGGGACGCCTTGAACTCTGAGAAGCAGTTCTGAGGTTGTGAACATTGGATGCAGATAATTATCCAGCTGTGAGTAATCTGAACATTTCTGAGGGCTATTTCTGCGTAATTATAAATATTTGAGGATATTAAGCTCCCGGGTTACGCATTGAAGGTATTATTTGAGCAATGGTTGGCTGCAGAGCTGGAAATGCAAACATCTTTTCATTCTTCCCTCCTGGTGCACTTAGAATTCTTTATGGGATTCAAAAGAAAAAAAGTTTCAGTTGAGGAAACAACAACAACAACCTGGAAACAAAGTCCGTTGCTAATATTTCTAAATAGCTTTAAATCAAAAAGGAAGATTGTGACTACTTTAGTTAATTGTGGTGGGTTTGTGATGCATTTTCTCTACGGGTTAGGAAAGCAATTACCACCAAGCAACCTACTCATGACTCCATTGTGATAAAATGTTCCCTCTAATGGGGTCGATATGCCAAGCAGTGAGTCTTTACAGCACTCAAAGCTTCCGGAAGGAAGCATTCTCACAGTGCGGGGTTTCCTGGCATGCGCGAGAATCATGACTCGCTCTAAGCACCTGTCTTGGGGCAGGGGGTTCTTAATAGAAGATGGGACCTTCCAACTAAGCAGAGGCCAGTAGCTGGGTTCTGCTGTCCTGGGTCTGCCTGTGGCCCATGTGGTACTCTGAGGCCTGTCCAGACACCCAGCCTCGGTCACCCTGATCTGTCATCCCATTCACTTCCCTATTTGCTCACTCACTCCTCGTTCACCGTGCTCTGCTCTAGAAAACAGAGTCCATCTGCCGTGGGCACATTCTCAGCCTCTCCTTCCTTCTGCTTGGACACTCTTTCACACCGGGCGCTCTCACAGAGGCCTCTGGTCGCAATCCAGAGGACTTGTTGTTGTTGTTGTTGTTGCTGTCCCCTAATTTTCAGTTGGAATCCTGTGGCCAACACTCTACATCCCTCACCAACAGCAGTGCCATCTAAGGCCATGACCTGGCAGGAGCTGCTGTCCGGATTACAGTAGCCAACCGGGTGGGAATCCTGGCCTGCAGTCGGAGACCCCGCCCCAAACCTTGATCTCCAGTTGCTAGTGTCACAATGAGACGCCGGTGAAGATGAATTAATGCACAAAATCAGAACTTTCTTTCCTGCCCGACCCCCAACAACACAGAGGATGGCAGCTGGCATGGGGCGTTCTCCTATACCCTCAGGAGAGCAGGTTTGCTGTGGGCGTAACGGGCAGTGAGTTTCCGGTGACAAATGATCCAACATTGACTTGGAGCCTGAGGTCTCACAGGTGGAACCAAGCAGGGACCCATGGGGAGGCCGCACTCCACATACCACGCGACCAGCCACCCGCACCAGACCCTTCTCCCTCTCACTGTTCTTGAGTAGGGGACAAAGAGAGGAACTGGGAGCTAGGGGACAAATCCAGGTTGGCCTGGCAGACCTGCAGCTCCCTTGTCCCAGACGCCCGCGGACTGCCGGGTTCAGGTAGTCAGTTCCGGGCAACGCGAGACCCGGGCGCCCCCTGGAGGCCGTGCGGGTCCAGACGTACATCATAGACCCAGGAGGGCGCTTTAAGAACTTCCTACCGGTCAACTAGAAAAATACCCCCCATAAAAATGGGCAAGGACCGGAACAGAAACATTTGAAATGAAAGGAATGCCCAATAAAACGTCAAACTGTCAATAAAACGTCAAGCTGTCAATAAAACGTCAAGGCAGGATCTGTTGCAAGCACTCACATGCATCAGCTCCTTTAAATCTCAAAGCAATGCTACTAGGGAGGGACAGATTGTTCCCATCCTAAAGGTATCAAAGGGAGACGCAGAGAGGCTAAATGACTAGCTCCAGGACACATAATAGGAAAGTAAGGCAGAGCCAGTATCTGAACTGGCAGTTGGTCCCCTGGGTTTGGCCTTACTCACTCACTACATGGGACTAATTCTTATCGTATAAAAAAAGAAAAAAAAAAAAAGTAAATTAAAATATTCATTCAACACACCCAGGGAATCCTGGATGAGTATATTCTGCACCTACTTATGGGCCAAGCAGGACCTTGGTGTCCTTGCATTTGTTTCCATCCCGGGTCTGGAGCTTGAGGTACCTGAATTTGAAGTGAGCTGCCCTCCTGTGAGCTCCCTGGTCTGCTGGTCTGGGGCAGTGGGGCCAGGCCTGGGGCTGGAATCTGCCTCCTTTCCTCCAGAGGCAGAAGCAGGGTCAGGGTAAGATCAGAGGGAAGACACCCCAGACAGGTGAACCTGATTCTTCCCTGCCACCTGCCACATCCCTCTTGCTATGACCAAAAAGTCATTCCCGTCCCCTCTGCTTAGGTCTGAACATGCCCTTTTGAGACTAGATCAATCACTCTAAAAGCAGCTTATGACTGTGATGGTGGTGAACTACTCTGTTGCTTAGAACCAACAAGTTGCTGTTGATTCTGTGTTCTGTTGCTTCTCCTTTGGGTCCTGCTTCGGTCACCTGAAGCAAGGGCAAGCTTTTTTCAAGATGAGCCCAAAGTGGGCAGAACCTGGAACAGGAGGAAGCTGAGAGTGAGGGCCGTCTGGAGTCATTGGGTCACTCTTGCTCTCCCAAAGTCACAGGTTCTCTCTCTCCCAACCACCAGCCCCTTTACTCCCCCCCGACACTCTGGGTATCTTTCCGTTCCCCAGCTCCTGTCCTCTGGTGGTTTCTGCTTTCTCATCGCAAAACAGACTGTTGATCTGAGTATCTCCAATCTTGCCGTTTCCTACACCAGCTGCTGTCAGCCTCACGCCTGGAGTTCTTCATTTCTGCTTCTAAGACAGCTCATCTCGATTTTGCCAGAGACATCATCTGTCTCTGAACTGGCTGCCTTGGGTCCTGGTACCTGGAGCCAAGAAGGGAGGGCACTAGCAAGGTTGGCACAAAGTCGCCCCTTCAGTAGGGGCTGTGGGTGATTCGGGCACCTCCTAGATTCTTCTTTTTCCCCTGTTGACTGGGGCTTGAGTTTTATTTGTCAGCCTTTATTATTGTTGCCTAGGGGTCTTTTAGAGTTCTCAAATCTTTCTCAGGTACCCAGCCGCGTGCCTGGTGGAGGCGCCCACTCAGAAGCCTGGCAGGAGAGGGTCATTCACAGTTAAACAAACAATAAGTCATTTTCTCCTCCCTCCTTAGTCTCACCTTTCATTAAGGAAAAAAGGGGGACCATATTTAATAAACATCATCCATTAGATTAGATCAACGATCTCTGAATATTGCATTTCTTCCAGAAACAGTATCTCTCCTGCCCTCGCAGAAGAGCGTGTGGTCAAGAGGAAATTGAATAAAGTCCTTTAATCAGCCGCAGTAGTATTTGAATCATTTAATTTAGGATCTGACAACCACAAATTACTTTATTTTTCAGGCCAATTTTAGCCGAGCAGGAGAGCTGGCCCAATCCAGCTCAGACTTAATAAATGCCTGATCGTGGTAAGTTTGGGGCGGAGGTTTTACTGAGGTTTTACAAATATAATCAAAACCAATCTCCCATGCTGTGTGTGCCTGCTGTGAGTTCTTGGACATGCTCCTCCCACCTCTCTGTGGCTGAGAGTGAACCCTGGGGGTGGAGAGAGCCAGGATGCTAGGCAAGGAGCAGTCACCTCTGCCACTGTGCTTTTTATTCCTGGTTCTGTTTTCTCATGGCCAGGAAAACAAGTCAAATCAAATTAGATTCCAGACACACACTGCCTGATGGCAGTTCACCCTCTGCTGTCTCCAATCTTTTCCGTACCTGCTGAAACTCCTTTACTGGAAACAATGAAAAAGAAGCTTCTGGCTCAAAATAACACCCACTGAACACTCCCCATGTGGCTTCTGCCAGAGTTAGTTGTTGTCGGTGTGCTGGGGAGTGAACCCAGGGGTACTCTACCACTGAGCTATATCCCCCATCCCTCTTTATGTTTATTTTGAGACAGGGTCTCGCTAAGTTGCTGAGGTTGGCCTGGAACTAGGAATCCTGCTTCACCCTCCTGAATCACTGGGATTACTGGTGGTATATCACGCCTGACTCCAGAGTTACAGTAAAGGATAAAATGCAAGATCCCCACTTCAGTACCAGTTCGACACCAACTTCATCCAAGCCCCTATCAGATGTCTCCCCTAACTATTAGATAGATATGACTAAACTGACAAAAATCCCTGAGACTTCGTTCTCTCCCTACAGCAAAGAATAGCCATGTATCCACACCAGGGCCAGACTTTTAGGCCAGACTCCCCATTTTCTCCATCTTCTCCAGACTAAGGTGTCTTAGTCTGTTTCCTGTTGGTATAACAGAATACCTGAGACTGGGAAGTTTGTAAAGAATTAAGGTTTATTTAACTCATGGTTGTGGAGGCTGGGAGGTTCAAGGTTGAGGGACTACATCTGGTGAAGGCCTTACTAGTGGAGATTGCAGAGTCCTAAGGCAGCACAAGGCAACCCATGGCAAGAGGGGTACATACAAGGGTCAGAGCCAAACTTACTTTTACAGTTGGCCCATTCCTGAAATAATTTAGTAACTCATCAATCCTAGTAATCCATGAATGGATCAGTCCACTGATAAGGGCAGAGCCCTCGTGACCTAATCGTCTCTCTCTCTCTCTCTCTCTCTTTCTCTCTCTTTTGGTACCAGGATTGAACCCAGGGGCACATACCCACTGAGATACATCCTCAGTCGTTTTTTGTGTTTTATTTAGAGACAGGGTGTCACTGAGTTGCTGAGGCTGGCTTTGAACTGGTGATCTTCCTGCCTCAGCCTCCTAAGCCACCTAATCATCTCTTAAAGGGCCCAGCTGCTCCCACATCTTTTTTAATTTTTTCAGTTGTAGATAAACACAATACTTTTATTTTATTTAATTTTTATTTGGTGCTGAGGATGGAACCCAGTGCCTCACACCTGCGAAGCAAACGGCTCCACCACTGAGCTTCAACCCCAGCCCTGGTCTCGCATCTTAATACCATAGCACAATGAAGCAAAATAACAAGAAGGAAGCTGAGGGCATAAGCCAGGGCCTGTGGGCTTCTTCGGGTCACCTGTATTCTTGGAGTACCCAAAGTAAGTGGCATTAAGAAATTTAAAGCCGGGCGCAATGTCACATGTCTATAATCCCAACAATTTGGGAGGCTAAGGCAGGAGGATCTCGAGTTCAAAGCAATTTAGCAAGGCCCTCAGCAACTTGGTGCCTCAAAATGAAAAATAAAAAGGACTGGGAATGTGGCTCAGTGGTTAAGCATCCCAGAGTTCAATCTCTGGTACCAAGAAAAGAGAAAGAGAGAGAGAGAGAGAGAGAGAGAGAGAGAGAGAGAGAGAGAGAGAGAGAGAGAGAGAGAAGGAAGGACGGAAGGAAGGAAGGAAGGAAGGAAGGAAGGAAGGAAGGAAGGAAGGAAGAAAGAAAGAGAAAGAAAGAGAGAAAGAGAGAGAGAAAGAGAGAGAAGAAGAAGAAGAAGAAGAAGAAGAAGAAGAAGAAGAAGAAGAAGAAAAGAGAAAGAAAGGAAGGAAGGAAGAGAAAGAAAGAAAGAAAAGAATGACAGGAGGGAGGGAGGGAAGGAAGGAAGAAATAAATTAAAAGGAAGGAAGGAAATTTGAAAGACAAAGGGTAATAAATTATTATTGAGCACCTACAAAAAAAAAAAAAAAAGAAAGACAAAGGGAGGTGATGAAGGCGGTGATGGAGATTTGGGGGAGCACTGTGAAGCCATCACACCTCACTGGCACCTTCACTGCTCATGCCCCCACTTCACCCCAGGCCCGACTTTTCCAAGGAACCTTGACTTTGCCACTTACCCCTGTGTGCCGTTGGGTCTCTTAATTTCTCTCCTCACATGTGGAACAGGGAGAACAAGAGCCCTCCTCCCAGGGTTGTTGTGAAAATTGAAGGAGGTAAGTATTCAAGAACACAAACTACTTGGGGAATTAAGAATAATAAATCCACTGACCTAGATGCAATTGGAGTTCATAGAAAATATAGAGGAGTGTGGGCCGAAGATAGGATCTTATGCTGGAAAGATGAATATGCTTTGAGTTGACACAAGAATAAAGTGCATTGCATTAAAGAAAAAAAGGAGATCATGTATGTGTAACTCCATAAATATGACTCATAAAATATAACTATGAAGAAATTTTTCTTTGTCTCCCTTTGTCCTTTAAACTCACCCTACAGAGTTACTTTCCTCTTGTTCCTTGATGCAGTTTAAGCCAATTCTTCCTTAAGATCCCCCCCACCCCCGGGCCCACTAGCAGTTTCTAGTTCTTTTTGCAAATGTCTTTTGGCTCTACAAGAAGTTTCTTGATTAGGTTCTGAGGTGGCTCCATGCTGCCTGTCTCATGTCAGTGGCCACCTCTTATCTACCTGAGACAAACTCATCCTTTGCCCTCATGATCTTGGTGTGCAGACAGATACCAAGGTGGCTCCCCTCCTTGCTGCACCACAAAACCCCTGTCCCCTGCCTTTGAGATCCTCTGGCCTGAGTCGCCCTGGTCCACTGTTTTCCTGAAGCCCCAAAGGACATGAGTTGAGCTTCCCAAGTGGTCCCACAGAAGCCCCTTTCCCTAAGCTTGAGGTGGGGGGCAAGCTGTCTTCACTCTCACCCTGGGGAGGTGGATACACAGCACCAACTTTTCAAATATGCCCACAGAGCCCAGTGCACTGCACATACCCAGTAAATGTAGCCATGCAGGCTTTTGATCCTGCCTCCTGGGGCCCAGGCAGAGAGGTGCGGTAACTGCTGGACCTGAGTCCTCCTGCCTTTCACAGTCCCTAAGTCAGTCCCAAGTCCCCAAGTGACACAGCTAATGAGAGACTGCTCATGGAAATTTATGCCTTCCTGGTCTTTTTCAGTAGCCTCCAGGAAGAATAAAGTTCTCTGTACCCTATATTATCAGGACTGGTGAAGAAGAAGATGGTGTCCCAGCCAGCCGTGGAATCATGGTGGGTGGGCAGAATCCCAAGCAGACACCCAACAGCCCCAACATTGGCTGCTCTGCTAGATATTTTGTCCCTGCAAACCTCATGACAGAAGAATTGTGAGGTCTCTTTGTCAATGGTGACTAAAGGGGTCCCAGAAGTGCTGGGTCTGGAGGCAAAATGAAAACTGCTTCTGACAGCAGAGGGGGCGGGAGCTGGAGAGAGGGGGAGGGGGCTGGAGAGAGGGGGAGTGGGCTGGAGAGAGTGGAGCGAGGGGAATGTACAGGAAATCAGTCAGAGTTGCCTAGGGGTGAAACCCGAGGTCCAAAGATAGCCCAGAATTCCTGTCCTCCCGGGGAGAAGTCTGGGTTCTGTTCTCAGAGTGGCCCGGGAGGGGACAGATGGTGTGAGCAGAGAAAGCAGTGCCCTAGGAATGTCCACACTGGCAAGCCTCACTCTGATGATTAAATGGCAGCGGATAAATTTAACTAAATGTGAGTAATGGGGACACAAAGGGGAAGTGAAGAGAAATAGAATATTTTAGCAACATAAGGAAATGAGAAGAAAATTACTTTGCAACAAAATGTCAAACTTCTGTGCCTGGAGGAGATGTAATCTGGTCAATGCAGGCTCAGGAGAGCGGGGGAGTCTGCAGTTATTCCATGCAAATTCTTATTTACTTTAATAGCTTATGGCCAAATTCCTTTGGGACAGTGACAGGAGACAGATCTAGAAGTCAGAGAATACTGCCCCTCTTAACTGTTTATTGTTTTGCAAGGAGAACCTGTGCTTATATCCATCCATCCATCCATCCATTCATTCATTCCTTCAAGGAATGAATGTTAAAAGTCCACAGATGAAGAAAAAACACAACTTATCTTTAGTCAGCCTTAAGGAGATCCTGGTTGACTGAGGAGACAGACAAGGGAACAGAGAGTTATAGTGCAGGGCTACATCAGGCCTAACACTTGATGGTTTGTGGAATGGATGTGCCATTGAAAATGTGGTTCTAGGAAGGCACCAGAAAGGGTCAAATATCAAGCTGGGTCTTGAAGAATGAATAACTTCAACAGGTAGGCAAGTAAGTAAAGAGCAGTCCAGGTAGAAGAGACTGCATGTGACAAGGCAGAAGGAACCACCAGTAACAAGGGAATGTTTGTTATTATCATGCGGGCTGGGGAAGATTGGCCTGGGAATGATGAGAGGAGGAAAAAGATGCAGGATAGGTGGAGCCCTCATGAGGAAAAACACCCCCAAGACAGCAGACCCCTTGTTTACAATAAAAATGAATTTAAAAAAAGAAGGCAGACCCCCAAAAGCATCCATCTACCACCCATTGCCAGTTCAAATATCTATTTATCTTTCACGCACAACTCAGGCACCCCTTCTTCCAGGAAGTTTTTCTTCTGACTCAGGCTGGGTGGATCCCCCTTTCCCATGCGGTAGTCCCAGCCCACCTGCAGGGATGTAGATTTGCTGGTCTGTATACCTGCCCATCTCCCAACTGGGACTATAATCCAGTGATGATCCCCATGCCCCCCACACACACTAGTGGACCCCTGGATTTTGGCCAGGTTGTCCTATAGTATCTTATGGAATACCCACCCCAAAGATGAATAAAGTTCATTAGGAGAAGAGGCTCTGGAAGCTAAGATCTGAATCAAGGATTGCTACGGCTATCTGGCCAAGGGAACAGTGTTTTAGTCCACAACACATCGGATTTTTGTGTTGTCTAAAGGGACTCTGAAAGTACCTTGGGTGACAGCCCTTCTCAGGACCCTGGATGGAAGGGGTGGATGCTAAGAGTATTTGGGCCTGGGAGACAAAGCCAGAGAAGCCTAGCTCCTGGTGGAGAAGCCGGAATAGCTGAGAGATAGGATGGGAGGGACTGAAACCAGGGCTCAGGGCAGTGAAAAATGGAACAGAGTCCTGGTGGGTCAGCCACCCTAGCATAGAGCTATGAGTGGAACGCTCCAGGGGAAAGGACAGAGCTGCAGGTTCCCAGATGTCCGCTAGGGGGAAACCGAGGCTAGTCAGCGGCGGGTCACCATGGAAACAGCGGAACTGATAACTCAGCGCAGGACAAAGACGCAAAGGTTAGGAGATCGCCCCAGGCCCGCTAGAAGGACTCTGGCTATCAGCTCCACGCAGGCTGTGAGCCCAGGACAAGGCCCAGGCAGAGGCAAAGGACCCAACGAGGCCTAGCAGTTATGGAGGAAAAATAAAATGAGCTTTTCAATCAGCTAAACCAGCTCCTTCGTTTTACAGATGAAATGGAAACTCAGAAAGGAAAAGACACTTGTTGGAGCCATAGAGCAGCAAGAAAAGAAAGGGAATAAACCTTGCAAATGATCAAAGCCCATTTTGAAGTAACACATCAACCCTAATATACAATATGCATATGAATGTATATTTGTTTTATATGTTGCTGTGATAAAGAATTGTTGAGCATTTGTCAAAAAAAAAAAAAAAAATCAAAGCCCAATCTAGCAATGTGTTTTGTTTCTAATGACCATTTTTGAATTTCTAAAAATATTTTTAATTGTTGATGGACCTTTATTTTATTTTTTTATATGCATTGCTGAGGATTGAACACAGTGCCTTACACATGCTAAGCAAGCGCTCTACCACTAAGCCACAACCCCAGTCCTTGTTTTTGAATTTAAATTGGTTTAAGTGCCAGCTTCCTCCTAATGAGAGTTTATAACATGATGCTATAATGTAACTTAAAAATCCCCTTTGCTGATCACCTTCATCTCTCTTCCTGTACCATATCCTTCTTCCTCCCCCAACTAGTTACTTTACCTATCTGGGCTATTATTTCCTCTATAAAATGAAGGAGTGGGCCTAGCTGCTCTCAAATTCATTACTCTTTATAATAAAGCAAAGCCCTCATTTCATAAACTCAGCCCACATTTACAGGGCACAGTAGTGGGTAAGATCTTCTTGGGACTGGAGCCTGCTTGTCTCTGTACTGGGCTCCCAGCAGGCTCAGCCTCAGGACAAGTTCACCTGGGTCCCTTGGGTTCATGCGTCTGGTTGTAATATGGAGTAACATTATCCACACACACACAAACTACCTAAATTAGAATATTCACAAATTCATTCATTTGATAGTTTATTTAAAAACTCAGATACAATAACCAGGCACAGGGGCACATACCTGTAGCCCAAGCTACTTGGGAGGTTGAGGTGGAAGAATCACATGAGCCCACAAGTTCAAGCAAGATCACCCTGAGCAACACAGTGAGACCCCGTCTCAAAAACAAAAGATAAACAAAATCCCAGTTAATTCAATAAATATATCATGAGAATAACTTGTTGAATTTCAAGTCTCTCACTCTTTCTCTGCTTTTCTTCTCTATCTTGTCCTTGGCTCATTTTGTCCACTTTCTTGTCCCCAACCAGAGTTCTTTGCTTGACTGCAATTGCCCTGAGAGGCCATTTGCATGTTGGAGGGCCCGCTGGGATCAATTTCCACACACAGCTAACCACTGAGGTTCAGGGGCATTGACCATCCTTGTTTTAGGGGTTCCAGAAGTATCTAAGAAAAGCCTTCCTTAGATAAATATTGTTCATGACTCCAAACCCACTTGGAGAACCTGGGATAAAGCAGACCAGGCCACAGGGTCAAGGCAAAGATGGGATACTAGGGCATTCCTGAGGCCCATCCTATCAACTGACATACTAAGAAACCTAATAAACCAAGGGACAAGTGACAGACCTGAGGAAGGCCTCTCTAGGAGAGCCAAGTGAATGAGTTAGAACCCCAAGTAAGCTTCTGATCTCTGGTCCTTGTTATCTGCAGGGACTGCATTAACCCTGAGGTGACACTACTTGGCTGGGCCTGAGTTACCATAGCTGGGATGGAGCGAGAGTGTGCAGAGCCTTTCAGATGGGCCACGGTGGCAGAAAAACACCAGAGAAGTTTTGTGAGGGAACCTGGGGCTGCAGGGACTCAGAAAGCTTAGACTTAAATAGATATGAATTTTGTTAAATTGAAAAATGTTTTCTGGGACTTTAGGAGCTTTTGGAGAAATACAGTTGAACTTGAGGGTGGCTGGCAGGGCCAGTAGTGCTCAGGAAACTGACAAAGAGCAAATTTTCTCAGATGTAATTATGGAGAGTCTGTGACAAGATCAGATGCTTGCTACTCTGTGGGTCTGGGAGTTCATTTTTTTCCCAATACCTACCTCATTCATATATCTGACTAAGGGACTTTCATTAGACTAAGCTAATGACAAACTGTGGTACTGTTTTCAAACAACATAATTGCATTCCATGAAATAGAATAGTACTCAGCAATAAAAGGAATCAACTATTGATACACACAATGACTTGGATGATTTCAAGGGCATTTTTCTGAGTGGGAAAAAATTCAATCTCAAAAGTTCACATATTGTATGATTTAATTTATTCAACATCCTAAAAATGACAAAAATATAGATGAATAGATCGGTGGTTGTCACAGATCAGAGAAGAGGGTAGGGAAGATATCACTACAAAAGGGCCTGTAACCGGGGCTCCTGTCTATGTGCCACCCTCAAACTCTCACAGATCTGCTACAACCCAGGAGAAAAGGCCTCCCTTTCCTAGTATTTGCACAAAATATTCAGGAAGGAGACCTAATTGGCCTACTTTGGGTCACATGGGAGGCTGTGATTGTCTTTTCATCAGAACTTCACAGAGGAGGGGACATCTCTTCCTCCACAGGAGGGGTTGCAGTTATAAGGATGAGGAATGGGGTCTTGAGGAGAGGGAGGAGAAAGAAGATGACTATTATAACATATAAAATAGGTAAATATATATGTTAATTAGTGAAACTTGATCCTGGAATCTGGACTTGGAATAAAGAAATAGTTCGCTAGTGTAACTTAAGGTTTCATCGTGGTGGCCCACATACACGGTGTCAGTCATCAGATGGGTCTTGGTGCCAGACAGGCTCTTGTGGGAAGACTGGTAAGTGGTTCACAGAGGACCATGAGAGCCGTGAAGAAACACTATGCTGACCCTACAGGGTCAGAGGAAGCCCAGAACGTCCCTCAGGCATGGGTCATCAGGGACTCATCTGTGACATGAAAGAAGAGCACACAACACAGGAGACAGAAGTCACTTGGATCCTGGATCTGACACTTGAGAGTTCAGTGATCTTGGCAACATTCTTAAATCCTCTGAACCTGTTTTCTCACGTATAAAATGGGTATGAGAAATCTCTCATAGGTTGTTAAATTCGGTTGAGATGATGTACATAAAATGCTGGACCTGCCCCTGGCAGATACAAACTGCCAAATTCGCATTATTGTTATGTGGAAGATTTTAGAGCGGTAATGGATCGCAGTGGCCAGTAGGTGACGCTCGAGCCCAGAGGTCTAGAGACCGACGCCCCGGAGACTCGCCCTGGAGAGCAAACTAGAGGACTGATTTTACTGGTAGAATACGCACCGGCTGAGGACTCTCCTCCCCGGGTCCACATCGGGTGGGTCCGCAGTTCGGCTTCAGACCTGGCAGAGGAGGGCCAAAGCTATGCGGCCCCCGATCAACGGCCTACTGGGAGTGTGCAGAAAACAGTCAGGGTCCCGGGTTCCCTGTTGCTCCAAGAATTGCACTTTCACAGGCGTTAACAGATTTGAACGAGTCACGTTCGCCAGGTTGCATCTTCTCTCCCGGGTTTTCATAGAAACCAGAGGATGGGACATTTCTCTGAACGTTTTAAGTGACTGGAACTTGGATGTTCCTATGTTATGGGGGAGGCCTCAGCCAGAAGGCAGGGCCCATTGCGGGCCGAGTGTAGAATTGAAGGTCCAATTTTCGTGGGTGTTAAAGGTAGAGCCGGCGATAAGGAAAGCATTTGACGCGGGTCGCCTCAGCTCCCCCTGGCTGAGACAAGGTCCCACTGAATCTCGTGTCCTCCTCCCCCAAGGAGAGGGGTGGCCTTTTGTCCCCCAGGGCTCGGGGTGTGAAGAGGCTTTTCAGGGCACCACTATGCCCGTGTCTCTGGCCGGTTCCCCCGCCCCGCTCGCCTGGACTGCTCGGGGGAGAGGATTGTTTCATAGGTTGATAGACTCAGTTGAAGAAATGTACGCAAGAGGCCTGGCCTGGCTGACAGTGAGAAACGGCCAAATTCGCGTCATTGTTATGCAGAAGACTTGAAAACCGTGGTGAGTAGATCACGGCTGTCGGGAGGACGCCGAAGCCGTTGTTATGGAGACAGCGCAGCTAGGTGTGTGGCTCTTGATTGGCTGCGAGCTCGTTTAGCGCCCGCCCACGCCCAGCGTCCGGGTGGGATGGTGAGTCGAACTCGCCCGTAGGAAACTCGGCGGGCGGCGGTGATCGCCTCCACAGCCCTGCGCTTGCGACCAGACCAAAACCGTCCGGACGAATTCTGGCTGCTTTCTACCCCTACCCGCCAGCTACAGGGCCGCGCTTCCCCAGGAGGAACCGGACGTCCTCTCCCGCCCACCAGAGCCTGGACAGCCAGCGGAGCGGAGGACCTGCGCCTGGAACAGGACTCACGGCGGGCTGTCTCTTTCCTCCTGAGCTCGGCTCCTCGCTCAGATCCCGAAGGGGCTTCCAGAGCAGCGGTCTCCGACCACACCCTCCGACTCACACCCCCACCCCTGGTGCCCGGGACCGAGTGCAGTGGTCTGGCCGCCGGAGTAGGGGGTGAGTTGGGAGCGTGTAGTTGTAGTTCAGGGTGGCGTTTCGGAACTGGGAGGAGAAGCCCATGAATCCCCCTGTGGGTGTGCGTCCATATGTGTGTTCGTGGTGCAGAAATCCAGGCCGACCACAAGAGCACTACGAATGAGGGAACTCCACCCTCTGAAACTTCCCCTTGGTCCATCTCCCACCTCGACCTCGGGTTTTTATAAATATTCTTTGAAATGGTTAATTTGAAGTATTCTTTCAATCTTATATAAAAAACGAATAAAAGTAACTTCACATCATTTTATTCTTTTATTGTTCTCAGGTCACCCTCAGTTCTCTCCAGGTCCTTTCAGAACACTGACTTTATGTTGAGGCCCCTGGGGAGGTGCTCTGGCTCCCAGATGTGCCCTTATCTGAGGGCTGTGGTGCTGCCAGTGCCCAGGGAGAGAGCTTTAATCCTTGAGGTAACACTGTGTCCAGAAAGAGGCAGTGGCTCTGCCCTGCATCTCCCAGCCCAGTAAGAATGAGGCCGGGTCCTGAGGGAGGACTCTGCACAGGGTCAGGTGGTTCTGTACCCAGATGTAACTGGGAGCCAACTGCTGGAAGGATGAAGGAGATCCCGGAGTGACCAGTGTTGGTACAGTCCCTAACTCTACTTCCTAAGAAGAGAAGAGTGAAGGTAGCATTTTAGTAGCCACAAACAAGCAGGGAATCTGTGTCCTTGGTGGAGGAATTATCCCTGGAACTCAAGCCCAAAGGTAAAGTTAGATCTGACCAGGGTCAGAAAAGATGAAGAGAGTACTCGAAAGACACTGGGTGCCCCGGCTCTGGTGGAGGATAGTTATGGATTATAGAGTCTGCAAAACAACATGGACCGTTTCTACTGTCTGTAGTTTGACTTCCAGTGCTCCATACTCCTGGCCTCCTCTTAACTTCCTGGCCACTGCATCTCAACTTCTAGACTATGGAGTGCTCCAGGGTTCCAGCCATGGAATTCCGCCCCCCCCCCCACATGGTCATCTCATCCAGCTCCTTAATTTTGTCATCTCTATTCTATCAAGTCCCAAATTTTCATCTCCTCTGAACTCCAGGCCCGTCTCTCCAAATCCCAATGGAATTCTTTCCACTTGGAAAAACCCATCATGGTCAAAACAGAACTCTTAATTCCACATATGGCTCCCCCAAATAAACCTGCTCCTCCTTGGGTTTTCCACCTCAGTAAGTGCCACAATTATTCTCCTCACTGAACGGGATGCAAAACTGGGGTTATGCATAGTGCATCTGGCATGGTGGAACATGTACTCCCAGCGATTAGGGAGACCAAGAAAGGAGACTACAAGTTTGAGGCCAGCCTCAGCAGCTGAGTGAGACCCTGGCACTAAAGAGTAAAAAGGATGGTGTGGGGCAAGGATGTAGCTCAGTGGTGGAGTGCTTGCCTAGCAAGTATGAGACCCTGGGTTCAGTCCCCAGAACCTCAGAAAAGGGACATCTGGGGATGTAGCTCAGTATTAAAGTACACTGGGTTCAATTCCTGGTACCCCTTCAAAAAAATTAAACTCAAATTGCATTGATTCTATATCATGTTTTTGGGTCATAGTGTCCATAATTTAAGCAAAAATTCAGAAATATTCTGATAAACCCAGGTATAGGATGTTGGGATGATGTCAAGCCCTAATATTGGTAGGGCTATATTTCTGGAGATGCTACAGGAAGTCTGTTTCTTTACTTTTTTCAACTTCTAGAGGCCACCTACATTTCTTGGCTTCCCTCCCTCTTCTTCCATCCTCAAAGTCAGCAACATTATATCTCTTTAGTCATTTTTTCATAGTCACATCTCATCTGACCATAGCCAAAGAATCTATTAGATTGATCCACCTGGATAATCCAGAATACCTTCTCCATTTCAAGATGCTTAATTTAATTGCATCTCAAAGTCCCTTGTGCCATGTAAAGAAACATGGGAGGTTCTAGGAATTTGAACATAGACCGGTGGGAGTGGGGGAGCATTAGCCTGCCCACTGCAGGATCTCATCAGAACAAACAGCCTGGGTTAGAGAATTTACAGGGTAAGAGGCCCAGTGCTGGAGACAGTGGGCTGCTGCATATATAGACATAATTATACCTGCAATGTGGTGGGGTGCAGGGCATATAATAGAGATGCCAGTCTTCAAAACAAAGCACACAAGAAGAGGAGCAGATTTGGGAAGGAATGCCCGAGAGGGGCATTCAAGAAGAGGTATCTGCCAAGAGGTTGGAAAAATGGGTCCAAAATGATGTCACCTTCCAAATTGTTAAGGGCAGATCTTGGTCATTCTCTCAAATGGGCATAAACTTCTAGTGAAAACTCTATTTTAGGAATCAGCACGTCTTTATTGAACATCTTCTGGATTGTTGTATTTGCTTGCTATTATTGTTCATTGCCTTTCATTGTGAAAAATATTAGCATGGTTTCTGGGGGATTTTGTTGTCTGTTTATTTATACTTTGTTTTCCCCTGAGGTGAAATCCACATACTATAAAATTTAACATACACACATTAGAAAAGCTATAATTATGTGAAGAAACTGGAAGTTTCATACACTGCTGGTGAAAATGTAAAATGGTGCATCCACTTTGGAAAACAGATTTGCAATTCTTTAAAATGCCACACAGAGTTGCCAAATATTGAGCAATTCCACTTCTTGGTACCTCCCAAGAGTAATGAAAGCATATGTCTCCACAAAATGTGTACACAAATATTCATAATAGCATTGCAATTACAAATACATAAAAAACAAAAGTGTAAACATCCCAAATGCCCACCAGCTGATGAATGTTTGTGGTATATTCGTATAATCAAATACTATTCAGCAATAAAAGGAGTGTAGCACTGATATGTGGGGAGCCAGCCTTATCTAGCAGAATCAGACGAGGTTGAGCCATGGGACACAGAGACCTGACTTCTAGAACTGGCAGCCACGGAGGTCTGTCCCAGATTGCCGGGTAGTATATGGCGCTGTGTGGGAGTGGTTGCCTGTCTGGTTTTGTGATATTTCCCTGAGAAATTGGCTCCCCCAACTCCACCCCATCCTGTCCATCACAGAAGAAGCTCCCCCCAGTCTTGATCTCCTTTACCTGTGTGACTATAAATTAAGTTGTGGTGGGCTACTATATGTTGTTAGAGGCCAGATCTGGTATGGCTCGACCCGTCACGCCCCCTCTTATTTAAAAAGAGTATTGGTTCTTGTGTGTTTATTGATAAGTTTATGGGTAATTGATTAATTGATAGCCAACACTGTTCTCCGACAGTTAACCCTTTTCTCACTCATGCGGGATGTGGCTGAGCAATCCCCACACTGATAGGTACTTCATACAACATGAATGAATCTCAAAAACACCATGATAAGTGAAAGAAATTGTTATGGTTTGGATATGAGGTGTCCCCCAAAAGCTCCTGTGTTAGTGCAGGCATATTCAGAGGTGAAATAATTAGGTTATGAGAGATGTGACCTAATTGGTCCAACCCACTTTGAGTGGACTGACTGGGTGGTAACTGAAGGCAGGGGGGTTGTGGCTGGAAGAGGAGGTTCACTGGGGGTGTGACCTGGAAGGGTACATTTTCCCTATGGCTCCTTCCCCCACCCCTCTTCTTCCTGGCCCCAGCATGAGGGGAGCAGCTTTCCTCTGCTGGGGTCTTCCCCCACAATGTGGTACCTCACCTTGGGTCCAGAGCAATGGAATCAGCCATCTACAGACTGAGACCTCTGAAACCATGAGTCCCAAATATACTTTTTCTCCTCTAAGTTGTTCTTGTCCATGGAAAAGCTAACTTAAACAGAAGCCAATCACAAAAGGTCACTTATTACATGATACTATTTATATGAAAAGTCCCAAATAGGCAAAAATATAGAGAGAAAAAGTAGATCAGTTGTTGCCTAGGACTGAGAGGTGGCAGAGGAAGGATTAGACAGTGACTACTAACAAACACAAATTTTCTTTTGGGGATGATGAAAATGTTCTATAATTAGGTTATAGTGATAGTTGTTCAAGTCTCTATGTATGTTAAAAACCATTAAATTGTACAATTTAAATTGGGAGCTCAGCTCTAAAGTATGTAAGTTATATCTTAATAAAACTGTTAAAGAGATAAAGAAAAGAAAAAGAGGAAGGCTAGGAGCTCCAGAAAAGGCAGTATAGTAGTTTTCCCTGATCTGTAGGGCATATGTTCCAAGACTAAATGACTGAAACCAAACCCTATATATACTGTTTTCTCCTATACATATAAACCTATGATAGCTGAATTCATAAATTAAGCACAGTAAGAAATTAGCAGCTAATAAAATTGATTGAATTATAATATATTATCATAAAAG
The DNA here is from genome assembly GCF_902686445.1 of Sciurus carolinensis. Lineage (NCBI taxonomy): Eukaryota > Metazoa > Chordata > Mammalia > Rodentia > Sciuridae > Sciurus > Sciurus carolinensis. The sequence goes on along the minus strand of NC_062228.1, from coordinate 16,605,982 downwards.
GTTTGTGAATGTGATCCTCTCTTTTAATTTCTCTCTCCCTGTCTCAAAATATCTTACGGTCCTTGAACACAAACACTGCACTACAAAGACAGCTGAGATGGCTAAGTGGCTAAAGAGTGGGTAGCATATACAGCATGGATATGCTGCACAAATAGATGGTCCAAGTCCAGTACAAGTTTTCTCATGCTCTTCAGGATGATGCTCAATTTGATAAAATGATTTAAAAACCTTATGAACTGAATTGTTTATCTCTGGAATTTTTCATTTAATATTTTCAGACCATGGTTGATCCAGGATAACTGAAACTGTGGAAAGTGAAATCTCAGGTTAGGGGAGACTGCTGTATTGGGAGCTATGAGATGAAAGAGTTTTAAGGAGACTGGTCTCAAGTAGGTGGAGTAAGACAATATCTGACAGATGTCCATTCTACTCCTCAACTAGCTACTCACTGGTCATCTTGGCAAAATCAGTACCAAAAGAGGTAAAATGGAAGTCAAACTATAGTCAAATGAGGACTGAGTTGGAAATGAGGACTTGGGCTTGACAAGAAATTATACTTTTTCTAGACGTTTCGATGAGAAAGGCAGCGGGTAAAGAAAAGTGGTAGCTAAGAGACATACAGGGTCAAGGAATGACCTCTCTCCTTTTCCTTTTCCCTACCCGTTTGTCTCTCACTCTCCCTCCCTCCCTCCCTTCCTTCCTTCTTTGAATAGGAGAGATTTGAATGTGGTTATAAATCAGATGGAAAGTCCAAAAGAAAAAAATTGTAATATGCAGAAGAAATGCAGGATAATGGATAAGAAGAGGTAGGAGACAAGGATCCCCAGAGGAATAATTTTGCTACAAAACAGCAAAGGAACATTTTATCTAAGACGCAGGGGACCTGGAGAAGCAGGTTTAGAGGTATAAAAACTCCGTGGGCTGTTTTCTCCAGTAATTTTCAGCTGCTATGGTACTGGATTTTACAGGTCAGTTGCAGCAAAAGGATGAGGCTCAAAGGATCAAGAGCTTGGGCTGTGAGATCTGCCGTAAAAGAGAAAGGAAAACCAAGAAAGGTCGAAAGACCCAGAAAGTGAATGACCAAGTGATATAGGGATCTTTGTGATGTATGGTCAGCCTGCTGAATCCCTGTCTTTTTTTTTTAATTTTTTCTTTTTGTCTCTTCCAGTTCTGGGGATTGAACCCAGGGGCACTATACCACTGAGTTACATCTTCAGCCCTTTTTATTTTGAGACAGGATCTACATAATTGGCTAAGGCTGACCTTGAATTTTCCTGCCTCAACCTCTCAAGTGGCTGGGATTACAGGTAAGTCCCACCAGGCCCAACCAAAGTCCCTATTTTTACCATTCAAAACAACACAAGGTCCTTAGTGTAAGCTCGGGCACGGCCAAATAAAATCGGGCAGAAAGTGGCCGGAGTAAGCTTTATTGGAATTTGGCTCTTGGGCGAAATTCCCAGTCCCCCAGGGTACAGATCAGGTAGGGAGCCGGAGGAAAATCGAAAGTGGCCCTGGCTGCCCAGGGTCTTTATGGGCCAGAATGGGCGGGGGTCCTGCTGAGTGACAGGTGGAGTTAAGGGAGTTAAGGGTCAGCAGGTAGAGTTAAGGGTCAGTGGAGTTAAGGTTCAACAAGTGGAGTTAAGGGTCTGTGAATTAAGGGTCAACAGGTAGAACTAAGGGTCAGTGGAGTTAAGGGTCAACAGGTGGAACTAAGGGTCAGTGGAGTTAAGGGTCAACAGGTGGAACTAAGGGTCAGGGAGTTAAGGGTCAACAGGTGGAACTAAGGGTCAGTGGAGTTAAGGGTCAACAGGTGGAGTTAAGGGTCAGTGGAGTTTTCTTGTCCGTTTGATTGATCACTGTTTGGCGCGCTGCCCTTCTCTCAGTTGCTCTGCTCTCCCTCCTACAGTCGTCCAAATTCCGACCTAACACTTGGAACATTAAACCTCTGATTAGCCCCCCCTTTTTTTTTCCTGCTGATATGTATTTTAGTTTGGAGGGGTTTCATTTTTGGTTTAGGTGTATTTTGTTTTTTAAAATCTACATTACATGATTAATTTATACTGTGGATTTAAATTTAGATTTATAGGTATATTTACCATTTTTCTTGTTCACTGTTTCTACATTTAAATATAGCCTTCTATGTGGAATAATTTTCCTTCTGCTTGAAGGACATCCAACTTTAAAGTTGATGACATTATCTTATTGTTTTTCAAAAGAAGTCTTTAGTACTCATTCTTTAAGACATTATTTCGAGGTAAGCTCGCCTGGCCGGTCGGGAGGAAAGTATCTGCTTCGCTGAGGGGGGAAAAGGAGGAGCTGGAGACAGATTGTGGGACTGAGCGCGGGTGGGCGGGAGGCGACAGAGCTACCAGCGGCTCCGCTCAGCTATATGAAATATGGGAGACGACAGACCATTTGTGTGCAATGCCCCAGGCTGTGGACAGAGATTTACAAACGAGGACCACCTGGCAGTTCATAAACACAAGCATGAGATGACATTGAAATTTGGCCCAGCCCGAACTGACTCAGTCATCATTGCAGATCAGACTCCTACACCAACTAGATTCCTGAAGAATTGTGAAGAGGCGGGACTCTTCAATGAACTAGCTAGCTCCTTTGAACATGAATTCAAGAAAGCTGCAGATGAGGATGAGAAAAAGGGTGCTGCCGGACCCCTTGACATGTCTCTGCCTTCCACACCCCACATCAAAATCAAAGGAGAAGAGCCTGTGGAGGTAGACTCCTCCCCACCAGACAGTCCTGCCTCTAGCTCCTGCTCCCCACCCCTGAAGGAGAAGGAAGTTGCCCCAAAACCTGTTGTGATCTCTACCCCCACGCCCACCATCGTCCGTCCTGGTTCCCTGCCTCTCCACTTAGGCTATGATCCACTTCATCCAACCCTTCCTTCCCCAACCTCAGTCATCACACAGGCTCCACCATCCAACAGGCAAATGGGGTCTCCCACTGGCTCCCGTCCTCTCGTCATGCATCTTGCTAATGGACAGACCATGCCTGTGCTGCCAGGCCCTCCAGTACAGATGCCTTCTGTTATATCGTTGGCCAGACCTGTGTCCATGGTGCCCAACATTCCTGGTATCCCTGGCCCACCAGTTAATAGCAGTGGTTCCATTTCTCCCTCTGGCCATGCTGTACCATCAGAAGCCAAAATGAGACTAAAAGCCACCCTAACCCACCAAGTCTCCTCAATCAACGGTGGTTGTGGAATGGTGGTAGGTACTGCCAGTACCATGGTAACAGCCCGTCCAGAGCAGAGCCAGATTCTCATCCAGCATCCTGATGCCCCTTCCCCTGCCCAGCCACAGGTCTCTCCAGCCCAGCCCACCCCTAGTACTGGGGGACGACAGCGGCGCACAGTACATGAAGATCCAGATGAGCGGAGGCAGCACTTTTTGGAGCGCAACCGGGCTGCAGCCTCCCGCTGCCGCCAAAAGCGGAAGCTATGTGTGTCTTCTCTAGAGAAGAAAGCAGAGGAACTCACTTCTCAGAACATTCAGCTGAGTAATGAAGTCACATTACTACGCAATGAGGTGGCTCAGTTGAAACAGCTACTATTAGCTCATAAAGACTGCCCAGTAACTGCACTACAGAAAAGACTCAAGGCTATTTAGATTTATCTGGACCAGAACCAGGTATCATGGAGGTGTCACTTAGCTCTACTTAAGGACTGCAGCCTTTCTAAGACCTAAGGGAGGACCCTTTCAGAAAGGAACTGAGAATGTGGATGTCTTAGGACTCTTCCAAGTGAACACAGGACCCAGGCCTCCCACCTCACTCCAGGCTAGAAAGGGGTGAGAGCTTGTCTGGTCTGCACTTGCTGCCCTGCTCCCTTCAAAGTAGCTTGCTCAGAGAAAGCCTCCCACGTGATGGGAAGACCAGAGTGAGTATAGCTCCTTTAATTATTTCCTGTTGGTTAGACACCCCAAATCTGGCTTCCCTCTGCCTATACTCTTCTCCTTGGCCCTAAGCACTCAACCATATACTATAGGAAATGGTTAGAGTAGCTGGGCCAACTGAACCTCATCTTGCTGCGTCCTTCCCTATCCCTGTTCTGTAGCTCTTGCTCCCTTCTTGACCCACCAGTCCATCTTCTCAAGGACCTGCCCTCCAGCACCACCATCCTGGGAGATTGAGCACTTCACTATATCTGTGTACCATCTACAGCCTGAACCATCAAGCAGGACACCAAGAAATTCCTTTCTGTGGTTTTTGAGGTTCCCTGCTTCACACTGAGAGGCTCCTGAAAGGTGCTAGCCCCTAAGATAGCTCTTCCCCCCACCCAAAAAGAGTCCTCTTTTCATAATTTCCTTCCCATCCCCAAATTATTTTTCCTATTAATATTGTACATTGTATACACAGGAAAGAAATATGTTCTTTTTAAATTTCATAACCAGTCTGTTTAGAGTCCAGTCCTCCTAGCTATGTCACATATGCCTTTGCTAATGTGTTTTCTCCTTTCTTTAGACTTATGTTTGGGGTGGAAGGTGTGGAGGAACAGAACAGGTGAGGCTCCTAAGGCAGATTAGAGGACCCCTCCCCAGTATAGCTTCCCTAATCATTCCTCTCATAGCATAGAACTGATTTCTGTCTCCGTTTGCACACATGAATGTGCTTGCAGACATAAATGCTCATTCACTCTCTCCAGCATGGTGACCCAACAGGAATGAACATAGGTGGTGGCTGGCGAACATTCTCACCCTCTGCACCAGTTGAATTACTTCTCTTTGGGGTAAAATCCCACCCCAGAATGAAAAAAGGCTGGGGAGAGTAGGGAAGATTAATGCAATTTACATATTTTTTTGGATACAAGTTCATATTGTAGCTACAAGGGTTTTATTTTTTTAATGGGGGGCACAGAGATTTCTCATCCCGGCTACTGGTGAGTGATGTATTAGCTATAAGTGGCTACAAGCACTAGTCACAATGACTTTACCTTCAGTTTGTGGTTCTCAGAATATGATTCAGGACCAGCAGCAGAAGCAACACCATCACCTGGAGCTTACTAGAAATGTCCATTCTCAGCCCAACCCAAACCTACTGAATCAGAAACTGGGAGTAGGTTTTAATAAGCACTCCAAGTGCTTCTAATATGCACTGATACTTGAGAATCATCGCCCTAGGAGCAAGTTGGGAGTTTCTTACAGGACACAGAGGATTATTTTAAATATCATCCTCTGCCTTAGCACTAACATATTTTTCCCTTTCTTCCAGTCCCTCCCCTCAACCCCCATTAAAACAGTCACCACCACCACCACATCACTCATCTCAAATTCTAGGTTTTCTTCCTTTTAGTCTTATCTCTAAAACCTGTCCCTTCATTGGTTTAGACAGGAGTTGTCCCTGTTCCCTTTCAGACTGGTCACTCTGCATTCTTGGTTACATTAAGGACCAGACGGAGCTTTAGCTGCCTATTCCTCCCATCCACACGGACACCTTGCAGGCAGGGAGGAGTTAAGCCTCCAGCCCCAACAGTGGAGGCTGCTGCATCCTGATATAGTATCTGTGGAGAAGAAAGCAGTGTGTATCTATGATTATATCTCTGTTCATCTATATATTTTTGACATGTAGCAACACCTCTCTATACCATCAAGGAACTCAACTTGACCTGGGTCTCCCCAGTCTCCAGTGGTGGACCCTGACAGGTGGGAGGATGCAGTGCTACAGGCTATTTTGTTACAAAACCATTTTCCCCCTTTCCCCATCCAATTCAGCATGACCCTGTGAGCAGGCTCTCACACTTTGGGACGGGGCTGAGGCGCAGGGGCTTCGCTCTCTTCTCTGTAACCGTCCCTTCCTCCCCATGCCCTCCCTGCCACTTAGCAGTTATTCCCCAGCCATGCCTTCTCCCTCCCTCCCTTGCCCTGACATATATTGTGCCTTATTTATGCTGCAAATATAACATTAAACTATCAAGAGAACCAAAAAAAAAAAGACATTATTTCAAATGTCCCTAGTTTCCACTGTTGCTGTCTTCTAATTTTCTTTCCTTCAGAGGCAATTTGTCATTTCTATCTAGTTACTTTTAAGATTTTCTTCTTCATGCTGAAGTTTCACTATGCTATGTCTCAGAGTAAATTTATTTTTATTTATCTGTTATGAGATGTAAATTTGTTTATTTCATCAGTTCTGGAAATTCTCAGCTATTATCTCTTCAAATATTTCTTCAAATCTCTTCTTCTGGAACTCAGTTTAGATGTGTTAATGGTTCTGTTTTCTTTTTTCCATTTCTTCGTCCATTTGTAGTTAATTTCCTCAGGTCTACCTTCTGGTAACTGATTTTCCCTTTACTTATGTCTAATTTGCTATTAACCCAATGTATTAAAATTTTGACAACACTATTATTTGTTTTTGCGGGTTTTTTCGTACCAGGAATCGAATCCAGGGGTGCTTAACACCTGAGCCACATCCCAAGCTCATTTTATTTTTTTATTTTGATACAAGGTCTCACTAAGTTGCATAGGGCCTTGATATTACTGAGGCTGGCCTCAAACTTGCAAGCCTCCTGCCTCAGCCTCCCTATTCCCTGGAATTACAGGTATGTGCCACTGTGCCCAGATCTATTTGGTTCTTATTCAATTCTTTTTAATAATATTTACACACTTGTTGTTTACTCATTTGTACAACCCCTACTTCAGTTTATTAAAGTAATTTTTGAAACACAGTAGACTTATGATTGTAAATTCTGTGTCTGAGAACCCTTATATTTGATATTGTTATGAATCTGATTATGCTACTTTTCTATACCAGCTGTCATTCATGGTTCCTCATTTCCTATATGTTTTGTTAGTCAAGACTATTAGCTCTTATTTCTTGGGGTCATATTTGAGGATGTCCTTTGAAGCATGAGCTGAAGGTAGGTTCCTCCAGACAGGATTTCGGTTTGCTTCTGTCGGATGCCTGGAAGCACTGCTAGCCTGAAACCAATATAAACTGGCAGTTTTTAGACCACCCAGGGCCTGCAAATTCAGGCTGCAAATTCACGAAGGGACTAGCTGCAATTACACTTTCTCAGGGAAGATATTTCCCCCTTCTTTCACTCACTGCTCAGTTTGAAACAGTCAATTTACCTTACAGTCTCCACCAAGAGGGGTTAACCCTTGAAATCCCAATTTTTATTGGGAGTGGGGGAGGTCTATTAGTCACCCTACTATCATGGGACCTGGGTTTTACCACCTGGTCCCTGTACTTACAGGAGTATGAAAAACAAATCCTGGCTTTCTGCATTCCATTCCAAGTTATCAGTGTTGTTTTGGATTTGGCCTTCGGATAGTCCTTACTAATTTCCCAGATCATCAATGCATTTTACAATATTTTTGAACTATTTTATCCAGCAGAGTTGCTGAGCCACACTGACAGAAACAGAAGTACATTTGTTTCTTAGAGGAAACATATGGATACCTGACTTGGGAATTCTGGCTCTGCATTCTGGCTGCACTTCAACCTCTTCCAGACTCCCCAGTTCCTTCTCACAACCAGTTAATTCCACAGCCTCCTACAGTTGTGGGCTACTACCCAATGCTCTGTGGGCTCAAATCCGATTCTTCTCTAGCTCATCCACTTACTACCCAAACCATGGAAATTCAGGCTGCCCTCCTTACACTCAGCATTGTTCTCTAATCCCCCTTTTCCTTGTTTAGTGGGACTCTGAGGTAGTCAAAAAACCTCCTCCCCTGGGTAATATCAGTATTTGAGTGCTTCTCTTTCTCATCTTGTGGTTGGGAATAGAACAAGACATTCCACACTAGGTGAAGGGCTTGTCATTTGGAGGAATTCTTCCTTTTCTTTCCCACCCAAGTCTCCTTAAATAGCGGGAAAAGAGAGGTGGCACTGAGGCAATGATTAATAGCAGCAGGGCAAATTCAACTCCCAGTCTCCTTTGTAAGACTTGATGTGTCTAACCCCAAATGTTTTGTCTCTCTTTGGAATACAGAAGAACTTAATCTTCCACTCTGCGTCCTGGTTACCAATTCTGAGACAATAGGAAACGGTCCTCCTATTCCCTCACAGTAATAAGCAACTTCAAAGTCTTGCTAATTCAGAGGTTCTCATCACACCAAGGTTAAATTCACACTCTTTATCATGACCTCCTAAAGACCTGATCCAGTCCCAGCCTACCTGACATCCTACCTCTTCTCCACCCTCTCCCATCCCACACTCTGCTACAGCGACCTTAAGCAACTGTTTCTGGAACACAGCAAACTTGTTTCCACCTGAGCGCTTTTGTACCCTCAATCCTTTCAGCCTGGTATTCTTTTCTCTCTGCAGTTGCCTCCTTAAGTCCCAGTTACTAAATTATTGACCTAGGCCTACCTAGACCATTCTAATTCATACTTCTGAATTACTAATTCAGACTATTATATTGCTAATTCCAGAGCAGTATATTCAGGGAATGGGAGAAAGCATTAATTTTTTAATGCACACACTCTTGATAAAGCAATATAATATCAGGAACACGTAGGTATACTCATTTTTTACCTTGTATGTGAGGCTCCAAAGTTAAGAATTCAGGTTTAGGTCTAGGAAGTTGAGACTGATTTTTGTGATATATGAAATAATTATATAAACCCGTTAGCTGCATCTAAAAATCCACCTATGTTTGTGTTAAAGTTTTCCACTATTTAAGGCTCATCCCAAGCATAAAATCCTGAGCAATGGGAAGTGATGAAGTAACATGGCGTAGCAGTTTGCTTCTGCCATCATCGTTCAGGAGGTCGTGGATTTATCTGGTTTCATTTTCCTCTCCTTTGATATCATTAAATAGTATCTTAGTTGTAGGTGTAGTCTGGAGAGTCTGTGTGTCCAAACTTTGGTAGTGAACCATGGGTGAAGATGGCATAGAAGAAGCACCGTTCCCCACACTCTAACGTGGCCTCCTTCTGAAATTATCTTGTTGCTGCTATGTTTTACGTTTTTAGTGTCTGCCTCGTCTACAGGCGACAGAGCCACATCCCGCTACTACAACATGCCCCTGGTGTAGATCAGGCTCAGTCACTAAAGCGACACAACACTCAAGCCACACATCCTGCCCCACTCGCCCTCACTGCGGTCCCCACTAGGGGGCGCGGAGTCTTCGGGGCGGCCTCTGCGGGGTCCGCGCGCGAGTGCCTCTGGGAAGTGTAGTTCTCGTGCCCGCCGCGGCTCTGGGGGTGCGGGAGCGAGGCTCTGGGTGCGCAGGCGCACTTCTGGCTCTGCCCCGCCGCTGCGGCCATTGTCCAGCCCCGTTGCGGCGGAGGCCGCTTTGGGCAGCTAACCCTTCTGCAGAAAAGACTTGGAGAGCTCAGAGCCTGCAGCGGGGGTCGAGGGGCCGACCTGAGGCCCTGGGTGGGCCTGAGGTCGCAAGTCCTGAGCCCCTGGAGGCAGTGATTCGCAGTGCGCGGGTCGGCGCAGCACTTCTCACGGGTTTGAGGGGTGTCCATTGGGCCTCGCCCACCATCCTGCGGGTGTGACTGGGCGTGGCTGGAGGGGGTTGTCCGAGACGCTGCAAAGCCCTTAGTTTGGGGCAGGAGGCGGCTGGCCCCGGCGGGATCCGCCCTCCTTCCCACCCTCTGGGCACAAGTGGCGGGGGGCGCGGGCGGAGGCGGGGCGGGCAGGGTGGGGCCCGCGGTTGCAGCCCGGTGAGTGCGCGCTGTCCTCTCTCTACAGCCGCTGTCCGGGAGCCCGCCCCGCAGAGGCAGGAATGGCCCCGAGGCCTCCGATGGCCGCGCCCCAGGTGAGCCGCTAGTTCCGAACCGCCCGGGGCATCCCATCCAGAGATGCCCCGGGGCGCTTTTGGAACGGTCATTGTTCTAGAGACGCCCATTCCTGGTTCAGTTGCCTCAGGCACGCGAAATCCCTAGATGTCCAGAGCAGGTGGGGAGGGAGTCCCAAAAGTCTGGCGGCACTGTGGATTAGAGGGGACCAGGGCGGTGCAATCTTGTGAGAGGAGTTAAGGCTGGATGTGTTGGGAAGTCTTGAGCACTGTGCCAGTTCTTTGAACGCGTGTCAATGCGGAATGGAAAGGGTGGGGTGACAAGATAGAAAACTGTAGAAGAGGAAGTGACTGTCAGTGAGTGAAAAGAGAGGAGCCCCAGCTTCTGATCCAGAAGCACTTAAAGGGCCGAAGAAACCTGATGAAAGAAAGAGGCTGGTGATGGGCTTTCTTGGGCAAGATCAAAAACAACAAAAGAAAATACAAACCACCAGAGCTAACAAGCCCCGAGCTTTTTAATGGCCTTTTCTGCTTTAACAAAGGTATAATAGTGCACACACGCATCTCCAGATGTCCAGCCTTTGCCTTAATTAATGTGAGGCTGATTTGTGAACCCATTTGTTCTGTGACAGAGGGTGCATTTTCTAGTAACATAACAATTCTAAGATTATCCATTGATTTACATAGAGTATATCTGTGAAAAATATATCCGGATGTTATCTGGATCTTTTAATCCACACTCTTTAAAATTAAGGAAAAATTATAAATTATAGTTGGTATAAGAGTCAGTCACGATCAGTCCAGATAAAAGTACCAACTACTAATGTCCTTTAAAAGTCATTTAAAAAAAAAAAGTTTGCCACAAATTAAACACAAAAAGTATATATAACACCTGTGTGTTTCTTTTACTGCTTATGACAATTTTGTTTTATAGGCGTGAACTTTATGGAGTAAGACAGGTAACAATACTAGAAATAGTTATGCAGTTTGAGCAATCACTTGTCATCACCTTTACACAGTGTTTCCTCAGTAGGCTGAGACTTAGGATAGCTTAATATTTCATCTGGGGAGATGGCTCTTTCTGAAGGAGGGTTGCTTTTTCTTTTTTAGAATCCGAAATGTTTTGCATGTACTGAGAAGGGAAGTTGGAACACTAAGAACAGAGACTGCACTCAAGGTTTTTAATATGACAGTCTTAATGAATCAAATACAGCATGAAATAATAGATTTCATGAAATAAATAAGTCAACTACTAATTAAAAAGTGAGTAACAACAATTTAGGAAAAACTGATTTCATAGTAACAGTTACTCCTGCCAAGGAGCATTTTCATCTTTAAGGAAATAAGTGGTTGTCATTAAGCCGGAATGGGTGTCTATTAAGCATTGTTAATAATAAATAATATATTTTAAGAACAGTAACAGATCCTCTTCCAATTACAGATCCTCTTCCTTATTTTCAGATATTATTCAACCTACAAATGACAAATTATCAATACTGTAGAAGGGTTGCCTTTTTAATGGTGAGGGTGGATGTGTGTTCTGAGCAGTGAATTTTAGAGCCTCTTTGAACCTTACTTTTCGAGCTATACTCCCCAAGCACTCAAGCTCAGTTACATTTTCCTGAAATTTATGATGGTCTCTTGAGTTATCTCAGTCGTCAGGCGATGACTGGAGATGAGCCACAGAACAGAACAGTGGCCCTACAGTGGGCTCTTTAGGCAGAAACTTTCTTTCATCAGTGGTTCTCCTCTGCCCACAGCCCTCAGGGGAGTGCAAAGATGAGTGATTGAGTCATGTGACTACTTATTAGTAAAATAAGTGGGGGTTGACAGTCTCCCGCAGAAGGATAGCACAAGAGAGGTGGTGTCCCCTGTTGTTGCAGAGGTCCAGAGGCTGCTGCGAATTCAGCGGGGAGATAAGAAATTCTGCCTGTGGGAAGGAGTGAGGGGAAGTGCCACCTATGAATAGGAATGGAGTCTAAGCAGGTGAAAACAAGGGAGGGGGAGGGGGAGAGCTGACTGACCTGTGTCAGGGGAGTTGAGAGGGCATATTCATGATGCCATTGTCCTCTGTGACAGCAGGTGTGGGCTGCAGGCAGCGAGTGTGTCATAGAAAGGAGTTTGTGCTTTTTTCTTTTTGGCCTTATAACTCATTCATTCATTCATTCATTCATTCATTCATTCATTCAGCGGATAAGTCCATGAGCCCCTGTAATGTGTCAGGACATTTGTCTAGGCATTTGGGATACTTTAGCGAACAAAATTACAAAGGACTGCTCTCATGGAGCTTATGTTCTAGAAAGGGGAGTGAGAAGGAAGAATTCAGTAACTAAATACATTTTACAGTATTCTAGAATTGTTTCATAGAAAAAAAAGAAAGGAAGAGGGAGTGAGTGGGAAGGTAGGCACCTGTGATAGGAGTACAGATTTTTTTGGAGGGGGGCCGTCCTGGGGATTGAACTTGGGTGCTTAACCACTGAGCTATATCCCCAGCCCTTTTTATTTTTTTATTTTGACACGGGGTCTTGTGGAGTTTCTAAGGCTGGCTTTGAACTTGTCATCCTCCTGCCTCAGCCTCCCAAGTGGCTAGGATTACAGGCATGTGCCAGCATGCCCAGCAGGGGTACAGTTTTAAATAGTAAGGCTAAGGTAAACCTTATCCTTCCTGAGATGACATCTGAGCAGATTTAAAGGAGGTGAGGGAGTCTAGGATGCAGATGTCTGGGGGAAGAGCACAGTGGGTAAATGGAAGAGCCTAACCCAGGATGTGTCTGTATATTCAGGGAGCAGTGAGGAGGCCAGTATAGCTGGAACTGATTTTAGGTAGGGATCTAGTATGACTTTAAAGATTGCCATGATTGATGAATCAGAGAGAGTTTAAAAGTTGGAGCTCTGTTGGAGAGGCATCCTAATAGGTGTGGTTAACAAATAGCTAAAGTGCCTCCAGCTGAAGTGGGAGGGGATGGAAGCAGTGGGATGCTCTTAGAATTGGTAGCATGTAGAATGTGGGTACTTTCATCAGTGTAAACACTGCACCCGTGCTCACCTTCTTTATGCATGTACTGCATTTTTAGTTAGGGAAAATAAAAGGGTGTTTTCCATTCACCAAAACAGTAAGAAATGGGGCTGGGGAGTTAGCTCAGTCGGTAGAGTGCTTGCCTTGCAAGCACAAGGCCCTGGGTTCGATCCCCAGCACCGCAAAAAAAAAAAAAACAGTAAGAAATGATGAAAGGTTCTTGGTGTTCTACCTTAATGGAGAAGGATCAGAGACTGGTCTCTACCGACTCCAGATCCTGAGAGCTCTGTGGTTAGATCATCCAGATGAACAGACCCAGGAAAACCTGGTCCATGTCACCCAAACTCAAGACAAGATGCTCCTGGGCCATCAGGGGAAGCCAAGCCACTTCTTGAATCAGGTTAGGATGATTTGTGGTCAAGAATGTTTGAACTTCTGCCCAGAGATCCCGTTTCGCAGCTTTTCTGAGCTAAGAGGTGGGCATGTCTTTAAGCTTCAGCTCAAATACACCCTCCCTTCTGTGGAGTGAGGTATGCCCCTGTGTTCTCCTAGAGCAGCTAGCTGTGCACGCCCACAATGGTACTGTTCTTACATACTATAGAGTGGTGTGTTTCCCCCACTGATCTTTGCACAGGCTTTGAGCTCCTGAAGGGCAGGGCCATTTGACTCCTCCTTTCTACTGCTTACTTCAGAGTAATCTTGAGGCAGGTGGGTATAATGAACAAACATAGACCTCTAACCCCAGTAGCAGTTTTATGCTTTCTGCATTATAGTTTTGATTTACATCTCTCTAATGATTAATGATGTTGAGCATCTGTTCCTATGCTCATTGACCATTTGCATATCCTCTTGGAAAAATGTTTATTAAAGTTTTTTGCCTTTTTTTCTTTCTTTTTTTTTTTTTTTTTTTTTTTTTTTTTTTTGTGGTACCGGGGATTGAACCCAGGGCTTGGCACATGGTAGGCAAGTGCTTTAGCAGTAAGCTATATCTTCAGCCCTTTTTATTTGAGTCAGTGTCTTGTTGAAGTTGCCCAGGCTGGCTTCGAATGTGATCCTCCTCCTTCAGCCTCTCAAATAACTGGGACTGCAGGCTTCCACCACACCCAGCTCTCCTTTGCTCATTTTTTAATTGGGTTGTTTAGTTTTTTGTTGAATGTTAGGTATTCTCTATATATTCTGAATATTAATCTCAGTACAATAATGTATTAGTAGAAAAAGAGTCATTTGTGATCCTTCTTCTTTAGTGCCTCTGTATTTGTTTTGATGAATTTCCTTCTTTTTCTCTTTATATTTTTTTCCTTTAAAAAATTCAATTATTACCTTTAAATTTTTATTTCACCCAGACACCGTGGCTTACACCTGTAATTCCAGTAGCTAGAGTAACTGAGACAGAAGGATTGCCAGTTCGAGGCCTGACTTGGCAACTTAGCAAAGCCCTATGTGACTTAGGGAGACCTTGTCGCAAAAAAAGGTGTGGGGGGAGGCTGGGATGTGGCTCGGTGGTTAAGTGCCCCGGGTTCAATTCCTGCTACTGAAAAAGAATAAAATAAAAATTTATTTCATTTTTATGAGGATTTATCCTTTTTATCAGCTTTAATGACTATATTACATTGTTTTGCATGAATGTACTAAAAGTTATATAGCCATTTCTTTTAGGACATTTAAATTGTCTCTCAATATTATAAATAATACTGGGATAAAAATCCCATTTGGTTACAGTAGATAATTCTTTTAAAATGCATTGGAAAAAAATGTTCATCTGTTTTCTTAAGTGAAATAGCCCTCAGAGAACTAGAGATCTCTTCACCAGGTTTTGGAGTCATGCTTAACCTTTATTTGCAGAAACATCCTGATTGCTTTTCATCTTCTGTATTTTGAAATAATTTACCTATAAAACATTGAGATCCAGGATTTTTACAGGGAGGATACTACTGATTTTCTGCTTGCTTACTGATTTTTATAATCTTAAGAATTTCATTCATTAACCCATGTATTTTTTTTTTATCCTCAAAAGAACTCCTTGTCTCTCTTCAATAAGAATTACATAGAGCTGGGCACAGTGGCACACACCTGTAATCCCAGCAGCTCAGGAGCTGAGGCAGGAGGACCACAGTTCAAAGCCAGCCTCAACAACTTAGCAAGGCCCTAAGCAACTCAGTGAGACTGTCTCTAAATAAACATTAAAAAGGGCTGGGGATGTAGCTTAGTGATTAAGCACCCCTAGGTTCAATCCCTGGTACCAAAAAAAAATAAGACTATGCATTTGCTCAGCAGACACTTGTGGAGTGCCTGCTGTGTTCCAGCAGTGGTTCTTAACCAGAGTCACACTTCAGAACCAGTCAGGAAATGGTACCTGCTTCCTGAGGGGTGGTAATAAGGGTTTCAGTGAGGAAATGTAGCAAGAGGGTGCACACAATGACTGAGCTCAGTGCCTGGCTAAAGGTGTGTTCAGTAAATCTTCACTGATTTCACTGATGCTCTTTTATTGTGAACCACCTAAAGAACTTTTTCTAATTCTTCTTCTTTCTTTCTTTCTTTTTTTTTTTTTAAACTGGCAATTTAACCCAGGTGCTCTTTGCCACTGAGCTACTTTCTCAGCCCTTTTGCTCTTTTTTATTTTTAGATAGGGTCTCACTAAGTTGCTGAGGGCCTTGCTAAGTTTCTGAGGCTGGCCTTGAATTTGCTATCCTCCTGCCTCAGCCTCCCAAGTCACTGGGATTACAGGCATGCACCACCATGCCCTGCCACCTAAGGAACTTGTAAAAGATGCTTGGCAGGGCCTCAGACAATTTAGAAAAGTTGCCCAGGTAATTCTGTTCAATTTCTACATGCTTGGTGGTGGTGATACTGAAATGGAGTCTTGAGAAATTCTTCAGGGAAAAAAATGTGAGTAGATGGCCATAGTTCTGAAATGGAGAGGTGGACCAAATGCTGGAGGAAGGCATGGAGGTTGGAAGTTCTGGAAAAACTCTACACAGGAAGGGAAGATTGAACTGGGTTTGGAATGATGTCTGGGAATTTTTGCCATATAGCTTAGGGAAGAAGGTACACTATGATAGAATAGATGTACAAAGGCAAGGTGACACAAAAGAGAATGTATTATCAGGGCAGAGGACACTTGGCAGAAACATGAGGTGATAGCAGAGGCAACGCCTGAGAGAAAGCTGAGTCAGTAGCCTGGAAAAGGATGGACTGAGGTGGAGATTTAGAATATCTAGAACAACATTGTCCAAAAGAAATAGGAGCTATATGTGTGTAGTAATTTTAATTTACCAGTTTTCAAAAATGTAAAAATAACAGATGAAATTAATTTTAGTAATACATATTATTTAACCCAATATATCCAGAATATTATCATTTCTGTGTGTTATCAATATTTTTAAATTACTAATAAGGTAGTTAACTTTTTTGGCACCAAGTCTTTGAAATCTGGTGTGTATTTTCCACTCAACAAATAAGCTTGATGTAGTTAAGGACAGCAAGATCAGCATAGCTACAGCCTAGTGCAGAGCTTGGATTTTCTTCTTCTTCTTTTTTTTTTTTTTTTTTTTTGTGGATTGAACCCAGGGCCTTGTGCATGCGAGGCAAGCACTCTACCAACGGAGCTATATCCCAGCCCCCAGATTTTATTCTTAATACAGTGTGATGCTATTGGTTTTAGTGAAACAGCTATATTACAGAGTGCTGGAATGGTTCAAAGTAATAAGGTGAAATTATATATACTAGTATGGAAATATCTCCAAAATACATAGTCAAAATGTAAAATGCAAGTTATAGAACAATATGAAGTGTTTCATAAAACATGACTTCTGTATGTATGTGTGTTAAATATGGACAAGAGACTCTTAAATTTATATATCAAACTGTTAAGAGTGATTGTTTCTGGGAAGCAAGGGTGAGATGCATTAGTTATGGGGGTGAAAGAGGGCTGCCATTTTTTACTCCCTACATATTTGAATTTTGTAATAAAGGAAGTAACTAGACCAAAAGGAATCAGTGATTCTATAAACAGGCTTGGCTTGGAAGGAAAATAAGAAGATAACTAAGTAGGAATGTAGGGTTACAAGACAAATTGCCCCTTTTGAATTTCTTGACAGCTATATTAGGTCCTTTACAGTGTTATACAGTTGATTAGCATATATAACCCAATATTGCAAACACATGATCACTGCTTCTAGTAAGTTCCACAGTATGTTCCCAATATTGCCATGGGAACATTTGTGGGGTTGATCCCTAGTTGAACAGGAATGCAATCTTGCAGGAATCAGTGACATTCAAAGATGTGGCTGTGGACTTCACCCGTGAAGAATGGTACCACGTGACCCTGCTCAGAGGAGCTTATACAGGGAGGTGATGCTGGAGAACTACAGCCACCTGGTTTTCTCTTGGTAAGAAACACTTCCCTCAGTGTCCCTCCTGTTGGCAGGTCTTTACTTTCTCAGTTGCTAAGGGTGTGATGCTCATAGCCTAGGTAACCGTGAGCAGGGTGTCCAAGTGTCCAGTGCTTGTTCATGTCTTTGGGACCTACCTTTCTAGGGTTTTGCGCCTTCCCTTTAGGTAAAAGTTTTTATTTTGCAGAACTGGAAATAAGCACTTTGATTGCATGACTCCCTAAGTTGCACCTTTTTTTCCTTCAGAGTTCCTGAGGATCAAGGACTAGTACTGACTTATAGGAGGGTTCTTTGTCTACTTGCACAAACACCCAAATCTTGTGTATTTACCCATGAGCAGGGTATCAAGTTTCCAAGCCAGAAGTGATCTTCAAATTGGAGCAAGGAGAAGAGCCATGGATATCAGAGGGAGAAATCCAAAGACCTTTCTGTTCAGGTAAATGAGTGAGAATTACACCTGTGCAGACAGTGGCACAGCTTAGGGAGGGGGGCACCATCAGCAGGCTTAGGAGCCTCCCAGACCTGCAGAGGAAGCTGAAGCCATCTTCTCAGTGACATCTCTGCATATCTCTCTTCTTCAATGGGATACCATTCCTGTAAGTAGGTTGTAAGAGAAAATGGTACCCCTTTTTCTTCTCTTAAAGTAACCTTTTGCTTTAGCTCAGAAATACCATCTCTGCCTATCCTGCCTCTGCTTGTTGGATTATATTCTCCTTGGTGTTTTCAGACTCCATTCATTATATAGAGATCCCTTTTCTTACTCATTCAAACATGAATTGAACTTTGTATCTCATCCTTCTTTTGTCTTGCTGCTTTCACTGTTGGATGCTGTGGACTTGTAGGAAATACCCCAGCCTTGATTCTTCCTTTATAACCTGCTTCTAGACTCCTTTCCATGGCCACACTCCTGAAACACCTGTCTTAGGAGCAACACTGTCCTTCCTTCCATCCCGTATTTATGCTGGTTGAATTCATTGCCTCTCTCTCCATATCCCTCTAGTACATCCTTTCCTAATCTCCAGGCTTGTTGGGGGCTTCTGGGTTTTAAGTCTGTGGTAGTCAGCTTTCTGTCACTATAATAAAATGTCTAGGGTGACTGACTTAAAGAGAAAAGGTTTATTTTGACTCAGGTTTAGAGGTTCCACTTCATGATTGATTAGCCCTCTTGCTTTGGGTCTGTGGCAGGCATCACATCATGGCAGGAGTGTTTGACCAAGCAAAACCACTCACTTCATCAGCCAGGAAGCAAAAGGGAAAGAGGAGGAGGGTAGGGTCTCAGGATCTCCTTCAAGGACTTGTACCCAGCGACCTAAGGACCTCCCATTGGGTTCCACCTCATAAGGTTCTACCACCTCCAATAGCTCTACCCTGGGGACCAAGCCTTTAATACATGGGCCTTCAGAGGACACGTAACACCCATACTATAACAGGGTCTTTGGCTTTTCCCCCAAAGTGAAGCCATGTAGGAATCTACCTACTGCCTCCTCTGCTTTCCCTCTCTGTGACCTCTCTAAAAAGTTGCCCGCCCTTTCTGGTAGTTACAGGCCCTTTATTCTATGCTATGGACCCGAAATCTTCCTCACTTGAACCCTGGTCATGTTTTTACTTCTCACAGGACCTTCACTTAGAAATCTCCTGGAGCTCGTATCATCTTTCATCATCTTTCATCCCTAGCCAGCACATTTGGCTACTTTGCCTATTACTTGTTTCTGCCTTTGCCTCTTAGAAACCACTGGGTTTTCTGATCCTTTAGGCCAGACACTATAATCAGTTTTGTCTTTTTTCTTTCAGCCCAGGTTATTTTCCTCATTTGTGAAACATCTTAAATTTTCCTGTCTTTTAACATCTACTGGTGGCATCCTAAACTATGCCCTGGGCTTAGATAGTGTACTATAATTCTCAGGTAGAAATTCTCACTGTCTTTTTATAATCCATTCTTTATCAAGATATAATTCCCATACTATAAGAGTTGCCCTTGAAAGCATACAGGTCAGTGTTTGTGTGTGTGTGTATTCAGAGAGCCATGGTAACATCACCACTGTGTTGTACCCTGTATTATGCAAAACATCAAAATGTTCTCATCACCCTCAAAAAACTCATCACTCCAGAAATTCCCTTAGTACTCAGAGCCCACTCCCCACTCCTCCCAGCCCCTGGAAACCATTGATCTGCTTTCTGTCTGTATGGATTTTCCTATGCTGGACATTTTGTATAAAGAGATTCATAATATGACTGGCTTCTTTCACTTGGCACAGTGTTTTCAAGGCTGATTCATGTTGCAGCCTATAAGAGTACCTCATTTCTTTTTCCTGCTGAGTAATATTTCATTGTATTGATATTACCACACTTTATTTAACTGTTCATCAGTTTATCAACCATACTAGATTTTAATATGTTATCTTCATAAATCTTTCACCTCTGACAAAACCTTCCTGTTATTCACTGTACCTCATCATAGGGAAGTTTCCTTGATTTAAAGTTTCCCTATCATATCTCCCAGAATTACCTTTCTGTTCCTATGAAAACAAACTCCCCTTAGGTTGAAATTCTGTTAGTGTTCCTTGTAAATAGTACATATTTTCCCTCATTAGGTAGTACATTCTGCCTACCCAAAGCATCTATTCTTGAGTTCAGAATCAAATAAAACCTAAAATATTTAATATAGGTTATTTCTTCCCTGGTCACAAATACAAGTTCTGTCATCTCCACTGTGCAAACTCAGTTTGATTATATTTCTGTATATTCTATCTATCTGATTGACTGTTATGGAATCTGGCTAGGAAAGAACTTCTCATTCCTTCATTTCAGTAAGCTTTCTTGAGTGCCCCAATGAGAGGATTCTTAAAAAAATACAAAGCATTCTCAGCCCTTAAGAGTTTAGAATTGGGCTGGGGATATAGCTCAGTTGGTAGAGTGCCTGCCTCACACACACAAGGCCCTGGGTTCAATCCTCAGCACCACAAAAAAAAAAAAAGAGTTTGAGTAAAGAATTTGGAGTTTAAGGGCCCTTAGTTTTTTTTTTTTTTTTCCCTTCTCAACATTTCATTATGAAGAGTTTCAAATATATTGAAAAGTTGAAAAAATGTACTGTGAACACCATATACCTATCACCAAGATTATCATATTTGTTGTCCTTTACAATTTTTAATATTTTCTTTATCATATATCTGTTCATCTATCTATCAATCCACTTTTGATGCACCTCCAAGGAAGTTGCAAGCATGAGTACATTTTATCTCTATACAATTCAGGATGCATATTGTTAAGAGTTTTTTTTTAGTTTTCTCTTTTAAGAAAATGTTATGTACAATGAAATGTGTACCTCTTATTTGTATCTTCCAGATGGTTTTGACAAATGTATTCATCAAATTCCCATTTGTAAGGGCAGAGAGCTTCCTTCCCTTAGTTTTAAAAGGTCACCTTTCTTAGAACCTAGAAATTAATTAATTCTCTGGTATTGGTATTCTGAAATAGAACAGACTTAGAGATCCATTTATGAAGCAGACTGAATAAATCCTTTTGGTCAAGAGAGATGATTAATGTAGAGTCAGAGTTCTACACTAAAACAACAGCCCCAGTGGTAAGGACAAAGATGATTTGCTGCCAGGTTCAGTGGCACATGCCTGCAATCCCAGTAGCTCAGGAGACTGAGGCAGGAGGTTCATGAGTTCAAAGCCAGCTTTAGCAATTTAGCAAGGTCTTAAGCAATTCAGTGAGATCCTGTCTCTAAATAAACATAAAAATGAGCTGGGATGTGGCTCAGTGGTTAAGGCCCCTAGTCCAATCCCTAGTACAGAAAAAAAAAAAAAAAATTGCCTCCTGAAAATCCTACTTTTTCTCCATTTGTAGATTATAGGTCTTGATCTCCAGGTATGTCAGAGATTCTGAAAAATAAGTCATAGACTGAAGATTTTCTCTGCAATGTTTGGAGACCTGGAACCTCAGAGGTGACTTGAAAAGAACTATGAAATGAATGTAGTAGGAGGGTAGATTTTGTGGTCATTTGAAAAATGGACAGGAAGCATGTAAAGCATCCAGGATCCTACAAGATGGACTGCGATCCTATTCCATTTGCATCTATGCTACACTCTTACTTATTCTTTGTTCATTCACAAACCTACCTACATGTGCTTTCCTAATTCTCTAGACTCACCACACATTCTAGATCTGTAGGCTTCACTGTCATCTCTCATCATTCTTCCCTCCCTCGTTTTGGGTCTTCTCCACAGCCTTCAAGACAGATTTCAAAACACAATCATGTATAATTTATTTCTTTAATTTCCTCATTCCGACTATAGTGATTGGTTTTAACAGGAAGAATTAGGGGAACTTTTGCACTTTGCATTTCTTTCAGACTGGAAGAGCAAGCCTGAAGCCAAATCATCAAATCTACAGCAGGGCATATCTGAAGTATCCCACAGCACAGATGATTTCTCTGCCACATTAGAAGAAACCTGGGATATTCATAGCCAATTAGAGAGGCATCAGGAAAACTGGAGGAGAAATCTGGGACCAGAAGTATCTACCCAGAAGAAAATCACACCAGAGGGAAGTTTTGCACAAAATAAATCTGGTGAAGACTCTAGATTGAACACAGACCTGGGTCACAACTGAACAGTCCGTCAAGAATAAGGTCTAGTGAATGTGAAACACTTGGAAGCAATTTGGGACATGATGCAGACTTGCTTAATCCGAACAATATCCTTGCAAAAAAGAAACCCTATAAATGTAATAAATGTAGAAAAGCCTTTATCCACAGATCATCACTTCTAAACATGAGAAACTCATAAAGGAGAAGATAATTTCCCCAATGGCACAGGTCAGGGAATTTATCCTGGAAAGAAACACCATGAATGTACTGACTGTGGGAAAAACTTTCCTCTGGAAGACACAGCTTACTGAGCATCAGAGAATTCACACTGGGGAGAAACCCTTTGAGTGCAATGTGTGTGGAAAGGCCTTCAGGCATAGCTATCCCTAGGTCAGCATGAGAATGCTCATACTGGAGAGAAACCCTATCAGTGTAGTCTCTGTGGGAAGGCCTTCCAGCGCAGTTCCTCCCTTGTTCAACACCAGAGAATTCACACTGGAGAAAAGCCCTATCGCTGTAATCTCTGTGGGAGGTCCTTTAGGCATGGCACATCCCTCACTCAACATGAGGTCACGCATAGTGGGGAGAAACCCTTCCAGTGTAAGGAATGTGGGAAGGCCTTTAGTCGATGTTCTTCCCTTGTCCAGCATGAGAGGACTCATTACTGGAGAGAAACCTTTGAATGTAGCATATGTGGGAGGGCTTTTGGTCAGAGCCCATCCCTTTATAAGCATATGAGGATTCATAAGAGAGGCAAACCTTACCAAAGCAATACTACAGTGTAGATTTCAAGCATAGCTTATCTCTTACTCAAGATGAAAGTACGCTGACCGAAGTGAAATCCTACCATTGTAATGACTGTGGGAAGACTTCAGTCACATTACAGATTTTACTGACCATCAGAGGATCCACACTGGTGAAAAGCCCTATGATTGTGAGCAGGCCTTTAGTCAACAATCTATTTCCCATCCTGGAGAGAAACCTTATCAATGTAATGTATGTGGGAAAGCTTTCAAAAGAAGTACAAGTTTCATAGAGCATCACAGAATTCATACTGGAGAGAAGCCCTATGAATGTAATGAATGTGGAGAAGCCTTCAGTCGACGCTCATCACTTACCCAGCATGAGAGAACCCACACTGGAGAGAAACCCTACGAATGTATTGACTGTGGAAAAGCCTTCAGTCAAAGTTCATCCCTTATTCAGCATGAGAGAACTCATACTGGAGAAAAACCCTATGAATGTAATGAATGTGGGGCCGCCTTCCGAAAGAAAACCAATCTGCATGATCATCAGAGAATTCACACTGGAGAAAACCGTATGCTTGTAAAGAATGTGGGAAAAACTTCAGTCGAAGCTCAGCTCTTACAAAGCACCAGAGAATTCATACACGAAATAAACTGTAGGAATCCTACACTTAGGAATGTATGGAAAGCTTAAGCTAAAATACTGTTCCAGTTCGGTATTTGAAAGAATTTTTACTGGAGAGAAAGTTCAAGAATGTAATTATGTGTGGTTTGTATGTTGTGTGTGGAGAAATCTTGGCACTAGACAGAATTTTTTAAAAAATAAATTAAAAGTCACATTCTTATATCTCATTGCAGGTGTTTGTAAAAATTACAAACAACTACATAGCCATTTGGAAATCATATTCCTACATATTGGACTTTATAAAGCTTTAATATGAGTATGCAGATCACCATTGTTGACAGCTTGACATGTAACTCCCACTGTTTACAGCCTTTAAAAAAAAAAAAAAAAAACTCTTACCATAATGACCAAAACTTATTTTAAACATTGCTTGACAGTTACACTCAACTGCAATTGTTACATGAAATTCACTGTGGATACCAATTCCCCTCCAGGAGTTCACCACTTAAAGAATTAGATAATTAGCCCAACCACTTCATTGTACAGATGAAGAGGACTGAAAGCCAAAGATTTGAGGTGGTTTGTGCAGTATGGTAATCCTAAAATGACAAAGCTGACTGGAGAATGGGGGTTTCCCAAGCACTGCTGTTGTTAAAGGGTATTCTGGAATTCAGAAGGCTTTAACATAATTTAAAATAGATACCCATGGATTGGTTGGACACTTTGAAATTCCTAAAAGCATTAAGAGGCAGCAATATATGCAAATTTGTCACAAACTTACCTAAGGCAACTATGGAAGTTTACAAGCCAAAATTTTAACAAACTAAATAGTTGAACTGTGGATGACTTTTGCTTTTCCAGTTATGTTATACTCCCAGCTAACATGCCAGTTTTATAGAACTACTAGTCCTTTTATGTGCACTCCCATGAAAAAGTCCTGCCCCAAGTTCCCTGGAGCAGATCAATGAGAAAACAGCACAAAACTTGGATAATTTTTTCCAAATTAATTTTACTTTACAGAAGTTCAGTTATACCTTGCATAAAGTCTGTCTTTGACTCAGAGAAACAGCATGTTTTGGTTCATTGTGTTTGCCAAAGGAAATATTTTGCCATTTAAAAAAAAAAAACAGCTTGTTTTAGCTTCATGGTGTTTCTCCATCCGTAAAGCTCAAGTTAATGTAGGTGTCCCACTCTGACCCTTAGTGGCACCTCATGCCTCCCATAAGTTATCTGAAAAGAATCTCCAGAACCTTCATTGGTTAACATCAGCAGTGCAGACAAGTTTGGAAGCAACTGTGGACATCCATGCCTTCACAAAAGAGCTGCTTCCCCATAAGACAGCAAATTTCCCAGCCCTGATCATGATTCTCAGAGGAGTGAAGTGAGTGGTGTTGACAGTGAACCCTTCCTACTTGATTCTTTGTGTGCCACATGGCAGGACCCAACACCATTCTCTCATCCTGGATGGCATGAGGTAGCTCTTGAACATTCATTTTTTTTTTTTTTAAGGGATAATAAGCCTGAGGGTTGAAAATGTGGTATGTGAAGCCCAATGAGTCTGTCACCTGTAAAGCAAGATGGATAGGACAGATAGGACAGTCCATAGTAAATCTGCCTTTTCTAGATATTAGCCCTTCAAAGGGGCTAATCCCTTGTTTGTGACACTCCATGCTTAGCACACACAATGTCCATGCTTGTGTTGACACATAGTTTGAGGATGGATAATTAATTCAGATCCTCTCTGACCAAGTGATTAGGATGCCTGTCAGAAACTTGCTGCTGATTGCTAAGGGGTCCCTAGCACTGCTTGGAGGGAATCCTGTGAATTATAACCAATTCAGTGCTGCCTCACTGTTACTGAAGTTTATAAAAACTTAGTTCCAGAAGACCCAGAAGAGACCACTGGTTTGTGGAACAGGTCTAAATCCAGCTACCACTGATTCTCAGCACATCTTCATTGACTCCCTGGGGAAGGAGCCAGGACAGACGTGACTAATTGGGCAGAGGGCTTTCCTAGTACCAGCAGTCATGCACGGTGCACTTAATAGTACCCAGCCTTTTAAGGTTACATGAAACAAATCCTTGTAACATCACCTGTATTCTTTCAATAAATAGCCTTCTGAGTTGAATGGAGTCAGTTTGTCTTTTTCAATTTTCAGAACATGGCTAAGATTAAAGGATGGCATGTCAAGAAGAAGGGATTAACTGCTAAACTCTTCACATTCAGGTAAGTTAATACTAGCTATCATTTATGTATGTTTACTGTGTGAAAGACAATGTGCTAAGTGCTTCACTTCCATCATTTCATTTACTCCTCACAACTCCTGGTTAGGGGTGTTGCGGCAGCCTTTGTCTTTGCCCAGTATTTTTCTTTCTTGTCTTTTAATAATCCCTGCTCAGTGACCACAGGAACACAAGTCAGTGTGGCCCCAGGGCTCAGTGGTATTTCTAGGGTCAGGGATAAATATGCATGAGAGTATTTAGCCCTGATTTTTAGGGGTAAACAGCCAATCAGAATCCTTTGCTAGAATTTTTTGAAAGTTGAACTTCCAAGAAGCTTTTTATTTTGGCAGGGGAGGGGAAGTGCTGGGGATTGAAGCCAGGGGTGCATGACCACTGAACTACATCCTCTTCCCCACCTTTTTTTTTTTTTAAATTTTGAGACAAGATCTTGCTAAGTTGCTGAGAGCCTTACTGAGTGGCTGAGCCTGGCCTTAAATTTTCAACCCTCCTGCTTCAGCCTTCTGAAGCAGGGATTATAGGCATGTTGCCACCATGCCTGGCTCAAGGAAACTATTTTTGAGTTGCTAGGCTAGAAAGGTGAAGGCCTAGAGCTTCCTAGAGCCTGATTTCTTATAAGCAATGAGAGGTCTACTGTAGTAGCAGAAGATGACAGCTGACATTCAGGTATTCTTGTTTCTGTTCCCTGAGGTCCCTTAGACCTAGCTCAATTTTTGAAGCCCTTTTGGAATTCCATGAGCTCCCCATTATCAGTCCAACAATTCTTCTCTTTTGCTTAAGGCAATGTTTGTTTCTGTTGCTTACATTAGATAAGCCTAATACATGGATTATATCCTTGTTAGGTAAATAACTTGCCCACAGTTGTACTGCCCAGGCAGATTCAGGCTCTAAGCCCAGGATTGTCTGGCTCTACAGGTAAGCTCTGAACCCCAAACTCTGACATCTCCAGATGTTACATTCAGGGAGTACATATAATTCATCTGGAATGAGTGGATAAAAGATCTGGTGACAGGTTAGGTTGGAGGCTGAGCAAAGACAAAATGGCAAAGAACTTTGGAATGTTTTTCTTGACTATTTCAATAAATTAACTTCCTAACTACATCCTTAATATATCAGGTATTTACGTTTACCCATGCAATAGACAAAGTCTTGTGTTATGCTTTCAAAAAATCATAAATGTCTTTCATGTTGATACACAGGGTCTTGATCTTTTTAAGTCCCTTATTTGGATTGGTTTTGATACTGGTTTTTAAAATAATGATATGGAACATTTTTACCTTTTAAAGTACCCTAGCTGTTTTGTATTTTTTCTGAAAATATCCAGAATTAGATCAAATAGAATATCCAGAATGGTATTATAGTCAGTATGCCAGCGGTTATGAGACTCAGACAAGAATAAGCTGCGTGCAGCAGTATGCAGTGCAGGATGAATAGTCTCAAAATCACAAAAGAAACGGGAGAAAACCGGTCTCCCACTCTGTGTGTCTGTGGAAGGGCCCGAGGCAAGCATTATAGCTGCCAGAGATTCTAGCACCTTTTATGAGAGGTAAGAAAATACTTCTGAGTTTATTAGGTAGCGATGCTTGGTTCTTTACAGTGACAGTGGGCTTTTAGAAAATTGGTTAATTAATCATCTGTAAAATGTAAATGCCACTTCAGGAAAGCTTTTGCTAACTTTCCTATTTTAACTAAATTGATCTTCCTTCATTAAATTTTCATAAATTACTGTGAATGTCCTTTATGTTACCACAGTTTGTGTTTGTGATTATTTGGTTTTCTTTTTCTCATATTAGATTGTGCGTTCCAGGAAGGCTTTTTGTTCTTCTTGTCACAATGCCAGTCATATAGTAGGTACTCAATATAGTCCTGTAGGGTGAGCAGTTGAGTAGAGATAGACAAAGCAGATTTGCTCATAAATAAAAAGATGCTCAACCTTGAAATCAGAATGTTGAAAGGTAAAAATGTGAAACTATTTCATACCACTGAGTCTGGCAAAAAATTTAGGAATCTGGCAGGGGAAAGTTAAGAACTCATATACTACTGGTGAGAGGGTAGATTGTTATAATCATTTTGGGGAGTAATTTTGCAATATCCAGTAAAAACTGAAGCTAAGCATTTCATGACCCAACAATTCCACTTGTAGGAAATTCTCCCATGAGCACAAAGAAACATGCCTAAGTATGTTCACAGCAGTGCTGTTTGAAACAGTAAAAATATGGGCACCTACTTTATTTTGAAATGTCAGTAAGTAAATGGGTTCATAAAGTGTGGCATAGCCTTATTATTCAACACAATATTTAAATGAAGGAACCAAAGCATCTGGCAAAAAGCAAAAAATCTAGCTCTGCTTATTCTACTCTTGTACCCATGCAGCCAAATGGAGAAAAACAGAACCCATGATGATTAGTCCCACTTCAGTTTCCTGTCTGCCAGTTTCCTGCATTGTTTCCCTAGCCTAATCATCATCCCCCCTCTCAGGTGCCATTTATACCTTCTCTCTACTCAAACCTCCAACACTTAGCCCCACTTCTCCCTTAGCTGGTGACCCTGTTTCTTAGTTAACTGAAAAAAGTAAAAGCAATCAAAAGAGAACTCCTTGATTTTCTGAATCCAGCAAGCACCATCAAAAATAAATAAATGAAAAATAAAAATAAATATGTAAAAGGAAGACCAGTGGAGTAGAGGAAGGGAGAACAGGGGAGAGAAGGAAAAGTGGAGGAGATGGGGACTGAGATGGAATAAATCAAATTCTATACATGTATGATTTTGTCCAAATGAATACTACTATGTATAACTATAATACTCTAATATAAAATAATGTGAAAAAAAGAGAACTCCTCACGTGTGCATCTTGTCCTTGTGCTCTTCCTTGCTGATCCTCTAGTTGACTGTTCTCTTGTTGAGACCATTTCCTCCTCTGGTGTATTAGACCCATCCTTAAACTACAACACCATTCCTACAATTGTTCTTTTCCTGCATCTTTTTAAAACTTCTTTTCTACTAAATCTTGTTCATCAGCATAAAAATGTGTATTTTTTTCTCAGATATACACAGTATACTCTCTATCTCTTTCTTCACTTAATAGCAGTGTATCTCAATAGAGGTGTGGAACACTGATTGTTTCCAGTTCTTCTTCCATTCTTTTTTGCATCCACTACAGTCAATTCTTTGTTTCTGCTCTTGTTAAAGGTCACAGTGATGCCCATGTGGCAAAATCCAGTAGTATTTTTTTGGTCCTCTCGACTATTCAACATCATTTGTCTCATTCTTGACTTGGCTTCCAGGTTATACTTATACCTAGATTTCCTTATACTTTATTGACAATTACTTCTCACAAGTTATCTGTCATTGCTGTAGATGTGGGAATTCCTTTAGGCTTAGCCTTTGGATCTGTTTTCTTTTTCTGCAGCCACTACATTGAGGCTGTGATCCTGTCTCGTAACTTTAAAGATCTATTTATGACAACTTCAAATTTTATGTCTCCATCCTATGATTTCATATTCACAATAACCAACTGCCTACTTTGTATTTCCACTTTTTTTTTAATGTCTTAACATGCTTCAAATTTGATACATCCAAAGGTGAATTCAATCTCCCCCCTCCTCCCCATAAGCATGTTTTTCACTTGGTCTTTCCATATGAGAAAAGGCAAATCCATCTCTCCAGTTACTCAGGGCCCTAAACCAGGTAACCGTTGTTGATTGATTTTGTTCACAGCCCACAGCCAAGCAATAGTAATGCCTGTGTGCTAATTTTCAGGATTTTAAAAAATGGCCATTTCTTCCTCTCTCTACTGCTACCACCATAGCCCAAGTATCCACCAACATCTGGGGCTCAGATTTTTGCAACAGCCCTTGAATCTGTCTCCCTACTTCCATCATTTCTCACTGTGTTAGTTTAGCAGCTAGAACAGTATTGTAAGAATCTAAGATCTGCTCAGAGTGCTCTAATAGCCCTCCACTTCACTCACTCAGTAAATCTAAATAAAAGCCTCACTCAGCACTGCTGCTGCCGGATGTCATCTGTCTATTCACCACTCCCTTCTTGATGGTGCTGCCCCAGGCCCGTTGGTTCCCTGCAGCAACCTACACAGGCCTCTAGATCTTTGCTCAAGCATTTTCTCAGCAAAGAGCCCTTCCTTGACCACCCTATCAAAATAGCAGACACACTCTATGGCACACCTCAGCTCGCCTCCTGGCTGTATTTCTTCCCTAACACACACCACCACTTCACATGCTATCTACTTTACCTGCTGATTTTGTTTTTTTCTCTTGATTGTAAGTTCCATGAAAGTGGGGGACTTGGGGGGAGCTAAGCTTTACTGAAGCTTAACATAGCTAAAGTTCACAAGTAGCAAGTAAACAGCTCGCTGATACAGAGTGCCAACTTTTGGTGTCTTTTTTTTTTTTTTTTTTTTTCTTCTGGTGCTGTGTCCCCAGCACAGGAAATAATCAAATATTTAATGAATAGTTAACTGAATTTACTTACATTAACAAGGCTAAAATATTGAAAGATAGTTGAAGATAAGTTGCAGAGGAATACATATAATGTAACAAAGCTTTTTAAAATCCAGAATACCTATTTTTATTGATACAAAGTAAAAGTAGAAAAATAATAAAATATCAGCCTCAGGTGAGTGGTTTCCTCTGGAGGTTGAAGGAGGAAGAAGTAAAAGGTGGCTTAAACTATCACATTTTATTTCTTTAAAAAATCAAATATGGCTGGGCATGGTGCTGCAAGCCTAAAATTCCAGCTACTGGGGAGACTGAAGCAGGAGGATCAAGAGTTCAAAGCCAGCCTCAGCAAAAGCAAGGTGCTAAGCAACTGAGTGAGACCCTTCTCTAAATAAAATACAAAATAGGGCTGGGGATTTGGCTCAGTGGTTGAATACCCCTGAGTTCAATCCCCAGTACCTAACACACACACACAATCAAATATGGCAGGCTGGGGTTGTAACTCAGTGGAAGAGTGCTCACCTGGCATGCATAAGGATGGCATCCATCCTTAGCACCACATAAAAATAAATAAATAAAGGTACTGTGTCCATCTATAACTAAAAAAAAATTTAAATCAAATATGGTAAAGTAATAGCATGCTAAAAAGAGGTGGCAGATAGTTATTCATGGTATTTGTTGTATGTGTCTTTCTGAATGTTTAAATTCTTTTTTTCTTCCAGTTCTGGGGCTTGGACCCCCCAGCTATACTCCCAGCCCTTCTTTTATTTGTTTGTTTTTGAGACAGGGTCTCAGCCTCCTGGGATTACAAGTTTGGGTCATGATGCCCCCACTTGAATGTTTAAACTCTTACAGTGAAAGCTCACCTCCTTTCCCTTATCTAGTCCCTCCACCCACAAAATCACTTGCTTGGTTCTCCTCAGGACGTGAGCCCTGGTAATTCGTATACCCAGCATACCTGAAGGATTTAGGAGAAGGAATAATGAGCATCCATGCTTCCAAGGGTGATGAACTTATCTAAGCCCAAGAAAGGAAGGAAGGTCTTGGCACTGTTGGGACCAGGCAAAGCAGTCCCACTTTCCAGAAGGTAGAGGGCAGAGGAGCTGAGGGCCTCCTGTAGATAAAGAACATAAGTGATCATTTTCAAGATTTAGTGGAAGATTATTAATTTTGCTAATAAATTGCAGTGAACCCCCCGCAATTCTAGAAAAGCACTATTTTTGATTCATTTTTTAAAAATTATAATTATTTTTAAGTTATACATCAATATAATCAAAGGGGGGGAAAAGGAAAAACAGATAAGTGGACAAACCACATCATAAGATTTATATCAGTAAATAAACCATCAGTAATCAGACAAATTAGAGAACAAGCTCAAATGCTTTTTATGTGTGTAAAACAGAGGTCTCCAGTGTCCTCTCTGGTACATGGAAAATGCTTATTTTATGAATTAGCAAATGAATGAATAAACAAATATGTGTAAAGTTTTCTCAGAAGTGGAATAGTTGACCACATACCTAAAAGTCTATGGAATGTCTTTCATATGAACAAGAACTTATTATCTCTAGAATAATGAATATGAATCTAACATCGCATCCATGAAAAATGTTTGATTCATAAGTAGATCTTCATCATTTCACAAACTAATCTTTGAAATGTATTACAAGTATTATCATTTCAGCCCCATTGTGTAAGCTCTCTACGATAATTTAGAATAACACAATGCTCTCCACCATAACTGGGCTCACCTGGATGCCAGAATGTGGCACTTTGGTTGTATGGTGTCTGATCAACCCATTGTCAGTGTCCTTGATCCTGTGGATCTGACAGCTCCACATAATAAGCAGCATTTGTATCTATATTCTGAGTGATGAAATCCTGCTCTTCCTTGCTGTTGATCACCACTAGATGAGACTCCATTCTAGAACAGTTCTCCTGACTCTCATTCCAAGATTTTGCATCAGTAGAAATAAAGTAGCAACTGGAACTAAATGATTTCCAATTCTTTGGGCAACAACTCCAGAATTTTCCTTCCATGGTCCAATTGTTTTTTACACACTCCAAATTTGTGTAAATAGGGTTCTTCATAGAAATTGTATATTTCTTTTCTTCAAGTAGCTGAGAATATTTTTTAAAGAAAACTCAGCATTCTGTGCTCACTTCTTAACCTGCGCAACATTTCCCATTCAATATTGCAAGCATGGTTCACTAGTTCACTGGTTCTTCTTTCTTTCTTTTCTTCTTCTTCTTTTTTTTTTTTTTTTTTCCAGATGGAGGTCTCAGTATGTTGCCCAGGCTGGCCTCAGCATCTTGAGTAGTTGCAATTGCTACAGGCATGTGCCACTGCACCCTGCTAGCACTGGTTCATTTTATTATTCTCTTTTCTTGAGAACAGGGATTGCGACTCTTTCTGGACTCTTCTAACACAGTGCTGATAAAAGCAACAAAGAATAAGATTGCCAACAGCAGGGCAAATATCAGCAATGATCCAAGAAGCAACTTGGGAAAACTGAGATAACTTTTGTGAGGAGTAGTGTTCTCTTTGGGAGCTGCAGGAGAATCTGGGTTGGTACCTGAGGATTTCAGTTCATTTTTGAACCTCACTTCAGCATAAGTGATTTCTGAAGCCATAATGAGAAGAGCCCTTCTGCTTTCTTCAGAAAATCCGTGTCATCCCTTCCTCAAAACATTTTATACATGAGATCCAAAAATGGTGGTCAACCTGTTCTTTCACTCAACTGTATTCTGCGTAGTTGTGGCACACACAGGAGAAACAGATGGTCTTTGCTGGAAATTATTATAGGGTTTCTACAGTGGATAAATACGAACCATGTACCAGGTCCTCCTATTCCAAGCACTTTCATTTTTCAGTTATCGAGGAAGCCCATCATGAAGCTGATTGCCTGCTCCAGATAAAATTCATGTGGAATCACACTAACAGTCTTTATTTCTCTTTTTAAATCTTTCCCTTCCACAGGAAGTATGAGCAGGTCCTTCAATTCTGAGTTGCTAGAGAGAGCATGCCCTCTAGTGGTCCCACGCTATCTTACAGTTAGATGCAATCTCCACATGAGTAATCCGTGATCTTTCTTCCCTACCGCAGGTGCAATTTCAGAAGTTCAATCCATGCTCTGGTAACTCCATTGCTTTGGGTTGAGTTGAGGCAGGGCATCTTGGTGGAAGGGTGTGGTGGAGAAAAGTTGCTCACCTCTTGGAAACCCAGAAGTACAGGGGTGAGGAGGAGCGGGGGAAAAGTGAAAGGAGAAGGAGGAGGAAGAGAAGAATGGGGGAAGGAGAGCAGGAAAAGGAGAAGCCTTGATACATTTTTTTTAAAATTTATTTTCATAGTAAACCAATGGGATATATGTTGTTTCTGTTTGTACATGAAGTAAAGGCATACCATTTGTATAATCATACATTTACATAGGGTAATGGTGTTTGATTCATTCTGTTATTTTTTCCTTCCCCCCGCCCCTCCCACCCCTCTTTTCCCTCTATACAGTCCCTCCTTCCTCCATTCTTGCCCCCCTCCCACACCCCTTTATGTGTCATCATCCACTTATCAGCGAGATCATTTGTCCTTTGGTTTTTTTGAGATTGGCTTATCTCACTTAGCATGATATTCTCCAGTTTCATCCATTTGCCTGCAAATGCCATAATTTTATTATTCTTTATGGCTGAGTAATATTCCATTGTATATATATACCACAGTTTCTTTATCCATTCATCAATTGAAGGACATCTAGGTTGGTTCCACAACCTGGCTATTGTGAATTGAGCAGCTATGAACATTGATGTGGCTGTATCTCTGTAGTATGCTGATTTTAAGTCCTTTGGGTATAGGCCAAGAAGTGGAATAGCCGGGTCAAATGGTGGGTCCATTCCAAGTTTTCTGAGGAATCTCCACACTGCTTTCTAGAGTGGCTGCACTAATTTGCAACCCTACCAGCAATGTATGAGTGTACCTTTTTCCCCACATCCTCACCAACACCTATTGTTGCTTGTATTCTTAATAATCGCCATTCTAATTGGGGTGAGATGGAATCTTAGGGGTAGTTTTGATTTGTATTTCTCTTATTACTAGAGATGTTGAACATTTTTTCATATATCTGTTGATTGTTGTAGATCTTCTTTGAAGTGTCTGTTCATTTCCTCAGCCCATTTGTTGATTGGATTATTGTATTCTTGGTGTAGAGTTTTTTGAGTTCTTTATATATTCTGGAAATTAGTGCTCTATCTTAAGTATGAGTGGCAAAGATATTCTCCCACTCTGTAGGCTCCCTCTTCATATTGCTGATAGTTTCCTTTGCTGACAGAAAGCTTTTTAGTTTGCATCTATCCCATGTTTTGATTCTTGCTTTTATTTCTTGTGCTATGGGAGTCCTGTTAAGGAAGTCTGATCCTAAGCCGGCATGTTGAAGATTTGGACCTACTTTTTCTTTTATAAGATGAAGGGTCTCTGGTCTGATTCTGAGGTTCTTGATCCATTTTGAGTTGAGTTTTGTGCAGGATGAGAGATAAGGTTTTAATTTCATTCTGCTGCACATGGATTTCCAGTTTTCCCAGCACCATTTGTTGAAGAGGCTATCTTTTCTCCATTGCATATTTTTGGCCCCTTTGTCTAGTATGAGAAAATTGTATTTCTTTGGGTTTGTGTCCATGTCCTCTATTCTGTACCATTGATCTACCTGTCTGTTTTGGTACCAATACCATGCCGTTTTTGTTACTATTGCTTTGTAGTATAGTTGAAGTTCTGCTTCACTCTTCCTGCTAAGGATTGCTTTAGCTATTCTGGGTTTCTTATTCTTCCAGATGAATTTCATGATTGCTTGCTCTATTTCTGTAAGGTACATCATTGGGATTTTAATTGGAATTGCATTGAATCTGTATAGCACTTTTGGTAGTATGGCCATTTTGACAATATTAATTCTGCCTATCCAAGAACATGGGAGATCTTTCCATCTTCTAAGGTCTTCCTCAATTTCTTTCTTCAATGTTTTGTAGTTTTCATTATAGAGATCTTTTACCTCTTTGGTTAGATTGATTCCCAAGTATTTATTTTATTTTTGAGGCTATTGCAAATGGAGTAGTTTTCCTCATTTCCCTTTCAATGTTTCGTCGCTTGTGTATAAAAATGCTTTAGATTTATGCGTGTTGATTTTATAGCCTGCTATTTTGCTGAATTCATTGATGAGGTCTAGAAGTTTTCTGGAGGAGGTTTTTGGATTCTCTAAATATAGAATCATGTCATCAGCAAATAGTGACAGCTTAAGTTCCTCTTTTCCTATTCGTATCCCTTTAATTTCTTTGGTCTGTCTAATTGTTCTGGCTGGTATTTCAAGAACGATGTTGAATAGAAGTGGTGGAAGAGGACATTCCTGTCTTGTTCCCATTTTCAAAGGGAATGGTTTCAGTTTTTCTCCATTAAGAATGATGTTGGCCATGGGCTTAGCATGAATAGCCTTTACAATGTTCAGGTATGTTCCTACTATTCCTATTTTTTCTAGTGTTTTGAGCATGAAGGGGTGTCGTATCTTGTCAGACGCTTTTTCTGCGTCAATTGAAATACCATA
Source organism: Sciurus carolinensis (assembly GCF_902686445.1). NCBI lineage: Eukaryota > Metazoa > Chordata > Mammalia > Rodentia > Sciuridae > Sciurus > Sciurus carolinensis. The sequence continues at coordinate 16,570,639 of NC_062228.1, read as the reverse complement.
TGATTCTTATCCTTAAGTCTATTGACATGATGGATTATGTTTATTGATTTACGGATGTTAAACCATTCTTGAATTCCAGGGATGAACCCCACTTGATCATGGTGCACAATTTTCTTAATATGTTTTTGGATACGGTTTGCCAGTATTTTGTTAAGGATCTTTGCATCTCTATTCATCAAGGATATTGGTCTAAAATTTTCTTTCCTTGATGTGTCTTTTCCTGGTTTGGGTATGAGGGTGATATTAGCTTCATAGAATGAGTTTGGTAGGGTACCCTCCTTTCCGATTTCCTGGAATACTTTGAGAAGTATTGGAATGAGTTCTTTGAAGGTCTTGTAGAACTCGGCTGAGAATCCATCTGGTCCTGGGCTTTTCTTGGACAGTAGGTTTTTAATGGCTTCTTCTATTTCATTGTTTGATATTGATCTGTTTAAATTGTGTATGTCTTCCTGGTTCAGTTTGGGAGGAGCATATGTCTCTAGAAATTTGTCAATGTCTTTGGTAGTTTCTACTTTGTTGGAATACAGATTTTTGAAGTAGCTTCTCATTATGTTCTGTATCTCAGTGATATCTGTCGTGATATTTCCTTTTTTATCACGAATTTTAGTAATTTGAGTCTTCTCTCTTCTTCTCTTTGTTAGTATGGCTAAGGGTTTGTCTATTTTGTTTACTTTTTCAGA